>NC_066625.1:20365486-20668517 GCF_025201925.1 Gopherus flavomarginatus | reverse complement strand
GGAAATCAAAAGAGGAATTGATCAAGTCTGTTCGGAGCCACTACAACAGGGAAAGTAGGAAGACAGAGGAATGGAGAAGCAGTGTACAGGAGTGGAGAAAGACTGTACATGAATGGAGGCAAACAGAAAGCAGGAGAAAGGAATTGTGTAGGCAAACAGAAAGCAGGAGAAAGGAATTGTCTGCCAAAAAAACAACAAAGCAGATGATAAGCCTCCTGTCTCGCCAAACTGAGTCTTTCGAGTCTCTTGTAGCCATGCAGACAAATATGTACCGTGCTAACCCACAGCCCTCCCAAAGCCCTCTTCCTTGTCACCCTGTATATTCACAAAACAACTTTCTCCAGCAGCCAGTTCCTTATTATCCCCAGCTGCCCCCAACACCTATAAGATCACCTACTAGCCCTGATAACTATAATTCTTACCCTGTTCACTCCACCCCCATCATTCTGCAGCATAGTAATGCTGAAGTGCAACAGACAGTGAATATTGATCAAAATAGGACATAGTAAAACCTGTAAATGTACTGTCAACCACCCCTACCCCCTTGCATGTTTTGTACTGTATGTTGAATAAAGTTTTTTTTTTCTATTTCTTTCACTACGTTTTATTGCTGCTGGAAGTGGTAAATAATACACAATGAGGTAGAGCAAAGCACATCAAATGCATCAAACATTACTGCTGGCTCTCAGCATCAAATTGCTCCCTTAAAGCATCCCTAATCCTTGAAGCCCTTTCCTGGGCCTCCCTATTAGCCCTGCTCTCTGGCTCAGCAAACTCATTCTCCAGGCATCTAACCTCAGAGGTCCATTCCTCACTGAATCTTTCACCCTTCCCTTCACAAATATTATGGAGGGTGCAGCACGTGGATATAACAGCGGTGATGCTGCTTTCCATCAAATCTAGCTTCCCATAAAGACACCTCCAGCGAGCTTTCAAACGGCCAAAAGCACACTCCACAGTCATTCTGCACCAGCTCAGCCTGTAGTTGAACCGGTCCTTGCTCCTGTCAAGCTTCCCTGTATATGGTTTCATGAGCCATGGCATTAAGGGGTAAGCGGGGTCTCCAAGGATCACAGTGGGCATTTCCACGTCCCCTACTGTGATCTTGCGGTCTGGGAAAAAAGTCCTGGCCCTCAGCCTCCTGAACAGGGCACTGTTCCGAAATATTCGTGCATCGTGCACCTTTCCAGGCCATCCTGAGTAAATCTCAGTGAAATGCCCACTGTGATCCACAAGCGCTTGCAGAACCACGGAGAAATAACCCTTGCGATTAACATACTCTGATGCCAGGTGGGGTGGTGACAGAATATGAGTCCCATCTATTGCCCCTCCACAGTTAGGGAACCCCATTTCCGCAAAGCCATCTACAATGTCCTGCACGTTCCCAAGACACATGGTTCTTCTTAGCAGGGTGCGATTAATGGCCCTGCAAACTTGCATCAGCACCATTCCAACGGTAGACTTCCCCACTCCAAACTGGTTCGCCACCGATCTGAAGCAGTCTGGAGTTGCCAGCTTCCAGATTGCAATAGCCACCCATTTCTCCACAGGCAGGGCAGCTCTAAATCTCGTGTCCCTGCGCCGCAGGGTAGGGGCGAGCTCAGCACACAGTGCCATGAAAGTGGCTTTTCTCATCCGAAAGTTCTGCAGCCACTGCTCGTCATCCCAGGATTGCAGGACGATTTGATCCCACCACTGAGTGCTGGTTTCCTGAGCCCAAACGCACCAGTCCAGGGAGCTGAGCACATCTGTTACTGCCACAAGCAATGTACTGTCTTCACAGTGAGGCAATTCAATATCATCGTCTGACTCACTGTCACTCTCACTATCACTCACTTTTTGCAGGTGAAGGAATAGCTCCACTGCCAAGCGCGATGTGCTGGCAACATTCATCAATAAGGTCGTCAGTTGCTGAGGATCCATTTTTAAAAAAATTCGCAGAAAAAGCGCTGTACAGTCACAATGCTGCCACACTGCTCCGCATGTGTAACAAAGCACCGCTGGGCGTTGGAACAGGAACAGGAAGCGGAAAGACAATCACACTTCCTTCCCCTTCCCACAAGCCACAGCGCCGATATGGGACGAGGTGCTCTGTGGGATAGCCACCCACAATGCATCACTCCCAACAGCGCTGCAGCGTGGCCACATCTAACATCACTTGCAGCGCTGGTTGCTGTAAGTGTGGCCACTCTGCAGCGCTGGCCCTATACAGCTGTACTAACACAGCTGTAACAACCAGCGCTGCAAAATTGCAGATGTAGACATACCCTAACAGGAGTAGTACTAAGTGTTCCCCACTGGGATGGCATGTCATGCTGTCTCACAAGAGGAAAAAAGTTAAAATCAGATTGGGTCTGAATGCTCTGTATGCAAACCCATAATCTGAAATATATATTTAGGAAATCATAATTTTGAACCCAACCTTATTATTAAGTTAGTTTAAAGGAGCAAGCTAAAGTCTGTCCTAAATTAAATTTGGGAAATACTTTACAGATGCCACGAAAGTATTTCAAAATAGTTGATAATTCAGTGACAGGGAAGGGATGAATTTGAATGGAATCTGTGTGTTTAAAGATACAATTCTCTGGTTTAGGATCGGTAAGACATCTTATAAAGGTATTATTATTACTTCTGTGTGTAAGTGCTGTTAGCATGCTCGGTGCAATACAAGTATAAGATTTCCCCTGTCCAAATCTTATTTGTTTTGCTTTCATCTGTTGCGAGAAGAAACCAATCCTTATAATGTATTTTAAAATGGATAGGGTGGAGCGCTAACACACTCAGGAGTAGAGTTGGGAGAATGTTTTTTTTTTACATATTTTCTTTCATGAAAAAAATAGTTTTGATCTACCAGAAACTATTCATGAATTTCACACTCTGATGCGTAGCCAGAAAGGGTTAAACATCCTGCAGAATAAGATTCAACCCATTCAAGACAATGTTTGTGTTTTTGTGTATTTACATATATACGGAAATTTCCTTAAAATTGTGGCGCTGATGGCTGAGTTTGATGCTATATTCCAAGAGCATCTAAGAAGAGTCACCACCCAAGAAATGTACACACATCACTACCTTGGAAAAACAAATCAAAATGAGATCATACAGTTACTGGCAACACAAGTCAAATAGAAGATTGTGACAGATCTGAAGTCAGCAAGATATTACTCTGTTTTTCTGGACTGCACACCTGACATCAGCCATATGGAACAAATGGCTTTGATGGTGTGTTTTGTAACAATAACAGAACCTAGTGAAAAGGTCCCCGCAATGGTGACTGTCAGAGAGCATTTTCTAGAATTTATTGACATTGATGA
Source organism: Gopherus flavomarginatus (assembly GCF_025201925.1). Taxonomy (NCBI): domain Eukaryota; kingdom Metazoa; phylum Chordata; order Testudines; family Testudinidae; genus Gopherus; species Gopherus flavomarginatus. Next base: position 20,665,203 of record NC_066625.1, on the reverse strand, counting down.
TACTACAGGAGATGGTATGACAAATGTGCTTCTTAAAAAGCTGGACAATATGGGAATTGCGATACCTGACATAAGAGGTCAGGGCTCTTATAATAATGCCAACATGAGAGGAAAGAACAAAGGAGTGCAGACACGGATCCGAGAGTTAAACCCTCGAGCTTTTTTTGTCCCATGCAGCTCTCATTCATTGAACTTGGTGGTCTGTGATGCAGCATCAGCTTCTAGTGAGGCTGCTGAATTTTTTAATGTAAATCAAAGCATCTATGTTTTTTTCTCTGCATCAACTCATCCATGGCAAATTTTGAAGCAACATCTGGGAACATCCTCTCTGACACTTAATCCGTTGAGTGCTATACAATGGGAAAGTCGAGTGGAGGCAATAAAACCTATCAAACACCAAATTGAGAAGATAGATGATGCCATAGTTACCATTATGGAGGATAATGCTATGACAGGAACTGTTCATGGGAGAACAGTGGCAGACGGAAATGGAATCACCAGAAACATACATAACTTCAAATTTCTGTGTGGCTTAGTGTTGTGGCATGACATACACTTTGAAATAAATGTTGTAAGGAAAAGACTCCAAGGTGTTGTTCTTGAGATATCTGGAGCAATGGAACAACTGTACAAAGCAAAGTCATACCTATAGTCTTACCAGTCAGATGAGGGATTTCAAAACATTCTGAAGAGTGCACAGAAGTTGACAGAGGAACTTCACGCTTTAGCTATTTTCCCACCCATTCAAGAATAGAAGAGTCACTGAAGAAGATGACATTTTGATTACGAGGCACGGGTGTGATGAGTTGGATCACAGAAACCCCTTTGGGAGCTGCCACCTGATGTGCCAAGACTACTTCTATCCCTGCTCTCCTGACAGCTCAGGACTCCAGCACCCTGTCTTGCTGAACCAGACACTCCCATCTGCTCCAACACAGACTCAGGGTCTGAATTACTTGCCCCAAAGCTACAGGTTTACCTGAAAGCAGCTAACAGAAATGTGCTTGTCTTTAATACTCAGATGCCCAACTTCCAATGGGGTCTAAACCTGAACAAATCTGTTTTACCTTGTACAAAGCTTATGCAGGGTAAACTCATAAATTGTTCGCCCTCTATAACACTGACAGATATGCACAATTGGTTGCTTCCCCAGGTATTAATACATACTTTGAGTTAATTAATAAGTAAAAAGTGATTTTATTAAATACAGAAAGTAGGATTTAAGTGTTTCCAAGTAGTAACAAACAGAACAAAGTAAGTCACCAAACAAAATAAAATAAAATGTTCAAATCTATGTCTAATTAAACTGAATACAGATAATCTCACCCTCAGAGATGCTTTTAGTAAGTTTTTTCCTCAGACTGGACACCTTCCAGGTCTGGGCACAATTCTTTCCCCTAGTACAGCTCTTGTTCCAGCTCAGGTGGTAGCTAGGGGATTCTTCATGATGACTCGTCTCCCTCTTTGTTCTGTTCCACCCCTTTATATATCTTTTGCAGAAGGCAGGAATCCTTTGTCCCTCTGGGTTTCCACCCTCCCTCACTGGAAAAGCAACAGGTTAAAGATGGATTCCAGTTCATGTGACATGATCACATGTCACTGAAAGACCCGAAGCCTTCATTCCTCCCAGCCTGACTCACAGGAAGGCTTGCCCACAAACACAGCCATCCAGTCAATTGTCCTGATTGATGGGAGCCATTAAGATTCCAAACCACCATTAATAGCCCCCACTTTGCATAATTACAATAGGCCCTCAGAGTTATATTTCATATTTCTGGTTTCAGATACAAGAGTGATATCTTTATACAAATAGGATGACCACATTCAGTAGACAATAAGCTTTGTAATGATACCTTACAAGAGACCTTTTGCAAGAAGCATATTCCAGTTACATTATATTCATTATCAAATTTTTATAAAATCACATAGACTGCAACATCACAACGGGATAATCCCATAAGAGACTCCAAACAACAATTCAAAGCTGAATTCTTTAACTGGGTGCTAAATAGTGCAATACAGTCAGTTGAAGAACATTTCATGCAGCTCAAGGAACACAGCAATATATTTGGGATGTTGTATGATATTCCAAAACTCCTCACTATACCTGAAGAATCACTAGCAAAGCAGGGCACTAGAGACAGTGTTGACATATGATGACATGCGCGATATTGGTGAAAGTGATTTAGGTGATGAACTGAAAGTCCTTTCAAGATACATTTCAGCAGGATCAACTCCAAAGGCTGTTCTGGAATATATGTGCACAAATAAGATGACCACCCTCTTACCAAATGCTTTTGTTGCTCTGTGAAAACTTCTAACAGTTCTTGTAACAGTTGCCAGTGGAGAACGCAGCTTCTCCAATCTGAAGTTAATTAAAACATATCTACGCTCCACAATGACACAGGAGAGGCTGGTCGGCCTTGCAACCATATCAATGAAGCATGAGCTGGCCCAGACTGTGGACCTTCAGGAAGCAGTTCAAATCTTTGCAACCAAGCAGGCACAGAAAGCACCACTTTGATTATTCAAACAGATAAAAATGCCAGCGTTTACTATGTAGACAAGAAAAGTTACATTTGATGTTTAGGGGGTTGAAAGTTAAATATTACTTAAAATTTCTGAACAAGGCATTTTAAGTTGTTAGTTCTCCTTTACTGGGGTAGGTAGCAGAGCAGTACCATGAGAGGAGTAGAACAGGAAGCAGGCAGAATTGAGACTTTTCAAAGTTTTGGCCCAAGCAACAGGGTATCGGGGTGTCATTTGAGCTCTCCGCTTCAGGTGCCAAAATGTTGTGGGTCGGCTCTGTTCATAGGCCAAAATTAGTCTGATTGAATCAGGAGCTCTTATTACAATTAAGCTATCAGATGGCTTTGTCTTCTGAACTGCTTAAGGCTATTGAAGCATTAAAGCCTGAAGTTGGACTCCCTCTGTCATCTGATGAGGAATGGTGTTTTTGAAGTCATCAGTGATGAACCCTGTTAGCTCAGTATTGGGAACTCAGCCCTTCAAACATCATCCATGGATCAGTGAGGAGACATTCACTACAGTTGGAGCTAGAAAAAAAGTGGGACCACAGTTTGAGTCTTCAAACACGTCTGTCAAAAGCAAAGGCTGATTGAGTTTGATTTTAGATCATCTTCAAGTCATGTAAGAAAGATAAGTAATCCTGGCATCAACGCTGGCAGCCAGTTTAGAAGAAGCGGTTGCCAGGCTCTCTTTCCACATCCTCTGTTCAGCTTTGTGATGGTTGTAGGAGAAGGTGACATCAGCTTGTCAGGTAAAGAATCAGAATGACAGCATCAGGCCAGAGTCTGCACGATCAGTTACGTTAATGGGAAGATCATTTTAAGATGCTCCTCAATTGTTTGTCTTCAGTGGTCCCTCTACCATTTGAAGAGGGGCAGGAAGTTATGGTAGAGCCACCCTTCCTTCAGCCAAGACCATCTGGTGAACTAATATCACATCTGATGACCGAAAGAAGGGTATTGTTCTGCTTCTGTTTAAAAGAGTGATAAGGCCAAATGTAGCAACTATAGAGCTATTATGTTGCTGGTCCCAGGGGAAGCCTTTGCTTCCTTGCTAGTGTCTTGAATCAACAATCCACTTCATGACAAAGGCTGGGATGATACTGAGTGTGGCTTTAGTCCTGGTCATTTCCTGTCAACGAGATGTTTACCATGACAGTCGACTGCCAACAATTTGGGCTGTACCAGGACTGCTTGTAAATTTTGGGTGCCAGAAAGGGAAGTCAGTGATTACCAAGTCACTGGCAGCCACAAATTCTAGCAGTTGCTGGCTGTTCCTTTTCTTCTGCCTGATACCTAGCCTCCTGAACGTGCTTGCCCAGGTGACATTATCCTTTCCCACCTGCACATTAAAATCGCCCAGATCATAACAACATCTCTTCTTGGAGTTTCCTTAAGGATTAACTTTAGCTTCTGGCCTTGGTGCTAATGGGATTACACACAGTGATTATGGTAAAATGGGCATAGCCTGTATGAAATCGGACACTGATAAGTTGTGCACATTAATCACCTGGCAACCCTGGAATATCCCTTTAACATTAGGTGAAACCACAACGGCCACCCTGTGCTGAAGTAACCTATCAGGGCAGCCTAAGGACAAAAATGTATAGCCTTCAACTTTTGTTTCACCACTTCCTGACCAGATAAACTGCAGATACAATGTTCGGGCCTTACAACTACTTAATGAAGAGGACGCCATGTGAACCATTTTGGATGATGTTCGAACATTCTAGGAACCAATTTTACATTTGCCACCAACATGCAAGATATTTGAATGGCCCTTTCACAATACTTCATTGGTCATCTTTCTCACAACAACAGTCATTTCAGCTACAAAGACAATTGAGCAGATAGTTGCAAGTGGCTGGCTTCTGCAGAAACACTTTCATTATGTGAACATACCGATTGTAGAGAGCAGATGTGCTTCCTGACCTTGGTTAAATAATTCAGTTTAATGAGTTTCAGTTTTCCCAATCCATAAAATGGGGAACAGTACCTATCTCACAGAGTTTTTCTTGAGTTTAATCAATTAACGTGTAACGTGCTTTAAGAATCTCTCCTGGAGTCATCTAGTATTCAGAAAAACAAACTTTTTGCCATAAACAAATGTAAAGCTTTGACATTAATTTTAAAATGTTTGCTACTCATATACCTGTATGTGCAGGGAAGGGAAATAAAACGCATGCACTTGGTATACTTTGTCAAGAGAAATATTTAGACATAACAACAGATCATGAACAGAAATACCATCCCTGTAGCAACATGCATGCCTTTATACTAATTGCGGAGGAAGAGGAAAGCACTCTGTTCTTTCACACTACATGTTCAAACTAATTTGAAGAGGGAAAAATGGTTTAATTGACATATAATTTAGCATGATTACCTTTCTAATGGGAATTTTCCATTTAAAGCTAGGATAAAAATAAAAATGCTTGATTTGCGATTTATATGGCTTATGGATAAAGAGAGATTTCTTATGAAACCAACAACTAATATCAGGGCTCAAATTACAACAGGCCAATCTCACTCCTCATATATTCCACCGATAGTTATAATCTAATCCTTCCCTTGCCATCAGATGTTGCACAAACAAGACCCCCATCTCACCCCACCCCTTAATCTCTGTTTACCCTGGGCCACTCTATATTGTTAGGCCTCTAAAGTTTTCTCTCTCTGGGTAGAGTCTGATTTCTTTGGTCAGCTCCTTTTGCACATTCCTCCAGCTACCCAATGGCACACCTGCCATGGCAGTCGCTTTGGCTTCATTCTTAACACATCCCAAATAGTTTCATCTTCTTTTCTGTATAACTCTAGAGAGAGGATTGTTGAAATCCATTTAATACCTACTATTTTTCTTTCCTATGAAATTTACTTTAGAAGACTTTTAGACACCATCAGTACTTTTGGCGGATTGACTGATTTCACATCAATACATTCAGATGGAAATAACATCTGAGTTGAAAATTTGTAGTTTAATCTTTACCTTGTAGATTTTTCTATGACCAAATTTCATTTATGCTGGTAAATATAGCTGCCACCTTGCCAAATCATGACATTATTTCCTTCTAATATCCCCACTGGCTTGCACATTACTACCCAAGTATGTAAATTAACTCATTTCTAGTATTACTTTGCCTTCTAAAGTAATGCCTGAGTCGAGAGTTGCTGGGGTTCTCATTAGATTTGTTGTTTTTTTTAATAACTTATTAGACCCATCTTTTTTGCATTACCTTTGGTTTTTACTTACATATTGGTTAAGATGTTCCTTAGAAGAGCTATGCTGCCAGCAAAATCTAGATCTTCTAGAATGCTGCTGCTGAGCTATGCAATGACTGTATTACACTTTTTCTCATAATGAAGGACAATAGCAATGCCAAATAGTAGAAATGAGAATCCATCCTTGTTTGACACTAGTGTTTATGCTGAACCATTTGCTTATGCTTTTGTTTACTTTATCTGTGCTTGCTACTCCTTGATATAAAGCCTTGATAATCCTTATTATTTTTGTTTGCATACCATAACACTTTAAGATGTTCCAGAGTAAATAATGATGGAGGCTACCAAATGCTTTCTTGAAATCTATGATGTTTATGATGATGAGCACTGTCATTTGATGCTTATTCTTAAGGTGAAAATCTGGTCAACACATGATTTTCTGTGTCTAATTCCAGCCTGCACTTCCTTTAGCACCTCCTTCATTCTGTTTAAGATGATACTTCAGAAAAATTTACCTATCGCAGAAAGGAGTAACACCTCATCCGTCGTTGCTATCACTCTTCTTTAGTATTTTAACTACAATGGTATTTTTCTGGAGACTCTTCCTGGTGTCACACTTTGATGATGAGATTAATAATTTTAATCTACGGTCTCATCGCAAGTTTTCAGCATTTCCCCAGTGATCTGGTTCTCACCAGTAACTTTTCAAATTTTTAACTTTTTTATTGAGTCTTCAACTTCTTTCTTTGTGATGTGAGATTATATCTAATACTGTGTGTTTAATTTGTTTTGTCAAACTCTAGTTTGTCAGACAATCGTTTCTTGCAGTGTTGATCTGCTGAGCCCCTCTATACCAAATATACTGAAGTAATTCACATTCTAAGCTGTATTTAAGTAAAATGCTGAATTTCAAATTTTTTAATCTTTTTTTTTTAACTCTAGTTTACCAAATTACTTTTCAGTTTTATCTATATATCATCAGGCATAAATTACTCAAGAGAAGTAAGTGTGCATGTAAGTGTAAAATTTACAATTAATTTTATGTTCTGGTTAACTAAATATAATTACCATGCTGGTGACAAAATCCTAAAATATCTCTCAGAAAGCAAAATACTATAATCTGGTAAAACAGATTTTCTGGAAAAATACTTTGAAGTTACAACAGCTTCACAGAATTACTTTTTCTTTCTAATCAATGTGTCTTAAAATATTTTTGCAATGAGCTATTGGTTGCTTTGTTCCGGCAAGATCCTAAAACCTCAATATAACGCTGTCCTCGGGAGCCAAAATATCTTACCGTGTTACAGGTGAAACTGCATCATATTGAACTTACTTTGATCACCGGAGTGCGCAGCCCTGCCCCCTCCAGAGCACGGCTTTACTGCGTTATATCCAAATTTGCGTTATATCAGGGTAGAGGTGTAGGTAATTTTTATTTGGAAAAAAAATAATAACAATGGCTATATCTGGTATACTTGCAGTCTTTGGGAGTATGAACAGATGTTACTTCATATGTACTTTATTTCAGCACTCCAGTTCAATAAAAATATTCATAAAACATTCATAAAACACATTTTTCAATCAGCTCCCCCATATATCAAAAATCTTCCCTGAAAATAACAATATATTGACAAACACTGTTGTTGAAATTAGTGTGACTGTTTTTTTGAACTCCATCTAGTTTAATAAAAATATATTTTTCCTGCATTCCCAGAAAGAAATTGGATTCCCACTAATTTAATAAAAGTTTAAGTGTAGCAAATATGATCAAAATATAACCCCTGTATCTCTCATTACCTCAAATATATAACCAAATCACATGGGCCTCCTGGTCCACTTCCATAGCCTGACCAATGGTGTCCATGTTCATAAATCAGCAAACTGAAGTACTTAAAATTCTACCAAAGTCATCAGTGCAAGTTTTGTGTAAATAAAGAGAATACAATGTATATTAATAAAAAGGAACCATTAAGAAAATTAAATTTTCTGAAATTATTTTAAAATTTCAGCTATACATAATCAGGCACAAATCCCTTAGAAAGGATACACTTGCAATACCTAGGGGGAAAAGAACCTTGAGTCTAAGCTGATATGTTTTCTTATTCTTAATTTTGTATTTGTTGCCATCCTGTGGATACAGCATGTCTTTCATTGATCAATATTTACGGTTTCCCTGCTTTGAAATGTAAATGATAAGTACTTTGAAAAAAAAGTTGAAAGGCTGTCTGATTTTTCAGACCTTGCAACATTTGGTGAAATGCTGTTGTGCAACTATGAATAGAAAAACATAGTAAAACACAACTGATATCTCCATGTCAAGGATATAATTAATTAGTCTTCTTACATTCCTCAGATACATGATATCAGTGTTGCAAAGATATGCCCTGGCCCTGCACCGCTCCTGGAAGCGGCCAGCATGGGGGTGGGGTGGGGCAGGCACCTCCACTGCGCGCTGCCCTCACTGCATTTTACTTAAATACAGCTTAGAATGTGAATTACTTCCATATATTTGGTGTAGAGCGGCTCAGGAGATCAACACTGCAATAAACAAGCTCCCATTGGTTCCCCGTTCCTGGCCAATGGGAGCTGCAGGGGGCGATGCCTGCAGGTGAGGGCAGTGCACGGAGCCCTCTGCCTCCTTCTCTCCCCCCCACACCATCACCAGGGGCCACAGGGACGTGATGCTGGCCACTTCTGGGAGCGGTGTGGGGCCAGTGCAGGCAGGGAGCCTGCCTTAGCCCCGCTGTGCCACAGGTCTGGCAAACCCGCAGGCCTGATTGAAAGCCTGACAGGCCAGATCTGGCCACGGGCCGTAGTTTGCCCTCCTCTGGCCTAAGAGTACAATTCAACACCCTAATGACTTGATTTCCTGACCCTTTTTATAAGATTACATCATGGCCTTTATATTTATTTCTGTTTAATTACTGAAACAGTGGCAGGCTCATCATATTTGCAAAGACATAGGAAACATATATAACTCAACTATCTGTTCGTGTATTAAGAAAAAAAAAGCCAGTAATAACTAATTTCCTAGCAGTCCTGCAATGAGTAATTCTTATCAGCCATTCGCTAGACTAGTATGAAAGGCATGTGGGTGGGTGGGTAATGGATAAGAGAACATGACATTTCTTGCTACAAAAGCAGGCAGGCAGAAAACTTACTTGATCTAGAAATCTGAGGAATCTGCCACATCCTCAAGCGTCTTATCTAAACAAGCTGGCAAGTCCATTGTTGACTTCAGCATCAAGTGTGCAGTAAAGTGCACACTGTAGTGCGTTGCACTGGCCTGTTGTGTAGAATCCAGCACTCAGCCCTGGCATGAATCCTTCAATAAAGGTCACAAAGTCTGTTCTTACCCACTGTTTGCTTTTCCACATCAGGGCTGAATTTGGCCCACAGGTGTCTTTATTTATAGAGCCCTACATAAAAATGTTAATTAGATTCATACAATAAAAAGGACTAAAATTCAAGTCTTGGCAGAGATCAAAGAATTAACATATATCTGTTTCCAAAAGTATATATATAAAGGCCTCTGCACCATATGTTGAGTAACTTATCCATATAGGGAGCAATCATTCTCAATTAACAGGTGGGTGAAAATAAAATGGCATTTGGGGGCAACGCTGTACACAGCGTTGGCTAATCTGGTAGCAGAACAAAGTTGGCCAGCAACAATGAGAGCAGCCAAGGATGAGATGCTCACATGCAGAAGCCACCTGTAGAGAAACCCATTCCAGAGAGGGCATGCCGGTTCTGTAGCACATACCAAAATCACACCAGCAGTTGGCTTCAATTTAGAAATGAATAAAGACAAAGCACATTTTATGTCAGCACTAGAAAAATGCAGAGTGTAGAGTGAGAACTTCAATTCACATGCCAAATGTGCTTTAAAAACCGTTATTTTTAAAGTGGAAGTCATGTCAAAATAAGATTTTTTGGAAAAACACAAATATGATATTAATATGAATTAGCAGAAGGAAAAAATGCAACATTTTGTTAGAAAAAAAAAAAAAGCATTTCTTGGCTCTAGAGAATTTCAGACCAGTGTAGCAAGTTGCAAAAGAATTGTATTTAAGTCTAAATCCATCTTGCCTTTGTCAAACATCAATCAAGCACAAAAGGTAATAGTGGGAAGGGGAACTGAGAAATGAACTGAAGACATGTACACTGAATCTGATTCCAGTCCTCATTGTATGAGTGGCCATTACAATAATTCTGTTAATTTCTATAAAAGATTATGATATTTTATTTAAATTAGTTATTTGAAATGAGAAATAACACATATGCACTCTTTGAGGCAAATCATGGGGAACTAGCACTGCAGCTCAGACTCCATTAGGCTTCTGTGACAGGCATACCCATTGTGACTCAGGTACTACAATAAAACCCATCTGAGTACCAAGCTGGGCTACTGTCCAGCTGTTATTCCCCCACTATGGGCTGATCAGGTCTTATTCTCACCCATTTCCTCACTGTCACTTTCCTACCTGCAGATTAAATTCTCCAGCTTCCTGTTGGGGTTGATGAAGTTTCCCATTCTTAGCAAGGGAAACCGCCTGATCAAGAGTTTGACCATCTATATGGGTCAAAGGAAAAAACCAATGGCATATGCCACAATAAGTGGCCAACTGTATGTTTCTTATAGGTCAACTGTACATCTCTAAGAATAAGCAATGTAATCTGTTATGTACACACATCAATTATCATTAGTAAACCTTCTCCATGTGAACACTATGATAGATTAAATCTTTCATGTTCTCAGTACTCAAAAGACATAGGCATGTAGGTGGGATGTGTGAACAGTGGAAGTAGGAATGCAAGGAGGTCTCCAAACAACCTGTAGACCTTTTACAGAGCTAGCTCTTCTTATCTTTCAACTGGGCAGAGAGAGTCTAATCCAAATTTATACCACTCTGCAGTTTGGAGGGCCAATTCGCAGATCCAATCAAGTGTCTAATCATAGCCTAGACTTAATGAATGCCAAGCTATGACTGATTCCCCCATGTGGCTTCCCAAAGGGTCCTTCTGCCTAACGGGCAGGAACCTCCCCACATATTTATACTGAGGGAAACTGTAGCCCCAACATTTGAAGATAAATTCTTCTGAAATAGGAGTAGATTAAAATGCAGTAAGGAAGTTTTAGTGTGCAGCAACAGGGTTCACAGATACACTTATTATGTGGCAGGCTAGTGCGAGGTAGATTTACACCCCAGTTTTCCATGAACTAAGTGTTCATGTAGACAAGTCCTATAATGCATCATTGCACACAAACATGCAGATTTCTACTCTGTAATTTCTACATAAATTATATATGTAGAACACAGATCACTCATTCACTAGCTTTTCCTAAACATTACAAGAAAACCAGATTTCATAGCCATCATTTCTCATCTGACACTATTCCAATGAAAGTTACATACACACACCATTATAAGAGCACAAAGAATTAAGTAAAATGTAATTTATGAAAGCCACATCAAATCCATATTAATCATGAATATAAACTAATATATAACTAATAAGGCGGGAGATCAGGGATGCATTTTGCTCAGGATGAAAGGCAGTCATGACTTAGAAGAGGAACTGATCACAATGTAGATGGAATGATGAATGACATAACTGCGTATTTCCTTGCTTTTCATGGTTTGCATTGCTGGAATACGCAATCCATGAACCTTAAATTTAAATTATTCTATGGAAATTATATTAAATTCCATTACCTAACAACGGACTTGATCTGTAGCTTCTGCAACTCCCACTGAGTAATAATAGGTATTATGAGTGCCCAGCACCTCTGAGGATTATCTATTTGCAGTAAACAGAGTAGTATATTTTACTTTAAGGCCTTGTAGTGGGGCGGACTGCCCCACTTCCTGGGAGGATGGGCTGTGGCAGGCCAGGGAGCCTGTGCAGCCCGGGAGCCAATCAGAAAAGGGCTTATGGGGAGCCAATCAGGGCCCAGATTGGAGGGAACCAATCAGGGCCAGGCTCACCCATATATAAAGGTTGCCCAGAGCAGGAGTGATCAGTCTGTCCCAGGCCTTTAACAGGAGAAGGTCAGTCTCCAAGGGGGAGACTAGCACTGTGAACAGCGCAGTGCTGGGCAGGCTCAAGGAGGCTAGAAGGCTCTAGCCCATAGCTGCCAGGCTGCAGGCCCTGAAGGGAAGGGCCTAGTGGATGCAAGGGGCTGTAGGGGAAGCGGCCCAGGGGAACAGGCAGAGGAGGGGAAAGAAAGGACAGTGAGGCTGACGCCAGAGGGTCCCTGGGCCGGGACCCACAGTAGAGGGTGGGCCTGGGTCCCCCCCCTTCCTCTTTGCAGTACATCCAGCCATTGGCCGTAGGGAGTGGCCATTATAGACTACGCCCGATCCCTTACAAGAGGGATAAGCATTGGGGTGTGTGGTTGTACACAGAGGCTGGAGTGAAGGACTGCTGATCACCAATCCCCAGAAGGGGGTCCAGATGGACTAAGGGACACTGCTGGAGGGCAGTGGCCTCGAAGAGGATGCTGCCGAGCAGGGAGCAACGTGCGTCCGGTGACAGCAATGGAGAGCAGAGGGCAGAACAATGGACGGGACATCACCAGGAGGGGGTGCTCCACTGGAATCGAGCTAATTCCCGAAATAGCCAGCAGGAGGCGCTGCGGGTGGTGAGTCCCAACCCATTTACAGGCCTTGATCTAGCAGTGTACACACGATTGTGCTTAACTTTAAGTACATGCTTAAGTCTCTGCTGGACTGCAGCCAAATATCTCCTACTGATAGGAGAATACAATAGATCTAATATGCCTTTCCCATGTCTAACTTCCATGACTTACAGTTTAACTATCAAAACCAATATTGGTTAATTATATTCTGTATATTTTAATAAAATTATGGATTTTCATAAAACCCCTATAAATTTGATATAACAGGCATTAATATTTTGGAAACAATGACTGAGGAAAAGCACATAGGCAATGTGTAAATGACAAATCTAGCATATTAAACATCTGTTATAAAAAGGCAAAGAATAATAAATTTTACTAGGAATGATAAACTGGGTCACTACAGAAATTCCAATTCTTCTTGCATCAGTGGTTGATTCTCTGCTGTAAGTGAGGAAAAACTCAGCCTGCGTCCTCACGTAGAGCAGCGCAACTGCACCGCTTTAGTGAACATGCTACTACGCCAAAGGGAGAGCTTCTCCCATTGGCATAGTTAATCCACCTCCCTGAGAGGCACTAGGTATGTTGATGGGGGAAGCTCTCCCATCAACATAGTGCTGTCTGCACAAGGGGTTAGGTCAGTATAACTACGTTGTTCAAGGTTATGGATACTGCATTAGTCTAAAACAGCCAATTGCATAAGAAAATCATTTATAATCTCCATAAAACGATTATCATATTGTAAAATAATGCTGCATTTTCTAAATCCACGTTTTGAATAGGAGCATCCCCCTCAACTTCATAAAATAGAGCTGAAGGATTTTTCTATGCAGGAAAAAAATTACAGCTTATTAAAAGTTGCAAAGACTCTTTCTAATCCCAAATGTTGGTAATATTGAAATTTCCTTTTCCAAGATAACTATTTGAGTAGTTTAAGTATAAAAGTAATTCCAACAAACAACACGTATCAATTTGCCCTTGTGATGGTATGTGACAGGTAATTCAGTTCTTTAATTGGCTGGATCTCTCTTAATTATGACTTCATTTTGCTAAGGTTTTTTATCTACAGCTGTCTTTCTTTTAATGTTTAGAGAGCTTTAGAATTTACCTTTTTAATCCAGTCTAAGTGGAAAATATAAAAGATGTTCCAAGGTCATAGAAAGAAAGGAAAGGAATGTCTTATATCAGATATTTGGGGGGGGGGGGAAGGTATTTGAGATTTTGTTCTTGTAATAAAGACTGAAAAATTAAACATGATATAAAATATTCAGGTATAGAATAACCTATGATACTTTTGTATCATACTTTACAAATCCTTTACAAAACATTTGCTTGAAGCATTTTAAACTCCTTCCATCACTCTAACTTTTCTTACTGTTAGAGCTACCTAACAATGTATGAAGAGTTAAAGTATGGGACACTTTTTGCATTGCAGTATTTGCTATGTGAAGACTCCATGGTCTTACTGATATGTAAATGAGCATACTAGACACAACAAACTGAGAATATTAGCAAATAAAGACCATTTGGCTCTCTGAGGCCACCATCCTCTGTTTTTACTATATCCCTTTATATTCCCTTCTCTGGAAATATGACAGGGTGTGTCTAATCTATTTCTACTAAATTGCTTTTTCTTACTTTGAGAAGAAAAAAGTTTATTGGAATAAACTTTGTTCCTTTGCCTATGTATTACTAAATGGTAGAGACTTTATGAACCTTTGTAATATATTATGCAGATCACTGTCCCTTTTTCATGCACTGTATATTTAGTAGTAGTAATGGTGACTTACTGCAATGCTGTAATTAGGGGCTATAAAGGTTCATCTGAGTGACATTGAAATTTAGGCTATGATTCTCCACCAGCAGTATAGAATTCCACAAGGAATAACTTTGTAGAAGTATTTTTAACTGAGGAAATAACTAGTTTCCAATGAAGACAGGCTGGTACTACATGAAAGTTCAAATTCCCAGGGAGACTAAAGGACTGTTTCTTTTTATATGCATCTCTGAACCTCCTTCACTGATGAGTAGGTTTTTGGGAACTCAATGTTCTTGCAGACACTCCTCTCAAAGATTAAAAGTTCTCCATTGGGTGTTTCTCCTAGCATGATTCTATTTTAAAGGGAAATTTGGGGTTGTGAACATGTTCACGGAGAGCTAATATTTGAGGAACAATCACTTTAATCTTAAAGAAGGTGTTCTTTCTAAAAGGGATAGTCCTTCACAATGTAAACCATCTGAAGGGAATACCAGCAATGTGGTATATTTGAAAAAGGTCCCTTCAAAAAATAAAACTGAAAGCATAAGACTAATTGTGAACCAGGGTGAGTATAACTTTCACATTAGCAGTGGTACAAAAATGAATCACTGAGGGAGTCTTTTGCCAGTGGGTACATTAATCTTCACTGAAGAGTCTATGTTCTAGCATTAGTTATTATGTTAGCTACTGAGTTAATAAAATATAAGACTGTTATTAAGATACTGACCACTTGCTTTTGTTATGAATTTATATATCTTTATATTCTGCATATTAGCTCTTTGCTTTATTACTTTATTGGCATTAAACAAATGCTCACATAAAGAGTGTTAAGTACAAATAATATCTTGTGTAATGGTTTTTTTCCTCATTGACAAAGCAATATATTTTAGGTTTTTATCCCATATCCTCACTCTTCCATTAAATTCGGTCTTAAATTTTGATATCTAGTAACAAGATATCTAAAAGATTCAACATTCTTTGATTCACTCTTATCCATATTAACATTGAATAGAACTGAATTAGCAGAAATCTTTTGTACCTTTTTTATTACTGCATTTTAAAAGAAGACCTTTGAAATGCAGTCCTTTGTTATAAGAGCTATTCACTACCTAGGTGTAATGCCTTTATACATTGTTACAAGTTTGGCCAAGCTCTGAAAAAGTGCCTACTGATTTTTGGATGCTTCCATTTTAGGATGTCCAAATTGAGATGCCATTAAGAAACCTTACTTTCAGAAAGTGCTAAGAACTAGTCCTCTGAAAACCAGGTCCCTTTAAAGTCTCAGGGTACTTCCAGACTACCTGCCATATTGGTGGGTAATGATCGATTTATCGGGGATTGATATATCGCGTCTCATCTAGAAGCGATATATCAATCCCCGAACGTGCTCCTCGTTGACTCCGGAACTCCTCCGGAGCGAGCGGCGGTAGCGGAGTCGGCAGGGGAGCCATGGACGTCAATCCTACGCGGTGAGGACAATAGGTAAGTCGGAATAAGATACTTCGACTTCAGCTACAGTATTCCCATAGCTGAAGTTGCATATCTTACA
The DNA here is from genome assembly GCF_025201925.1 of Gopherus flavomarginatus. Classification (NCBI taxonomy): domain Eukaryota; kingdom Metazoa; phylum Chordata; order Testudines; family Testudinidae; genus Gopherus; species Gopherus flavomarginatus. Next base: position 20,649,505 of record NC_066625.1, on the reverse strand, counting down.
TCGACACCCCCACCCCCCCCAGTGTAGACTAGGCCTCAGGTTGGGCTCCCAGAACAGAGCCCTCCAAATTGCCAGCCACTAATCAAAAATCTTGGCCAGTGTTTATGTTTACTCCTAAAATGTGCATGTGTGTTTTTGTGCACTCCAGTGAATGCAAATAAGTTCTCTTGTGGTTAGAAATACAGCATTTCCCCCTCAATACTTCAGTGCTTGCTCTTTGAGTAGAGAATGAATTTTTTAATTTTGAGTTAAACATTTTTAAATGAGTCTTTAGCACTATGTATCAGGCAACTTTTAGTTCTGAATGATCTTAATGGAATAAACAGACTGTTCAAATTTTCCTTGCAGTTAAAATTCATTAAAATCTTTTAGGACATATTTGAAGAAATTAGTCCAGGATTAAAAGCTTTTTTTGCTATTATTCATAACTGAAACATTATTTACCTTGTGACATACCAGGGTCCAATCCAGATGGCGGGGGAGGAAAGGGGGGGCTGAATCACCCCTGCCTTGCAACATCTTAGGCCACGGCTACACTGGCACTTTACAGCGCTGCAACTTTCGCGCTCAGGGGTGTGAAAAAACACCCCCTTGCGCGCTGCAAGATACAGTGCTGTAAAGCCTCAGTGTAATCAATGCCGCAGCGCTGGAAGCACAGCTCCCAGCGCTGCAAGCTACACCCGTAAGGGATGTGGTTTACGTGCAGCGCTGGGAGAGCTCTCTCCCAGCGCTGGCGCTCCGACTACACTCACACCTCACAGCGCTGCCGCGGCAGCGCTTTGAAATTTCAAGTGTAGCCATACCCTTACTGTTGTAGCTCCCCACCTGTCCCGTTCACAAACAGCTTGCCAGCAATCAGGTCACTCCCATATGGGTCTGTGTTTACTTGCAGCCTGCCCATCACACGGTGACTCTCACCAGCCTTGGGTTGTACTGCAGGGTAACCCTAACACACACACAACTCCAGATTTTCCTCCAAAACGTATGTCTTGTACTGCCCAGCCCTCTCGGACAGTACAAATATATTAAGTCCATTATTCCCTTAAACAGACTTACCCCGACACTTACTTAAACATTGGATTAGATAAAACATTAAAACAAGTTTAGCAACAAAGATATTGAGAATAAGTAACAAGGCATAAAAGTCAAGATGTATTTACAGGAAAAATAAAGAGAAAACATTAAATTAGGCACTAGAAAGCAAACTATATTAGACTCAAAGCAAAGTTCCTCACCATATGCTTCCAGCAGCATTAACGACCAAACTCTTCAGGTCAGGCCCCCTGTCCCAGAGTTCAACAGGTGTTTCCATTGTCTTCTCAGACGGGGACAATGAGATATGCAGGAAGAGAGGGGGTGGGAGTGTTGGGGTGCTTTTATAGCTTTTTGGGGTTTTTTTAGCCCGTTTGAAAAGCATTTCCAGCTGAGAACCAGGAGACAAGGTTCTCTGCTGGAAGAAGTAGACTCCATGCTGTATCTTTGATAAGATGCAGATCTTTGTCCCAGCCCCCCTCCTTATCAAAGAATGGCCACTTAGTAGATAATGGCCCATTATCTTTGTTGACACCTGACTGGGCTGTCAGATTGCCCTTTGTCTTTGAGAAACTTTGAGAATTTTAACCACTTCCCAGACTTACCTGGGAAGCATAATTCAGTCATGATTTCACCTCATGTTCATAACTTTACATATAACATTGCTATATGCACTTTACCATTACCAGTGATCAGCAAGTTATGAGTTTTCAGATACCTCACACAGCATATTTTATACAAAGATTATTACAATAGCATGTAGAGTATGAACACAGGAGTGTATTCTGTTTCATACGCCCTGCTGAAGAAAATATTTCTTCAGGTAATCCCACAAAGAACTGCCCACTTTCTGGATGCTATCTCTCATTGTTCTCAATGTGAGTAAGGTTAGAGGTTTCTTGCAGGAAGATGCCCCTTTTCAAAAATGGCCACTGTTCCAGATGGGAATGAAGCCAAACTGCTATCAGGAAAGAGAGGCCACCATTAACCATAACTTAATATTTTATATAAAAAGCCACGTGATTTCCTTTCTACAAGTGCAAAACGGTCAAATTTATAACAGCTGGTACCAGCTCTCTCTCACTCCTCATTTTATGAAAATACTTCTAACTCTCCTGCAATATTTGAATACAGAATGATGTCAATTTGTCCTTCACTGTCTGAATTAAGAACAAATTACTTACGAATCTTTTAAGTGTCAGATAAATGAAATCAGACACATTGCAATAACCCCTACGGGCATAATACTTAAGTAGTAGTTATAATTTAATCATTTTGCCAACATCAAATAATAATAATTAAACTAAAAGTTATCTTCAGTTTCAGCCTTAGGATAATTTGGTCATAAAGATTGTGCAATCTACAGTCAAAGAATTATTTTATTGCTGCAATAAATAATACTCCAACCCAGGACAAAAAACTTAAGACTGTTTTCAAAATTCCAATTTTCTACATATTTATCTACTAGTCAAACAACTATAATCACTTCCCATAAATTGACTATTAATTAATTCCTTTTTGTTGTTCCTTCTTTCTAAACACAAGAAACTGATTTTATTAACTACGAACCAGTACAATCCAGTCCTTTTCCATTCAAAACATTTTGGGCAATGCATATTCACACCAGAATGCACAATAAGACTTCCTGTGTCAGGTATATACAATATAATCTATATTGATCAAAAATGATTTCTCATACACAAAGCAGGGCACAAACATTTCAGATCAGCACCAAGGAGGCCAGTCAGTATGTTTATAGGTTCTTCTCTGTGCTACTGAAATACATTTACATGCAGATAAAATGGCCTTTGAACTATTTCTTTAATGTATTCAGCATCAACATGCTTCCTCCTCAACAAGAACCAATTAATACATTTGGATACCATCTATGTGTTTAATATATTTTCTGTACAAAATTAAAGGAAATTCTCACTAATCATTTGTATTTTATTTTTTCATTTGTACAGTCCAGACTACAGAATGGTGTTGCACAGTTTTAATATTTGAAACCCTACTGTGACAGGTCACAGGATGCCCCAAATCAACTCTTTGGGGTTCCAGGTATATTTCAGGAGTCCTGGTTTAATCAGAGTATCAAAAGGTTGGAAAAACCTCTGGCTGCTGCATCCTTCCATTTATCCTCATATCCAGAGAAGTCTAACATTAAAATATACCAACCAGCAAACAGAGCTGTGCTTATGTTTTCTCAAAGCTCCCGAAGCTGGCTTCTGATCAGCAAATCCTCTCTCTCTCTCTCTCTCCCTCCCCTTTGGGAAAGAGACAGCCCTATAAGCTATTATCAGCCTCAACTCATTAAGTCCCAGCTGGGACTGCCTCCCTAAGGTGACTATATGAATCTTTTTGGGGAGTTAAAACCACAGACTTCCATCTGGCTCAATGGATCCTCTTTATACAGCCACTACTGAGGCAGGTGCAGCAAGATTAGGAGGTCCTGTATGGGGATACCAAAAGATGTGACACCATCATACTTCCTCTAAGGGCACACATAGTAATCACAGGCCATATTTAATGAACAGATGCACATGTAGGGTGAAATCCTAGCCCTAATGAGGACAATGAGAGTGTTGTCTTTGACTTCAATGGGTCCTGGATCTCACCTCCAGTACCTAAAATTGATGTTCCTCATTTTAGATAAGGTCTGTCTCCAGGTGTGTATAGTAACTGGAGATGTTAGCTTCAGTTCTAAATCCTAAAGTTCATGCTTCATAAGCATCAGCATGAGGCACTTCTCTAGTAGTTTGCAAGGAAACCACACTGTTCCTGCCTCCAACAACCTGCAAAAAGTGAGTGCATGAGCAGTTTTGTCCATACATAGTCTTATACACTGCTCCAAACAGGAGACCTCCTGCATGTTCATTCAAAATCAACACTCAAGTACACAGCTATCTGAAGCTTTCCTCTTGGCTGTCTACACTGGGAAAATGTATTGTGTTATAAAACATGGCTATTAGTTTAGGAGATTAACCACAACATATGTTTTTAAATATGACTGTCCAAAGTTGTGTTTAAAATCATATTAGTCAAAACATTTTCTAACACAGTGCATTTTCTAAGAGTAGACATATCCTATAAGTAATGGCAGGATTTTTTTGGATATTTTCCATGAAACTACACAAATATTTCACAAAAATGAGACTGTAGTATAAATGAAACATCTGCAACAAAGCCTCATGAATTCAGCCACTGCTGAAATTAGAATCAATTTCGTAGGGATCTTACATGAACACAATTAAACATCTCTAAAGTTTGTATCTTAATTGCTAACAAAAGCAAACAATTTAAAAATCTCCCTACTCATAGGAGAAGGATTAGTTATTTATTTAAAAAAGAAAATGGCATAAGGTGGGTAAAATCTCCAAATAAACTTCCAAAACAATAAAATTATAAAAACTGAAAAACTACAAGGGAGTTGGCCACAGGGAAAAGAGAGCAGGATTTATTGTGGGGTGGGAAAGACTTCTAGAGAGAAAAACAAGTATAACTGTTCTCAGTGGCATTTAGTCAAGCACACTCATCCTCACTGCTGTAAGAGACTGTCACCACTGTCAGAATAGTACTGTTGTCAAGAATGGTTCTAGCTTTGAAAGCACTTCTTGACAATGGCTGGCAGTTCTCTATGGAGCACATATGAGTTGTTATACAGATGCCCGCTAGTGCTCATTATTTGTATTGTGGATTCTTGGTTCCTCGGACAGCTGGTGTTTGCCTTGAACTTGACTTTTTAAAGAACACTTTATACTATTGATTGCATGCTGTTTTCCATGGGTTGCTGTATCTATTCTTTCATTTTCCTGATATATATAATTACAGAGCATTTGCCATCACATACTTTAGATGCTATATGCAACATTCCAGATTGTAGAAACGTAATACATCATTTATTGGTGTTTCAGATATCATTATGATTAAAATAATATTATGATTAAACATAAAACATCCATGATACATCCATTTATCCATTGTTCTGTGTGTCTTTGGTAATCTGCCTCAATCACAGCAGCTGTGGATAAAGTTTTTTTGGGGAGTGTTTATTTACTTTATATTGAAAAGTACTCTTGAACATTACATAAACTAATGACTGATAAACTCCAGCAGCTTGTACCACCATGAAGAAAATTTAGCCCACCTATGAAATTAGCCCCTCAACCGATAATTCAATTCACTTTATTTTATCACTATTCAATAAAAGACCCAAATTATGCTTCAAAATTTATAACTAAAATAACTGTGAACCTAAAAACCTCTCAATGTCAACTGGTAAAGGACTCATTGTTCTGTAACAGTAACTCCTAGCAGGCCTGACAAACTCACTACATTCAACATATTGTTTTTGCAATGTTTATCTAAAGAAAGTGAAGTGACGTATCTAAAAAAGGTTATGTGATACCAATTCTAATAATCATTGTGAGATGTACATACAGATTATATTTAAGGAGTTTTGTTAGCATACTGTTTTGCATATGGAGTCAACCAGGGCCGCGAAGGCAACTTTGATCCAGCACAAACAGAAGGGTATCACAGGTCATCCTGTAACTCTTCACTGAAGAAAGCCTTTGAATAGCAGGGGATGTTCATGAATGCTTGGATCCTTGTTGATTGAAAACCAGCTAGCTCTAGAAAAGACTAAATCCTTGGGGGGCAAATCTACTGTATTACTGTAGACCCAGGTTTCATTTTACATTTTTGTTTTATAAGTAGCCATTTCTGTTTCCATTACCCTTATTCACTCTCTCTTAAATCTTAGCCTTTGATAATAAATGTACGATTGCTTTGACTATAATTGTATCTCAGTGTTGTGATATTATAAAGGACTGAACCTGAGTTCTACCAGTCAAGCTGTCTGTATACTGGTCCCTTGGAGACAGTAAACCTGGTAATTTCTCTGAGCATCAAGTGACAGGGGCCGGATACTACAGGTGGACTCTGCGGTAACCTCTAAGGGTACGTCTACACTACAGGATTATTCCGATTTTACATAAACCAGTTTTGTAAAACAGACTGTATGAAGTCGAGTGCACACGGCCACACAAAGCACAATAATTCGGTGGTGTGCGTCCATGTACCGAGGCTAGTGTCAATTTCTGGAGTGTTGCATTGTGGGTAGCTATCCCGTAGCTATCCCATAGTTCCCACAGTCTCTTCCGCCCATTGGAATTCTGGGATGAGATCCCAATGCATGATGGTGCAAAAACAGTGTCGCGGGTGATTCTGGGTAAATGTCATCACTCCTTCCTTCCTCCGTGAAAGCAACGGCAGACAATCATTTCGCACCTTTTTTCCTCTGGATTGCCCTGGCAGATGCCATAGCATGGCAACCATGGAGCCCGTTTTGCCTTTTGTCACTGTCACCGTATGTGTACTGGATGCCACTGACTGAGGCGGTACTGCAGCACTACACAGCAGCATTCATTTCCCATTGCAAGGTAGCAGAGACGGTTACCAGTCGTTCTGTACCGTCTGCTGTGTCATTGTAAATTGGCGATGAGATGACGGTTATCAGTCATTCTGTACCGTCTGCTGCTGTCATGGGTGCTCCTGGCTGACCTTCACTGAAGTCGGCCGGGGGCGCAAAGACAAAAATGGGAACGACTCCCCGGGTCATTCCCTCCTTTATGTTGTATCTAAAAATAGTCAGTCCTGCCTAGAATACGGGGCAAGTGTACTACAGAACCAGTGTACCAGAGAGCACAGCCGCTCCATGTCAGATCCCGCAGAAATGATGAGCTGCATGCCATTCTAGGGGGTGCCCCGCAACAACCCCACACGTTACTTCCCTCCTCCCCCAACCCTCCTGGGCTACCGTTGTAGGGTCCCCCCATTTGTGTGATAAAGTAATAAAGAATGCATGAATAAGAAACACTGACTTTTTAGTGAGATAAAATGAGGGGGAGGCAGCCTCCAGCTGCTATGATAGTCCAGGCAGGACATTAAATGAGGGGGGGGTAGAGAGGAGCCCAGCATCCCACTGCTATGTTAGTCCAGGCAGTACAGAATCTTTTCTTTAGACATGAAAGGGGGGTGCTGATGGAGCTCAGCCCCCAGTTGCTATGATGATGACAGTTACCAGCCATTCTGGTACCATCTGCCAGGAATAACCGGGAGTCATTCCTATTTTTACCCAGGCACCCTCAGCCAACCTCACCTGAGGCCAGCCAGGAGCACTTACGGGATGATATGGATGGCTACGAGTCCTTCTGCACTGTACCGTCTGCCACCGAGGAGGGGAGGGGAGAGGATGCTGCTGTTCAGTGCCGCAGCACCGCATCTACCAGCAGCATGCAGTAGACATAGGGTGACACTGAAAAAAGTCAAGAAACGATTTTTTTTCCTTTTCTTTCACGGGGGGGTAGGGAGGGGCAAACTGACAAGATATACCCTGAACCACCCCGGACAATATGTTTGACCCTACAGGCATTGGGAGCTCAGCCAAGAATGCAAATGCTTTTCCGGGACTGTGGGATAGCTGGAGTCCTCAGTCCCCCCTCCCTTCCTCCATGAGCGTCCATTTGATTCTTTGGCTTTCCGTTACGCTTGTCACACAGCACTGTGCTGTGGACTCTGTATCATAGCCTGGAGATTTTTTTCAAATGCTTTGGCATTTCGTCTTCTGTAACGGAGCTCTGATAGAACAGATTTGTCTCCCTGTACAGTGATCAGATCCAGTATCTCCCGTATGGTCCATGCTGGAGCTCTTTTTGGATTTGGGACTGCATTGTTACCTGTGCTGATCAGAGCTCCACGCTGGACAAACAGGAAATGCAATTCAAAAGTTCACGGGGCTTTTCCTGTCTACCTGGCCAGTGCATCAGAGTTCAGATTGCTTTCCAGAGCGGTCACAGTGGTGCACTGTGGGATACCGCCCGGAGACCAATACCATCGATTTGCGGCCACACTAACCCTAATTTGACATGGCAATACTGATTTCAGTGCTACTCCTCTCATCGGGGAGGAATACAGAAACCGGTTTTAAAAGCCCTTTAGATTGATATAAAGGGCCTCGTTGTGTGGATGGGTGCAGGATTAAATCGGTTTAATGCTACTAAAATCGGTTTAAACGCGTAGTGTAGACCAGGCCTGAGGCAAATGAATGGCTGGCAGATTTCCTGAGGAAATTGTCTGAGTGGCTAATAGACTTGACTTGATGTATGTTCCCTGACACCACCGCCATAAGCAAATATTCCTCCTGCTGGATGCGGGGGGTAACGAGGTGACTCACAGTTGTGGGCAGCCCAAGAAAGCATCACAATGACCAATAAGTTCATTTACTGATACCAGTATCTTCTCTATCCTTTAGCAAGAAACAAGGAAGAAAATGTATCCACTCATACCACAAATTTAGGAGGTAAAAAGCAGCATATCGATTTACTTCAAGAGGGAATAGCAATATATTAGCATCACAAACTAGCTTTCTCTTCAAAACAAATTATATGCATATATTACATAGTCAAAATCACACTACCATAAAGCAGCTTATTTAGGAAAGAATATTCAAAATAGCAATTGACATGCATTTGACTAAAGTTTTAAAGCAATAAACCAACTATTAGTGTGAACTGAATTAACTTTAAGGTAGGTTATTTTTTCCTGGTTGTCTGTTGATAGGTTTATTTGCTTTTTTATTGTCTTGAACCAAGAATTAAACTGGAAACTGGGCTTCAGACTGGAGCATAATCAGTGGCTGCCAAAACCAGAAGAGCTGGGATATGATAATCAGTAAGACTCATGTGAATGATAATCTTATTTCATAAATGAAAATTTAACAAAATAGTAGTTAAAACTGCTTTCAAAGCTATTTTTGATCTACAGCCCATTGAGGTTCACGGAAAGACTCACTGACTTCAAATCGACTTTAAATTAAGTTTTTTAAAAGGATTTTTTCAGCATGATAACACACATGCCACCCATTTCTCCACTCTATGTTACAAATTAGAGATGGGCCAAATCTGGAACCCCAAATCGGAATCCCTAAGAAGCTCAGGGGATAAGCAGTACAGATTTAAATCACCAGATCTGAACTCACTCCTACAACTTCAGTTCCAGGTGTGATATTACACTAATCTGGAGGTAAATATTGCTCCCTTGGCCCATCCATAAATCACAAAACAGCACTACATAATACCATGGCAACACTTTACAGATAATGAATATAGGCCTTTCTAAATATAGTAGTAATAGATTTTAGTAGTGAAAAGGTGGTGCAGCATTAGGAATGTGTGAAATTACTTCAAGACGTGCCTGAGTAATTTATCCTATGCCTCTCAAATTTATCAGACATATCACCTACACACATGTACACATACCATTATTTCATATATAAAACATATCAGAAACCATCCTACACATTGTATTTTAAAGTTTAAGAAATAGCCGAAGTGTTCATAGCAACATTATTATTGGCACAGACCAACATTTTGTCAGGAACTTTCAGAATATAGTTTTAAATGGTAAACACTTATCACAGCCTACTTTTCTGCTAACTGTGTCCCAGCATCAGTGATTTTCGGTTTAAATAACTGGACAAAGAAAAAAATCTGACCAGATATGAGTGTATTAGCAAACGGATGACTAATTATGTGTATTGAATGATGGGACTGGAAGGGACCTCAAGAATCCAGTCCCCTGCACTCATGGCAGGACTAAGTTTTATCTATACCATCTCTGACAGCTGTTTGTCTAACCTGCTCTTTAAAAGTCTCCAATGATGGAGATTCTATAATCTCCCTAAGCAATTTATTCCAGAGCTTAACCACCTTGACAGTTAGGAAATTTTTCCTAATGTCCAGCCTAAACCTCCCTTGCTGCAATCTAAGCCCACTGCTTCTTGCCCTATCCTCAGCGGTAAAGAACAACAATTTTTCTCCCTCCTCCCTGTAACAACCTTTTATGTACTTGTAAACTGTTATCATGCCCCCTCTGTCTTCTCTTTTCTAGACTAAATAAACCCAATTTTTTCAATTTTCACTCATAGATCATGTTTTCTAGACCTTTATTAATATTTGTTGCTCTTTTCTAGACTTTCTCCAAACCTCTCGAGGTCCCTTCCAGTCCTAGAGTTTATGAGTCTATGATTGGAATATTGGTATAGAAGGATACAGCTTGCTCAGGAAGGACAGGCAGGGAAAAAAGGGAGGAGGTGTTGCCTTATATATTAAAAATGTATACACTTGGACTGAGGTTGAGATTGAAATAGGAGACAGATTCGTTGAACGTCTCCAGGTAAAGATAAAAGGGGTAAAAAACAAGGGTGATGTCATGGTAAAGGTCTACTATAGACCATCTAATCACCTAACTAAGAAGAGGTAGATGGGGCTTTTTAAAAACAACTAACAAAATCATCCAACGCACAAGACTTGGTGGTGATGGGGGATTTTAACTACTCAGACATCTGTTGGGAAAATAACACAGCAGGGCACAGATTCTCCAAGAATATAAAAACTTAAGAACGGCCATACTGGGTCAGACCAAAGATTCATTTAGCCCAGTATCCTGTCTTCTGACAGCAGCCAATGCCAGGTGCCCCAGAGTGTATGAACAAAACAGGTAATCATCAAGTGATCAGACTAGCTAGAGACATAAAAAGTAAAAAGAAAACATTCTACAAATACATTAGAAGAAAGAGGAAGACCAAGAACAGGGTAGGCCCGTTAATGAGGGGGGGGGAAACAATGACAGAGGTGCTTAATGGCTTCTTTGTTTCGGTTGGTGGTGATTGGACATCTAACATAGTGAATGCCAGTGAAAATAAGGTAGGATCAGAGGCTAAAATAGGGAAATAAAGTTAAAAATTACTTAGATGAGTTAGATGTCTTCAAGTAACCAGGGCGTGATGAAATGCATCCTAGAATACTCAAAAGAGCTGACTGTGGAGATATCTGAGCCATTAGCAATTATCTTTGAAAAGTCATGGAAGATGGGAGAGATTCCAGAAAACTGGAAAAGGGCAAATATAGTGCCCATCTACAAAAAGGGAAATAAGGACAACCTGGGGAATTACAGACTCATCAGCTTAACTTCTGTACCCAGAAAGATAATGGAGCAAATAATTAATAAACAGTCAATTTGCAAAGCAAGGGTTCTCAAACTGGTGGTTAGGATCCCTCAGGGGATTGCGAAGTTATTACACGGAGGGTCGCGAACTGTCAGCCTCTACCCCAAACCCTGCTTTTCCTCCAGCATTTATAATGGTGTTAAATATATAAAAATGTGTTTTTAATTTATAAGAGGGGTTGCAGTGCAGTTCAAGTTTCTTCCAAAGGACAGGTGCCAAAATACAAGTTCACCCAGGGTGCCATTTTCACTAGGGCCAGTCCTGGTCCTGGGGACGAGGAATTTGCCCGTATGCCATATTTTGCATTGGACCATAATTTGTTAGTGGGAAAATGAACTAAATTTTGATTGAGTATTACATTCAGAGTTTGCAGTCACTTTAATTGTGTGGTGCTGTAAGACAGCCAACTTTTTCAGAGAACTGCAAAGGTAAAAAATTATCTAATCTCACATTCTATGTGTCTGGAAATCAACTCTTTAGCCATGACAAACAAGTACAATGCAATTTTAGTACTTTTATATAACTTTAAATGTTTGAGGGAAAGACATGGTAAAGTATTACAAAGCCCTCTGAGAAACTCAAAAAAGAGAATCAAAGCTTTGGGAGAAACTGAGCTCTAAATCCTGAGCAATGTATTTCAACAGACATTTTTAGGTATAAAAGATAATAACTGGCTCCCGAATATGCCTTTGCACATGCTACAAAAGCCCATTCTGGCTCTCCTCCATAAAGAAGTCATTCCACAAACCTCCCCTGACTACAGTAACAGAGGGCATTCCAGGGATCAGGGACCTGTGGTCCACAGTTTCAGGGCACAGAGCCTCTGTCCCAGCAATGGGTCCATCCCCTTTATTTCCCATTTCCTGACAGGAATAATCTGCATCAGGAAATAGAAGGCCCAATTTTAATTATTGAGTCTTTAGCAGCATCTTCGAAAGACACATTAGGGGCATCTTGAGTAAATTTTTCAGCATAAGTTATAATTTAAATCTGATGAAATGCAAGTTTAAACCATGAATAAAATCAATCATGAATAAGGCCCTAAATTGTACAAGCCTGAAACTGCAAGGAAAGCTGAATTCTGTTCTCTGTAATTAGACATACTTAAGAAAAGTCACCGAAAAATTAGAGTGTCAGATATATTTTTTTTTCCAATTTTCCATTATGAGTGCTCATCTCTTCATTTCAGGAAATGTTCATTACTAGTCTATAGCCACAAAAAGAAAGACACTGTAAACAATAGTGTCCCTTATGGATATCAACCCAGCCACAGATCTTGTTTTTGTTCGCACATCCTGAACATCAGTCACAGCTGTTTTTTGTTTTGTTAACTAATCCTTAGCAATGCCAGCTCTGCTGGGACAGCAAATGTTCAGTGACTATTTATTTTGAGGGTAATTGTGATGCAGGCTATAAGGAGTTTACATTTCCCAGTAGGAAATGTAAGCTGGAAAAACTTCTGGAGCAGGTGAAATTAATTAAACAAATCCTTCAAAACCAATACAAATCAAAACACTCATGTTTATTCCTTATGTAAAACAAAATGACATTAACAGCACAAAGCAAAACATGTCTTATTGTGCATTTAAACTTGCTTAATTGTTCATGGAATTGCATTATAAATATCTCTAGAGTCCATTCTCCTTTTCATACAGAACAAGGTAAAATTTGAATCTGGTCTCATATTGTATGAGATTGACTAACAGAGAGCCAAATGTCAGGGGACAAACATTGCTCAATGTTACCCAAACACTCTGTCAACCACTCAAAACATTAGGGGCTCTGTGACTGATCTCAAACTTTTGCATTAGAAGAAATCATGGTACCAAGAATGATGTTCTTTATATGGCTCTTTCTAAAGAGAGCCATAGAATTTTTTTAGCGTAGAATTTATGCAAAAGTAAAACGTGTCTCAAATATTCATAATGTTTAAAGCACTAAAAGTGTTTCTAATATGTTTAATATGGAAGTTTATTAAATCAACTTTCTACTGCTTTTTTGTATCTTCATTATATGTTTATACATTTCTTTTGTTAAATCAATTCATTCATAAAACAGCAATAAAGAATAATAAAATGTGTTCGAATAAAACTCCATTACAAATGATAAGAAGAAATTCCGATAATTTTAATATAATAAATGCTAATAATATGCACTCATGAGATATCACTAACAAAACTCTCCATAATGGAAAACCATGAAGAATAACTTCAGATATTACATTCTATTACATGAACATTTCAGCTCAGTTTCTGTTATACCCGTTTTTTAATATTTCATCAGCAATCAAGGCTTATCTCATATTTCTTTAGAGACTGCAGGATCCTGATCATCTGGTGACAAATTCATGAGGGGGTCTCTGACTTGATGTGAAACGTTTTACTAGCCAAATGGGTCCTGCAAGCAGCGTGCCTATAGCTCTGGATTACCTTAATCTGATCATGCCAACAGACTCTTTCCTTCCCCACAGCTCCTGCTCCATAGCACTGCCACAAGAGCTTTCGGCAGTGCTCCCCTTCCCACTCTTCAACATGACAGCTAGAATGGGCCCATGTAAAAACTGACAGCAGAGTTGGTACCCTGCACTTGTTGAGAGAAAAAGCAAGGGGCAGTGTCAGTAACAGCACCTGGATTATTATAGAGTCATGTCCCCACTTTTGGCATGTGAATCTATGAACACAACATCCTACACTGGACAGAAAGTCAGGCTGCCTGCATTAGATATGGTTTGCAGATAGGCTCTACAATGGAGCAGGTGTGTCCACAATTCTACAGAATCAAAGGAATTCTGAGAGACCAGCTATTGGCAGCACTGTATGGAAACTTTGTAGTATCACTGGCAAATCCTGAACCTCTGGGAGAACAATATAGCAGCTGAAACCAGGTTGGTTTTTTTAATGTTTATCAAGACATTTTACCTGGATTTTTTACTAAGACATGCACCTCAGACAGATTTGGCATCAGAAAAAGGCCATATAAACCCATAAAAAGGGCATACCATTTGAGAAAGTGGTGACCAAACATAAAAGGATTACTTGTACTTGTCCAAACATGTTTTCAAAGGATAGTATCCAGCTGTTCAAACAATGGACTATTTTTGTCAATATTCTCCCTATAGCTAGATGAGAGTTTGACTATCCAAGACGTTTGAGCAGATGGGGATACACGAAGACTCCCTCAGGAAAATGAAGCATGGTCAAAGATGCAGATTTAAGGTGACTTTGGAATGTCTGGGTACAAGCAGGCGTATACTACAATGGTTAATTAATATTTTAAGGGATGTATGTTTTTGACCTTAACATTTAACTTTTTTTTTGTCTGATCATTTCATTTTTATTGAACCTTATAACAAACATTAAGTCTCTAATCCTCCCTTTTTTTAAAAAAAATAATAAGCTTAATAGCCTTCAAAGGTGGAGCTCATGAGTAAAGCTAAGATTTTGTCATGGATATTTTTAGTAAAAGTCAGAGACAGGTCATGGGCAATAATGAAAAATTCAAGGAAGCCTGTGACTTGTCCCTGACTTTTACTAAAAATATCCATGGCAAAATGAGGAGCCTGGGCATCTGCGTGGAGGCTCGGAGCTCCAGGGTCCCTCTCCACTGGTGGTTCTGAGCTGGGGGGTTCCCCTCTGCTGCCAGCAGCCACCAGGCACTCTGGAGTCCCCACTGCCACCACTTGAGGCAGCTGGAAGCGGGAGGGTCCCCACTGCCACCCGTGGTGGAGGGGAGCTCCCGTCATCTAAGACTGCAAGGGTACCCCGCAGCTCCCTGCCTCCACAGGTGGCAGGGGACCTGCAGCTCCCAGCCAGAGCTGGCTGAAGTCACGGAGGTCTTCGGAAGTCACGGGTTCCATGACATCCATGATCAAATTGCAGCTTTATTCATGTGTATCACAAGCTTTGTCAATATAGTTACATCAGGAGAGCTTGTAACTTCTATCAGTCATTTCAGTATTAACATCACATCCATGAAACTCAACAATTTACATCAGTGCAGCATTAAGAGACTATGCCACAGTTCTGGAACATCAATTAGCAGGTGTTAAGAGTCCTCTGGGAAGTTACAAGTTTCACTAGCCATTAGAACTTTAAAGTTCCATAAAGTCTCAAGAAAGGTAAAAGGGCAGTTAGCACAGGCAACAACGCTTGTAATTTTATGAGGTCTTGAAGTGGAGGTCTCGGAGTGTAACTTACATGAGGCCTGAAACATGTGGCTCAGGGCAGTTACAAACTCAGGAAGTAACACTGGCAGCAACTGTAACAATTGTGAACATTGTTTTACTGAAGATGATGCTCAAATAAGTTATCGATGTCTCAAGGGATTCCAAGTATTACAAGCTGATTCCAAAATTAATAGTGTAATTAAATATCTTTTTAACATGGAAAGTAAACAAAACCAGTATTGTACCCAATTTTTTTAAACTCAGAACAAGTATATCTGATACATTTGAAACTGGTAAAGTGTAAGTCAATTTTGATACTAAAGTATGGATGTAAAAAATACTTTCTCCAAGAGGGAAAAAAAAAGTTACTTCTCAAAATTTCCATGTCTAAAAATTATAGCTTCTTCAATCAATTTACAACTTTTGAAATAAACAGTTGAAAGTATTAGAAATATCAGATTGTTTATTTAAAGAATTAAAGGGAGACACCAAAATTCAGGCTAAGAATGGAAATTGTCTTTCACCTTGAACTGTTAAGTCGCTGCTATTATCTACATAATAAAATTCCAGGATTGTGAACCTGTGTGTCACTCTAAAGCCTAGAATGTCTGTTGAGTCACTGTGAAGAGATGGAAACAGCTATGTGGTTGGGAACTCGTTTTGTTCAGAATATCACAAGGTTGAATTATTACTGGGATTTGCAGTTTGTTACCATCCAAATGTTTAAATTCTCAGTCATTTTGACTTTGTGAATTACAGCTGTGCAACAGCAAGACCTGTTTATCTATGCCATGCCAAGAGTCCCAGACCATTGTGATATCAGAGATAACTCAACCAGTCACCACTCTGAGTATACAGCTAATTTGAACACAATCACTTAATTATTTGTATGAGATGGTGGATTACTTGGCTCAACTTCCACAGCTGTCTGACAGCATGGGCTTTCAGCTACTAGCTCCTTAATAAAACTTCTAAAGTGTAACAGATTCTTACCTCAATCAGTTTTCTTTCATAGGAGTTTGCTAGTTCCTCGTTGTTTTCTATTTGCTTTTGCTCAGGTATGGTAAATTCCCCATCAATATTCCAAAGGTTTGGCAGAACTAAAATACAAGACAAAACAAAAATACAAGAGTAGTCTACAAAGGAAATAAATGTAGAAGCACTTAAATCTCTTAAACAATCTTTCGAAAAAGGAACAGGTTTTTAAAAATGTTGATAATAAGTATCCTAATATGGTGCAAATTGTAAGTGAGTAATATCACTAAATAAACTAAATACTGAAAAAAGTAATTTTGATGCCAAGAGTGCTTTCTTATAATGTTTAAGTAACTTCACATAATGTAACAGCAAACATAAAAAAAGAAACTGATTAGTTATTTGTGTGCATGTTTCCCTAATTCATGCATGCAGTCAATATAATTTTACACTTTAGCTTTCCGAAAATTTAAATCTTAACATCTCTGCCTATATCTTTTCTATAACACATTTAATTATTTTTATATATTATCTGTATGATTTACAAACTTACAATTCCCATTTGTTCTGTGATTCGCCTACTACGAATTGATTATTTATTCTTCACTAATGGGGAAGCTGACCTTCAATATCTTTACACAACGTATTGATGGGGATAGATCTCAAGAATATTTAGTAAGAATCAAATAAGTAATAACCATTATTAAGACGTTAATAATTTTGTGTGCACATTCATAATAACTGTGTTCTAAAATTAGGTATACAATTTTATTATGAAATTATTTTAAAGCCTGACCCAAAAATATATAACTTCTCCTTAACTTGAAGTTTGCATAGTTTCAAAAATAGCTGATTACATTTCCTTAATCAAGATATAAATACTGTAATTTTGAAAAACCAATAAACTATTGCTCAGTGAGAAAAAGTACTCCAAAACTCCATAACGTTGACTAAATTATGTTCAACAAATCTCAGAATACAATTCCATTTCCCTACAAGTCAATCAAAATTTTCTGAATAAACTATGATGGAGCCATGAAAAGAGAGTCCAGTGTTGCCCGATCTTTAGATTATATTGATTACTTAAGAATCCCCAGTTATCACTTTGAGGGTTGAAAAGTTCTTGCCTCAAGATCAGACCCAGTATTACTCAAATTATTATATAGTAGGGAACCCCGATGCGCACAGTTTCAACACTCACTATAGGAACTCTTTTTTATATTTACAAATATAGTTTATTAATGCATTTATAATAATGCACAGTCACAAACACCCCAACTCAGTAAGATAGATAGAGATACTATAGAACGCACATCTGCACATCCATATACTCTCACCATCTGCTGTAGAACAACCTGAAATGTTAGCCACCATCTTCCTCCCCACCCTTACCTTTCCCATCATCACCAGTGGCCATCATTCTGGCATCTCCCAAGGACTATATCTCTCTCTCCTACTGCCCCTAGACTGGGATACCACTTTTATAATACATTACACTGACATCACTATGTTGGTGCATATTCAGTAGCACCAACATAGTGGTGCTTTTCCTTAATTGTATTTCCTCCCCTTACTAATGTTGGAGTGTTTTTTTCCTATAGGTTAGTATATCAGTGATCTCAACTTATTATCATATACATCCATTCATTACTACGGCCCTTTCATGGTTAGGTATCCCATTTGTTATTTCTGTCCCAACTGGTTATTTCAGTTCTCTCCAAGTTCCAAGTTGTGGTGTACCTATTAAGTTTAAAAGGGTATGAACTTAGGAAAGCCCCTATGCCAACCTGCATTAACGCATGCTATACGTTAAAGCTCGCAGCCATATATGGATCTTATGCTTTAGCTCACCACTATCCATCTAGGTGAAAGGTCACAAACATATGTATGCTAACTTTGCCTTCGCTCAACATACAGAATGTGACCTGCAGGTCCCTTGTGTTACAGCCAAAATATACTCTAATATAAATCTATAAACCTATTATAATAAAACAAATAATGAAACCCAGAAGAAAATAAAAAACTTATAAGATACATAGCCAAGAAAGCAGGCTAGCCTTAGATGCGTCTCATTTACCTGTTATGTACGTCAGTTCGTTGCCAGGACACTTTTGTGGTTGACTCATGTATCTGTGGTCAGGACTGCCCGTTAAACTCTACTTTCAGCTCCCCAAATACTTGGGGTTTTCTCTTGGGCTGTTTATTTGTGCCAAGTTTATCTGTTCAAAGTGCATAGGTCTCGAGCCTTGTGCATAGGTCTCAAGCCTTATGCTAACTTGCTAAAGTTAATGTCTTACAGCATGTAGGTTTCTTGCATTACTGCTGAATATAATGCAAAAAAGTAAAAAAAATAAAGGCAAGCTAGCCCACTGGGCTACATAAACGGTACAGAACAACATTTGAGAGTGATCAGACAGGAGAGGCAAAAAAGGCAATGACAGCTTTTTCAGTGCATTAGTTCTGAAACAAGTGACCAAAAATTTAATAAAAAAGCATGTGTCAATGAAACTATCATTGAATTCAGAAAAGCACTGTTTCAGAACATTTGAAAATAACTTGACAGTAAAAGTTAAGATTTAATTAACTACTTGGGGTCCATATTATGAATCACTTGGTATAATGTGTGATTAAAATACTATTATTTAAGTGTTACAAGAATAGGTAATGTTCAGAATTTTTCTTACACAAGTTGCTGCAGCATTTAGGGGACAACCTGAACTGAAATTATTTTTCTACTTTTCAGAACTACTAGCGAATGAAAAAATCAGTTATTACAGAGAGCTAGATTCTGAAATTGTCATTAGTGGTGGTGACGAAAAAGGAAGAAAGATCAGAGCTTGATATTCAGAACTCGGATTGAATTTGCATGGTTGGCAGAAGATAATTATCATATATGTAATAAAATACAGTTCTTAAATGGTAATTTGTCAAACTGTATGCTGCTAATATACCTGTGGTACTTGAAAATGTGATCAGCAGCCAATAATCTGCTGTGAAATGATGCATAATTCCACCAGTAACACCACCAAAGCTGATAACATTATGATTTATATAGACATCTATTCTCAGTCAGAGGCAATTTTTGTCCTACATTTATAACTGCACAACAGGAAGATATTGTTCAAATACAAAAAAAGGATAAAGGAAAAAAAATTGGCAGAACACAATCCTGATCTTAAATCAAAAGTCAAATTTTCAAACATATTATGCTAAAACTGGAAATTATTATTTTTAAGGTACAGAAAGACTACTTTTAAAAAGTGTATTTTTAAACAATTTTTTAAAATTAGGTAATTTATGTTTAGAATGTTTTTGAGGTTTGCTT
Source organism: Gopherus flavomarginatus (assembly GCF_025201925.1). NCBI lineage: Eukaryota > Metazoa > Chordata > Testudines > Testudinidae > Gopherus > Gopherus flavomarginatus. Next base: position 20,629,939 of record NC_066625.1, on the reverse strand, counting down.
TTATGGCCCTATTGTCTTCAGACCCATCTAATTTACCATTATTTTTCTAAATTTGCCTAAATTAGTTTGAAAGGCATGCAAGAGCGGTTATTATTCATATGTGCAGTACACCAGAAATATAAGTTTTATGGATTAACTATTTAGACAAAACCTAACACTCTTGAGCAGTGCTTCTCGAAGTCAGGCTGCCGCTTGTTCAGGGAAATCCCCTGGCGGTCCAGGGTGGTTTGTTTACCTGTCTCATCTGCAGGTTCAGCCGATCATGGCTCCCACTGGCTGTGGTTCACCATGGGAAGCGACACGGACCGATGGACATGCTGGATGCCCTTCCCACCGAACTCCATTGGCCTGGGACAGCAAACCGCGACCAGTGGGAGCCGCGATCGGCTGAACCTGTGGACGCAGCAGGTAAATAAACCGGCCCGGACTGCCAGAGGCTTTCCCTGAACAAGTGGCAGCCCAACTTTGAGAAGCACTGCTCTAGACAACTGAATAGCATCTGCTTAGGCTCGGAAGGATCAGATATTTATTGATAACTGCTGGTATCAACAATTTCATCTTATATATACAAACCAATGAAAAATATTTTCATTGATAATTGAAATTTACAGAAAGGTAAAGAAAGAATAATGCTGCTTGGGAATTTAAAGTTTGATTTAGGATATTCATTTTGTATATTTTGACATGTAACACTGGCAATGTGTATTTTATTGGTTATAAAGCTTTAAAATTTTGAATGTCAATGTCTACTGTCATTAAATAATAAAAGTCAAATGGAGTCTATAAGGAGTCACAAACGCACACCTTGTGAAAGACCCAAAGCAGAAGATCTCTAGCTTCAATCTGCCACAAAGTTTATGGGCAACCCGAAACCACATTCACACAAATCACGGCAGATGCGGATACTTGATGCACAAATGGAATATTCAAAGCTCTCTAGGGTGCAACTGTGATCAACCAAAACAGACCATAGAAACTATAACAACTCAATGCCCGATTCACAAATATGAAGGAGGCATCACAGCAATAAACTCTGCTACTCCTGATGCAATTATCTGTCTTAACCACCTAAATGTAAAATTACAGTAGTTGTTCTACATGTACATCAGTCATACGAAGATTAAATAATTATTGCCTGAAATCCCTATTGTCTGATCCCTATTGTCTGATTCCCACAATGTAAAACATGTCAATATAAATTCCCCAACCCCAAAATACTTAAAATCCACAATTTTGCAAAGTGTGCAGATGTACATAAACAGACACAGAAAAAATGCTTTAAAATAAACATCAATGTTGTCTGTCAAAATTTTAAAAAATAAAAATTGAATTCTATCAAGCCTGCATACGACTAAGTTAATTTTGTTTAAAATGAGGCTTAATTCCTATTTGACAATGATAGAGTAGATATGGCAAGATGCTGTAATTTTACATTCTGAATTGCTTTTATTAAGCTTGTATTACTTTCTTTTCCTACAGTCAATTCTTTGAAGTGTTTCAGTGTATGTCTTTATGATCTGAGACAACAAACTCAGGGAAACAAAAAGACTGAACATAAATTACAGCAGAATATGCTTTGTCGGGGTACTGTACAGCTCAAGGGATTGCCAGTGCACTACAGAGCCTTCCATTTGTAGGGCTCTTATTTAATTCCAAGTCAAACTGGCAGTGATCAAAAGCAGTCTAGTGGCCCATGTGAAATGAATGAGTATGGAGAGCGAACTTCCATTTGCCCCTTCTAGGTCAAAATTGATGAATAGGGCCCTACCAAATTCAGGAAAAATGCATCATGAACCATGAAATCTGGTCTCCTCCTGGGAAATCTGGTCTTTTGTGTGTTTTTACCCTATACTATACAGATTTCACGGGACAGACCAGTGTTTCTCAAATTGCAGGTCCTAACCCAAAAAGAAATTGCGGGGGGGGAGGTGTCACAAGATTATTTTAGGGGGGTTGCAGTATTGCCACCCTTACTTCTGGTGCCTTCACAGCTGGGGGTGGCCGGATATCGGCAGCTATTGGCCAGGCGCTCAGTTCTGATGGCAGCATCCCGCCAGCAGCAGCACAGAAGTAAAGGTGGCAATACCATACCAGGCCACCATTATTTCTGCACTGCTGCCTGCAGAGCTGGGCGGCCAGAGAGTGGCAACATCTGATTGAGGGCCCACCTCTGCAGGCAGCAGCGCAGAAGTAAGGGTGGCAATACCATATCACGTGATCCCTGCCGTTCTTCAGCTGCCCAGATCTGAAGGCAGCGCTGCTGTCAGCAGCAGTGCAGAAGTAAGGGTAGCAATACCACAACTCCCCACAACTCCTTTTTGGGTCAGGACCCCATCAATTACAACACCGTGAAATTTAAGATTTAAATAGCTGAAATCATGAAATTTATAATTTTTAAAATCCCATGGCCATGAAATTGACCATAATGGACCGTGAATTTGGTAGGTCCCTAATGATGAATATTGGCAGGATTCTATGGGGACGCTTGTACTGCCACCCCCAGGACTTCTGTGGCAGGAGGTGTGAATTACATACAAATAGTAAACTCAGAATACAATATTTTATCCCCAGTTACAGGACAGCTAATGTGCTTTGCCAGGGCCGGTGAAGGATGTTTTGCGCCCTAGGCGAAACTTCCACCTTGCGCCCCCATCCCGCGGCAGCTCCCCACACCATCCTGAGGCACCCCTCCCCGTGGCAGCTCCCCCCTCCCTCCTGACGTGCCCCCCTTGCGGCAGCTCCCCACCTTCCGCCCTGAGACACCCCCCGGCCCAGCTCACCCCTGCTCCGTCTCCTCCCCGAGCACGCCGTGGCTGCTTCACTTCTCTCACCTTCCAGGCTTGTGGTGCCAATCAGCCTAGGCACTGCAAGCCTGGGAGGTGGGAGAACTGAAGCGGCCACAGTGTGCTCAGGGAGAGGCGGGGCAGGGGTGAGCTGGGGCAGGGAGTTCCCCTGAGTGTCCTCCCTCCTTATTTGCTGCAGGCGGCCCTCCCCACGCTTGCCTGCCCCAGCTCCCTCCGCCTAAATGCTGGCGGCGACCGGGGCGGCCGAAGATCCATCCGCCACGGTTGCTGCTGAAGAAAATGGCGCCCCCCAAATGCCAGCACCCTAGGGGACTGCCTAGGTCGCCTAAATGGTTGCACCGGCACTGTGCTTTGCTGTTGCTAGCATGCAGGATGAAATGCTGATTTTTCCCCAATTTTCTCATTTTCATCGCAGAACTGGACATTTTTATCCAATTCTAGGTCCTTGGTTTCAATTCATTCAATTCGCAATTTTTTTGAAATTCTGCCAGAAGTATTACGTGCAATCTAAATTTGATGTTCACCTTTTAGCTGGCTCACTTCAGTTCAGAAAAGTTCTAATATTTCACCATACTGGTGGATGATCCTGTTTTTGCCATGTATTGTTTAAAGAGGCAACAGGATATCCATGAAGAAGGATGACAGAAAGAGTAAGAGATGGAGAGAGATGCAAGCTGGACAGAGAGAGTGAGCGCTAGGAATGGAGAATTAGCTCTGAGAGTTGTTTGGATAACCTTTCAAAAGGGTGCAGATTTATTTACTGGACAATGATCACAACTTTGAATACACTTCTCTGGTTGGACCAGTTCCTTCTACTTTATTAAGTTTTTCTGTTAAGTTTCCTCTCTTAAATGGCTTGAAATTATCTAGATATAGAAGAGATTCATAAATACATCTTAGAATGAATGCATTATTATAAAATCCGAACTGTCATCATACCCGTCACAATCGCATTTTCACTTGCTCACTTGGCTTGCACCTTCAGCTTCTTAGAAACAGAAGTTTTGCTAAATGAAGAGCAGCTTGACAGTGAAAATTACTTCTGGCTTATAACAAAATTCAGATAACTGTCAATTTTTGGTCGTACTGCAAAACCAATTAAAAAGATCTATTGTGGAGGGAGTGGGGGGGGGCATATTTTGTGTGTCAATAATTCTTTATCAAATTTTTTTAGTTTGCAAGTAATGAGCTGGAAGGGTATTTTTTATTCCTGCAAACTTAATTTGGTGTCTGAAAATCAAGCTATGTTTCTTCATTTTCACGCATCATCTTCAGCAGCAAAAATTCTACAAAATAAATTAGGTCCTTAGTCTTTATAATATACATTTGTAACATCATGGCTATTTTCCCCCAAAACTTTGCTTAAAAGACAGTTTCTCACCTAGCTTCTGAAACGTGAAAGTGAATAATGACATTTTTTAGTTACATGGGCACCAAGAAGCTATGTCCCAAATTTTACATAAGGAACACTTTTCAGAGTAGAGACACATTACTGAGATGATCAATAATATTTGATATTCAAACACAGCCACAGTGCATAAGAGTCCAGCCTGACAATACGTAACAGTTGAATGATCCTCTGAATGTTAACTATGCTGCCAGTAAGTGCTTTAATAAAGTTTTATACCATAGTAAATTGGATCAAAATGGAAAAGTTATGGTAGTAGCTTACTTCAAAAGAGAATATTCAATGGAATAAAATTGTCACATTATAGTGTAACTTTAATACTTCAGAAATAAAGTAAGTTTGATCCAGGACACTCTTAAAATTAGTCTGAGCCAAATTAGCTTCCTTGACTTAAGAGAGTTTATGAGGTAAGGCTTTTACCTAGGCAAAAAAGAAACATAATTTTAGCAGTAGGGTTGGAGATAAAGGAGCAGATTTTAGAAATGGCAGAGAAGCAACTACAAGATTTGGCAAGGGTAAGTATGTGGCGAGTTGGGCATAACCCCCAAGTTGTGACACTGAGTGATTGGAAGGATGGTGGATTTGTTAACTATGATGCAGACAGGCAGATGGGGAAAGAAGAGAAGTAGTGTAAGAAAGTGTCAGGAGATTCAAGGGGAGATAACTGGGAAAGGAGTTAGAGCCTAGAAAGACATCATGAATGTTTTAGAGTCATCCCCAGAGAGGCGATAGTATATAAATTCAGTTTCTGAAAATAAAATTTAAAAATTATAGGAGTCTACAAAAACTCAAAGAAATAGGAGGCTAAATACTGTACAAATCAAAATAATGAATAATGAATACAAAGATGTATAGCATAGAAAAATATAGAAGACTAGGAAAGAACAACTAAACTTGGTAACAAATTAAACACAGGAACTAATCAGTAAAAAAGAAGCATTTCTGAGATACATGAACACAAACAAGTCCATGCTACCAGAAGTTGCTGAACCTTGATTAAAGGGTGGGGCTTCTTATAACGCAGCCAACCAACCAGCCAGTGGCACAGGAGCCGAACAGAGCTGAAAACAGGGGAATGTGAGTGGGAGTTTGGAGGACGGTGTGTGTGGTGTTTTTAGGGGTTTTTCTTTTCCTCACTTCTCTGCAGGAGTTTAAGAGGGAAGGCTATAACAGCTAAAGAGGCAGCAGTGGCAGTGACTCCAGGAATGGAAGAGACAATGAAGATGATTGGATGTGCAAGCTGTAGAATGTACATTATTCTGGAGAAAAGTACTTGGTTTGTAGGAAGTGCTGCCTGACAGATCTGATGGAAGAGAACATCCAAGGTTTGGAGTTGCAGCTAGAAACTATGGTTGAATTTTGAAGGGGATTGGAGGAAAGGAAAGAGAAGACTGAAAGGAAACCTCCTGGCCTGCAGATGTGAGGGTAGCCTGCTGAATGAAAAAAGTGGCAGTAGAAGCACAGGACTATGAGAACAAGGCAGAGGAGAACAGCAGCTAATGAAGGAGAAATAGAGCTCAGGAATAGGTGTGCTGAGTTGGAAAACAAAGGGGAAATGCAGACAGTAGAAGGAAGAAGAACAAGTAGTTCTACAAGAAGAGAGGAAGAGACAATAGAGACAGACAGAGTTTGAAGCCCCACAAGGACAGAGGATGACTCACAGAAGATTGCAAATGAGAACAGAAAACAAGAAGCCTTGCAGCCTGAAAGTGCAATTCTCCAGCCTTCCCCCTTCTGTTCTAACACTAAGAGGCGTGAGGTACTCAGCTGGGGACTCCCTACTAAGAACAGACAAGCGTGTCACCAGAGCTGATCTAGGAGAACTGAAGAGTGTGCTGTCTACGTGGAGCTAAAATACAGGATGTGGATCTGAGACTGAAGAGGATCCTAATGGGAGCAGGAAAGAATCCACTGATTGTCTTTCACCTGGGAACAAATGATACTACTAGAGCCTTGCTGAGATGCATCAAGGAAGACTACACCAGCCTGGGGAAGATGCTTAAACAAATGGAGGCTCAGGTGATCTTCAGTGGGATTTTACTTGTCCTTAGATGAGGAGAGCAAAGGCAAGACAAGATTATGATGATCAACAGATGGCTTGGGCAATGGTGCTATAAGGAGCACTTTCAGATGTTTGACTAGTGGGAAGCATTTATGGACAGAATACTTCTCTCAAGGAATGGACTCCACCAGAGTACAGAAGGAAACAGACTTCTGGGATGGAGGCTGGCACAACCGAATAAAAGAATTTTAAACTAGGAATTTGGGAGAGATGGTTGGAGATGCTCATGTAATCTCCATGCCTGATTCAAATATTGAGTGGGAAGAAAATCAAGTAAAAAAGGATACAGAACTGGGTTAAGGAACAACAGAAGGCAGGAGAATGGACATAAGCAGAAAGATAGTGCCAATATCACTGACAGTAACTGTCAGGTAGGCAATACTGACAGTCTCTGTACAGACATTTTTACAACTTGTAGAACCAGCCAGTCAGTACTGTGCTGAAGGTGCTGCATGGCTGTGTTCCCACAGCACTCAGCTACGTGTTGCATTTTATATTACTTTTCCAGATTTTAGCTAAGAAAAATAAGCAATAATAGTCACTTTGGAATTATCTACAGTATGACACTTAAGTTTTTGTTAGAAATATATTAATTCAAATTGGCATAGAGACTGTCTTCATTTTATGACTTTATCATAATGTGTACATTGTTAGAACTTAGCAAATAACAAATATCCATGTTAAAACACTGTCAGCAAACAGTTAAGTTTGCTAAATACAACTCCAAAGAAGGTGTACCATTACATAAATCATTTAAAACAACCCAAATATTATAAACTATAAAATACACACAGTAACATTTTGTAATCCAACTGGACATAACTTTGTTACCAATTCATATATGCACACTAACAAACAAAACAATTAAACACCAAGCCCGAACAACTTTTTAACTTTTTCCCATAACAAGATAGTTACCAAGCATATAATGATTTTATCTATCCAACCATCAACTTACACTCAAAATCGAGCATCAAAGTCTTATTCATAAAAAAGCTTGTATAAAGGAGAAGGCAGAAGATTGAACTAATTTATAGCCCCAAAACTTCAGACTGTTTCATCCAATTAGAAGTTAGAAAAAAAATTAATGATGACAGTCTAGACACGGCCTTAAGTATGGAATTCCAAGTGATGTCTCCATAATAATAAACATAGCTCCTTATAGTGTAAATACCTTACTTGTTAAAGTATCTAAATGTAAAAATACAGTAATCTTTACACGCTTACTAAATAAATGTACACAAGAGAAACAAAGACTATTTTTATTTCATCACTTGCTATAGCATAGTCTCATCTATTAATACTTTCTGTGTGAACACAAGACAGTGAACATAAAGGCAGTACAAGTACCTGTACGCAGGATGAATGTCCTATGGCACAGATAAGTCTAAAGCAAAATTTACAAAAGTACTGAGTTAAAGCTAAAAAACACACACTATATCAGATAAGCAAAACATATCAAGGATAAAGCTGGCAAAGAACATTTCCCGCATAGGAAAACAAAAGACAGTTGTGGACATCTGCACCAACAAGCATCTGATCAGTAGCGCTGACACAACAGCTGGAGGCAGTCCTGAGAGCAAGGATCAAAACTACCAAGGAAATCTAGAATTAAGCTGATAATGTAATCGGCAACAAATATTACAAGGAAAATTAACATGATAATCACTTTATCTTAATGCTATGGCATCACTTGCCAATCAAAACTACATTTTGGACAAAAACTTAGTCATTCAAAATATAACCATTATGTTCTAAAAACTACCAGTATTTTCCCTTTTACCTCAAATCATAATTTACAAAATACTGAAATAAATCATGTGGATGAGCTATTTCTCCACCCCAAAAAGAAAGCAAAATAGAATGCTATAATTAACAGGTGCAAAGCGTTCACTCAAACTGTCTGTTTCACATCACATTTGCAAAATACATAAACACTTCATAATCATAATACTACCTTGTATTACATTATTCCTAGTTAATTTTTCCCATCAATTACTTTTCAAATATTCCAATATCAAATTTAAACAAGATTTTTGCCTTGATTTAGGTTTTATACAGAAGATTACTTATGTTACATATTTTAGTGCCCTTCCACAAGTTATTTAAAAAAAAATACAATACAGAAATAATCCTTAAAATATGAGGGACTGGCAAGGAAGATACTGAACCGTAAAAGATGTCATTCTTCAGATGAGATATTGGTCAAATATTAATTGGTCTAAGACACTTTTCAAAAAGATTTAGGACAAATTACTTTCATGATCAATATTTATTCTCATTAAAACTGACTTTAATATCCAAGATGGAAACACTACAGTCTTTTAATAAGTGCATAATTGCAATTGCCATTCCAAAAATACCACTGCATTACCAGTATCAATATCATTGCTTTTTAATACACCTTGGAATATCTTAGGTACCAATTTCAGTCAAGTGAACAAGAATTAACAACAAACTGCAGAGTTTTGCAAATGCCAACAGAACAGATAATATAGCATCTGAATATTATTGCCAACATACATCAATATATTTATAATTTGTTAACTACCATAAGTCTAAAAGTGATCTTGAATTTTCTACTTATCTAATATATTTTAAATCCTCACTAAACAAATGTACTAAACAGAACAAGCAATCAAAATAAAACACTGACTAATAAGGTCAAAATATTAAACCCATTCAGGTGGCTGAAAATACATTCTTAACATATGGTATACCTATGCAATTCATATTTGACCTCAGGTACAGATGCCTTCCCTCAAACTGTATGTGATAGAGTGCATCATATTGTATGCAAATCTGAGATTATGATTAAGACAGGACCTACTTTCAGAACCCATACAGAAAGCACAATTATTTTCTAATTTTTAATGTTTGCGCCATGCCTTGCCTGGAGAAAACTCATAGGGAAGGACTGCCCTCACTTTTGGAGGAGAGTGTTATTCCCTCCTTTCAACAAAGTAGTATGCTAGCTGCCTTTCCAGGAAGCAATTCCATGGCCTCTGCTCCAAAATTCACTCAATGTGGACAAATCAAGCCAACTATCAAACCTGTTTAAAATCTTCCTCTTTGAGTAACATTGAGGACGGTGTGTAGAGACTTCTCCCACAGTATCTGAAGGACCCAGATTTCCTTGACACTTTGGTTAAACTGGGTTCAAACTTGGGTATGGTATGCACACTGCTTGCGTTGGTCAATTAACTCTTTCTGGCAAATAATGAAGATACAGTATCCTCACTAAAACTGTTCAATATATTTGCTACCTTCAATATTGTTAATCATGTTCTGAACTACCTGAAGATGTTAATATAAGTGGATGCTAGGGGTCAGGTGACAGATTCCACTTTCTTTCTGGGAGAACCCAAAGGGCAGTATTCAGCAATTGTTGTTCTGCCCAGAGGGATCTTACGTAGAGCTCTGCTTTGGTCATCCATCCTGCTGAATGCATGTAAAATGACATAAGGGTGTTAATGGAGAGACATGTTAATGGTGCCTTTAATAGCACTAAGCTCCACTCCAACATCTCATCTATTCTATATGGTGTAGCTGGGTACATTAACCAGTGTTTGGTTAGATCGGGACATGGGAAAAATTGGCCCTTCGTTCTCTCATGTGCGGCTGCCCAGGAGCACACCTTGGAGGGAACTATCCGTGGACCACCTGAATGTTGCTGGCAGATCACTGGTGATCCACGGACCACAGTCTGAGAACCTCTAAACTAGTGCATTGAGTTCTAAGTTACGGAGTTATACTTTAAGAATATTACCAAGTATGCTGCTCTTCTGAAAATGGGGAAACATTTCATCCCGACACCAGCAGGTGATCAGTTTCTGCCTAGAAGCTTGAGTATTGATAGCCCTTGTAATTTTATTCTAATATGTGTAACTCTAGATACTATTCTTTCTTTGGTAACTTTTTCTGCTTAGCTTCCCCGGTGACAAGCAGATTGGTAGAACTGGGCAATATGCTGCCAAAATTTCCCTATTTCCAGCTAAGCCACAGAGATCAGATAAGGCTTTCATGATTTGCTAAAAATACATACTAAACTCATTACTGAATAGATAGCTGCCATCTCTTATTCAAGGCATTCTGCATAAAGCCCAGAAGAAAGGTAGATCTCAGAGCCCAGGCTCCAGACTGAGCAGGAAACTCTACATTGCTATTTTAGCCCCATACCACAAGCCCAACTTAGTTGACTCAGGCTCTGAGACTTGCTGCCACAGGATTTTTTTTTTTCAGTGTAGACTTATCCTACCTGAACACTGATTTTTTTTTTCAAATACATACATGACTGCTGCAAAGTAGAAGAAAGGCACCTTAACTCATCTGACCAAACACTCTCTAGGCAAGAAACTGATTGTTGCTCCAAGGAAGAATATATATATTTGGGGGTAAATTATTATTTGAAGCAAATTTTGAAAACTATTTTAAGAACTGCTGAATCTCTTAAATCTTTCTTCCAGTAAAACTCTTTAAGCAAGACACTTCTGAAATCAGTCATTTTCATAAATATGACATGGTTATATCCAGCACTTCTGGAGAAGAGAGTACATCTGTTACATAAAAACATCCTGCATAAAACTTTTTAAAATAAAACGAAGACATTCTGCATTCATCATACACATGCATAAATTAAGTCACACACTGGGAGACTGAAAGGGTTCCCTGGGGTGAAGATTCTAACACTTGGGAACCATAAAAACACTGAATAATATATAAGTGCGAATATTTACAGAAAGAAAAGAAAGGATGAGTTCTGGACACCAGAGGATTCCAGCTGAGGCCATGCAGCGGTCTGCTCTGCCCTTTATGCCCGCAGGGTAGAGCACAAGGAGAGCTGCGGTGCAGGCATGGATCAATTGAAACTACTTACAAGAACAACAAGGAGTCTGGTAGCACCTTCAAGACTAACAGATTTATTTGGGCATAAGCTTTTGTGGGTAAAAAATGTCACTTGCATCTGAAGAAGTGAGGTTTTTTACCCACGAAAGCTTATGCCCAAATAAATCTGTTAGTCTTGAAGGTGCCACCGACTCCTTATTGTTTTTGTGGATACAGACTAACACAGCTACCCCCTGATATTTGACACTACTTACAAGAATTCTCTGGTCTCAGGTTCATGAAGTGCATGTTCACTCATAGTGGAATATACACAGAGACCAGCACTTGAAGAAAAACAGTTTTGTCTGTTAATACATGTATCAGTGCAGCTATAGCTGCAGAAAATATTATCATAGAGAAAAATACCTGTATAAATAAATCATGTGAGAGATGCATAAATGAAAATTACACATTTTTAGAAATCACTAGTATATTAAAAAGAAAATGGCACCCAAGCAAACCAGGAGACCAGACAGTCCTCACCATTTCAACCATGCTAGAGATCCTAAACCTATTCCCAAACGGCCAAGACAACTGCTAAAGCTGCCAAGTAGCCAGATGCTCTTGCTGTAGCAAAAATTATGTGTTGCAGTTCATCATCCAAGTCCTGTGACAGCTATGTAACCAGAAGGAGGAGGAGAATTGGCACAGGGCTACAATAAATTCACATTGTTCCTAGGTCAAGCATTTAACACATATAGTTAAATGAAGTTTATTAGATAATTTCTCCAGCTTGTTTTGAAAAAGAAACCTGCCAATTTAAAAAAAAATTAATAAGTTTTCTTTAATTAACAGTGAGGCAAACTAGAAGAATACAGGTAATGTGAATCCTGGCATATTGAACATCTGTCTTTGAACATTTATTATTAGGATGAATTAATATGAAGAGTCTTACCAATCTGTAAACAACTGTTACTATCTATTTTTCAAATTATGGGAATTGGCTTTTTTAATAGAAATCATGTTTGTAAATGAAAGTTTTATCATCACTGCAAACTAAATGTCTATTACAAATATTCCACTTCTCCATAATGTCACATACATAGAGATTTTAGATCCCAAATCAGGGGGGCATTTATGCATATCCTTAGTATAAGTACATGCTTAAACACCCTGGATGAACAGAGATGTTTCCTGACTTGGGACCTTAGCAGTTTGTTCTGTTCTCAAAAGCACACTAAGACTTTTCATTAACAGTGATTGGTGCTGCACGCAAATGAGGACGGAAGAATTTGCTAGACAGGTACATAGTGTTTGCAATTGGTTACTAACATAGTAAAAGCATCCTGACCGGTTAATAACTTCGACTGGTTATTAAACCACACAGTATTTTAATGTCATGTGCTACAAAGAGTCACAGGAAACATACTAAAGAGCCACTTGTGGGCTTGTCTCGAGCCTCAGTCTGAGTATTACTGGTATAATCTGTTAAAACATTTCAAAATCTTCGCTCAGTCTGAGAACATGCAGTAGAAGCAGAATTTCTGTAGCAGATACAGGAGCAATTTTACAATATATATTATTTTTTATAATTGCCTTTCACTTACACATTTCTGCCGTTTATACTGTACAACTACTTTTAACTGAGGTCCTGTAGGAAAAAAATAAACTACCACCAGTTGAAACATTTTGACAGATGGAAGGAACAAACCAGATGGCACTAGGTAACTCAAGATTAATTGTGTTCATTTGTTAGATTGTACTTTCTAAAGCTCAGTCACTTTTTACTTGCTTGTCTTCTTGCAATAATAAAGGCATACAGCAGTTTGCAAGTTAACACCCAATTCAGTCAACGGAAGTCAAGGACACTCAGGTCTTGTCTACGCTGCAGAGTTTTGTCGGCAAAAGTTATGTCACTTTAATTAAATGCTGTTGCAGGTCACACTATGATTCCTGTGTCGGCAGAGTGTATCTACACTAGCATCTCTTGCATCAACACAGAGAGCAGTGCACTGTGGGTAGCTTTCCCACTGTGCAACTGGCAGCAGGATGTAGGGTTGCCAACACTCCAGGACCGGCCTGGAATCTCCAGGAATTAAAGATTAATCTTTATTTAAAGATTATGTCATGTCATGAAATCTCCAGGAATACATCCAACCAAAACTGGCAACCATAGCAGGGTGCTTTCGAAACAGTTTGCAATGCCTCGTGGGGCAAGTACAGCATCATATCATGCAGGTTTCTCAATCCCATCATTCCACTGGCATCCTACTGAATTGCCAGCCACTTTTCAACTGCAGTGGGGGGAATGTGTGTGAATATGGTGGCGGAGATGGAGACTGTGTGTGTGTTGGGGGAGCGTGTCGGCATGCTGTCTCTAAGTTCAGACAGCCGCCAGAAGTAACCTGTCCTGAGGCAGAGGGAGGGGGACACCTCCGACATCAGCCCCCGCCTCCCTCTCTGCCTCTGTACAGTACAGCAGTCTCTCTCTCTCTCTCTCTCTCTCTCTCTCTCACACACACACACACACCTGCCTGCTTGCCTCTGTGTTAGAAGTGTGGGAGAGAGCAGCATCCCATGTTAATGATTTGCTCTTTGCTGCCAGAGCTGAACAGCATGCTTAGCTGTCAGAACTTCATGGAAGTTTGAAAGGGGAGGGCGCATGACCGTGTAGGAGAAATGCAGGGCAGACAAGTTCAAAACAGTGAGTAAAGTGGTCGTGGCAGGCATTGTGGGTTACTGACGGAGGCCAGTTATGGTGATATAATGAAAGGCAGCATCTACACTGACGCTTGTCGCTTTAAGTTTGCTGCAAAAATCTCTATGTCTCTCATCAAGGTGGTTTTATTTTGTCACCGAAACTGAAGCTTTGTTGCCAAAAGTGACATTGCGGTGTGTTCACTTCCACTGTTTTGTTGCCAAAAGCTGCCTTTTGGTGACAAAATTCTGCAGTTGAGGCCTTGTCTACATGGCTTCAGGGATGAGGTCCTTAACGTTGTTTTCTCAACTGTAATTCCTTTACTCGATATTTTGAAGAGGTTTAAGTCTCAATTCTGTTTTATTAAGTGATATGTTAATACATTTCTGTTTTGTTCACCTTGATTAAAAACAAAAGCTTCAGAGACAGAGTTGGGAGAAAATGTTTTCATTCTCTCAGCAGTAACTGATCTGTATTAGCAATATTTAACAAAATTCATTTTACCCATCTCCTTCCCCACAGTTTTATTTCCTTTTGTGTGAAAGGCAAGAAATCTTAAATTAACTTTCACTTTCCAAGGTTGTATTCAAGCATATAAAAAAAATATGCCAATCCTATTTCAGCGTACAATTTTCCTACAGAATCATTTATTCAGAAAGGTGAAACTGAAGTATTCTCAGCTCTAGAAGCACTAACATGTTGTTCAGAGTTTGAAACAGCATGCACTTCCAAATGAAACAGTCAGTGACATTTCCAAACAGAAATGTATTCAAATTAAGGACCTATATTATCATTTTCTTAGACTTTTGAAAATGTTTTTCCATTCAAACATGGATACTACTCCTTTTAAAGAAACAAAGAAACTGAAAGCATATTAATAAAGAACAAGCTTTTTATTTTATCAAATAAGTATTCCTATAACTGCATCACATCATGTCATGTGTATCTCAAATAATAAAGGTAAACACATGATCAGGGATAACTGGGAATTTGTTTTCAGGGTACAGTTAGCTACATCAGTCCTTACATCAATCATTTCTTTACATCCATACTGTGAATGAACCCCTTCTCCAAACACACACATCTGATAAGTGGTCAGGTCATTCATTAGTACACTATATGACAACCAATCCCCCTTCCCACACACAAGCAGGTTGTTCATAAAGGCACTCTTTCTCCCTCTTCCATAGGTCCACACAATTCCATAGGTCCACGCAATTCCATAATGTGGGAGTACAAAGCATCCCTGATTTCTGTTGTCTGGGTGCATCCAGCTCCAGCTGTGGCTAGTGCACTTTCTGACTGAGTGTACCAGCAGCCCCTTGCTGTCACAGGTTCTTGGGGGAAATGTCTTACCTCTGGCTTCACAAGACTGTAACAAACACAGCAAGCTATCTCCAACAGGATCTCAATTCGTCAAAACCACATTCAACAACCATTCTACCCCTGCTGAGAGGGTAATTAAACCTTCATTTGCCAGGGCCTATAACAACAGGGTAAAGTTTCATAAGCCAATGCAAAACGGGGTACATGCAGGGTTCCCCAGAATAATGCTGGAGATAATAACTCCCTTTATGATGATGTCATTTGGTGGGAATAGAGTCCCAGCCAGCCCATGAACCTAGGCTCCCAATCACCAAAAAACACTTGCATCGTGAATTTTTCCAGTGCAGCCCATGTTGACGTTCATAAATCAATGAGGGCCTGCATTACAACGGAGTATTACTCTTTGTGGTTTGTGTACTCAGGTGCTCCTTGAAGAGGGAAACTATTGGTAGAAATATTTTTTATGCCCACCACCTTGGGAAAAACCACACATCTGATTGCCTCAGAAACCTCCGACACCACTTTAGTCACAGTTGATTTTCCGATACCAAACTGATTGGCAACAGATCTCTGGCAGTCTGGGTGGCCAGCTTCCACATGGTTATAGCAACCTGCTTCTGGACAGGCAAGGCTACTCTAATGAGGATGTTTCTTTGCTGGGCGGGGAAGAGTGTGAGGCCAAGTTGCTCACAAAGCTCCAAAAATGTAGCTTTCTTCATACAAAAAATTTTGGACCCCCTGCTGGTCATCCAGGTCTGCATGGTGATGGGGTCCCGACAGTCTGTGCTTGTGGCCCTGCATCAGAAGTGCCAGTCTACACAGTAGGCATCAGTAGCTATATTGAGTGTCATGAGCAGCATCAGTCAAGTTCAAGTCTGCCATGTCCTCCTCCGTCATTAGCTCTGTCATATGCCTTTGACAGGTGACAAAACACTGTCAAACTGCCCATCAGCATCTCATGGAAGCTCTGTCCTGAAACAGGAGCAAGAGCAAAGCAAAAGAAGTTATTGAAACAACTCCTTTCCGCTGCTGGCTCCAGATGCTGGAACTGCTCAGCAGGATGCATTGGCAGGCTGTTCAAACTTCCTGTAATGAGCAAGGTGGACAGTGACATTTTCCCACCTTACGTCATAGTCAAAAAGCTAAAGCAGGCACATTCTAGGAGGGTGCTGGGGAGTCAAGGATATGGTTGGTTTTACTCAGGTCTATGTGCTGCAGTGTGGACACCAGAGCTCTGGGTTCAAGTTCAGGTTAAAAAATTCTTAACCTAGGGTCCACTGCTTCGAGTCTCAGTAACCTTGGGCTTACACTGCAGACATATTCTGACAGTCTTGGATAGTGTCTTTTATAATCACTTCTATAGGATTTACCACTATGTTTTTTTTAAATTCACCTCAGTATAATACAGTCTTAGACTTTAAATTTCAATCATAATTTTAAGAAACCATTTTAAAGTCACAGACTTGACAGTTTGACAATACTTGATTTGAATAATTTTCCAGTGTAGAGGGCTGGTCACCCGCTCCTGCCCCGAAGGGCTTGAAATCACCCCTGGGAGAGGGCCGAGACTGTGCGAGGGCTGCTGCTAGGAAAGCAGCAAGCCTTGACTGATTGGGGAAACAGCCACAGCTGCAGCCATGCCCCAATCTGGCCACAGCTGGCCTGTGTAAAAAGGCTGGAAGCCAGGAACTCAGAAAGGCTCTCTCCAGTCTTGGAGGGAGCAGGGCCTGGCTGTCTGCAGAAAGGATACTGGGAGTGAAGCAGGGCTGGAACAGAGTGCTCCAGGCCAGCAACTCCCTAGGCTGCAGGGCCTGGTCCTAGGCCCACAGAGGTACTGGATGGTAGAGGAAGGCAGCTGGTCCAAACCCCTCTTGCCTATGATGAGTGGCTTTTACACTGCAGTCCACCCCCCCCCCCCAAGGAGCGGGGACTTGATGATGACTGCAGTAGCCCAGACTGAGGCAAGGTGGGGATAACAGGGTTGAGGGGAGACCCAGAGGCAGAGTGTGGGGGTAGTGCCAGGTGAGCAACCCAAATAAAAGGACACCAGGATCTGGGAGGGACACTGGGCCAGCGGACAGCAAGACATCAGCCTGCAGAGGGCGCTCTGCACTGGAAAGAGCTAATTCCCGGATGACCAGCACGAGGCGCCGCAGGGGTGAATCATCATGCTGCTACATCCAGCAATAATGTTCCACGTGCATTCTTTTCTAGTTACAAAATAAAATCCCAGACTGCAGCAATTCAATTTATTCTCAAGCTTCCCCTGTGACTTCACAGTAACTCTAAATACACAATGTTCCAAGGTCTACAGTATGTTTACCAAGTCTTTTCTTTGGATACTCTTAGAACATAAAGAAGATTAATCACCACTAAGAGATTAATCATTACGATGGAGTGGGGCAGCAAATGAAATAATTTGTATGCAACAGTTTTTCTGTCCCTGGTGAATGCAGCCTTCACCAGAATGTCAGAAAAATGATAGCTGGAATATTTCCAATTTTAAAACACAGAACTCTATTGCTCCAGCTGTCTGTATTTAGGCTAGTTAAAAGACAAGATAGTAGCCTCATTAACCTTAATGTATCTGTGAATAATTTAAACATAAAATGATTGTTAAAGAAAATATTAGATCTCTGATTTAAGGTAACAAAAGCAGGGAAGTTAGTAGTTCATTCTTTTTTTCATCCCATTTCCCCTACACATTGTAAGAGTCTCAGTACATTATGAAATCTTGCAAAAACGTGCTGCTATCCTTTGGTGCATGTCAGTTAGGTAAGAGCAAAATCACCTTAAATCTTTGTTTCGGTCATTTTAAGTTATAACAACTGTATTTTACGTTATAACAACTGTATTTTACAGGACTGAAGAAAAGATCTTCTTGGCTTCTCCAAAAGTTTTCCTACAGTTGAAGTGGGCTACCTAGCACACATTTGTTAGCCTTATGCTACACTTACAAAGTCATATGCTTGATAATCTTTATGCATTCTTAATGTTGGAAAGCAAGGATCACGTTCAAGGATCATTCTTCCTAAAAGTGGAATGAAAAATCAATAGCAATTTTCTAAAGAATGAAGGCTTGTTGCTGATGGAAGTCAAGGTGAAAAGGAGTAGAGGTTAGGTCGTTTTCTTACAACATTGTTTCCATTCACAAAAAAAAAAAAATTGTGATGGTACACAAACACTTGAAAAATTCTATTACTCTTCTTAAATATTTCTTATAGTATAGGGATAATCTTTTCAAATTAGCAGTTGTGGCTTTTTACATGCCAGAGTTTTCCATGTTCCTCTCTATATTTGAAAAGAGAAGCTACTTACCTATACAGTAACTGGAGTTCTTCAAGATGTGTTTTCCACCGATGGTGCACACACACCCAAGATCAAAGCCTTTTGGTTAGCAGTTTCTGTAGTAGCAGCGCATGTACCCTAAGTGTATTCATACCAGACATAAAAGGATGGAACAGACCAATTGCCACTCAGTTTACTCTGCACAAGAGAATCCAGGTGACATAAGAGACTGAGGTAGAGGGATGAGAACAGGTAGTGGAATATGTATATGAACGGTTACTGTACATGTATTAACTTCTTCCTCCTTCAAGTGATTGTCCATATACATATTCCACTTCCATTGCTTGGGGGAGTCACTGTATCAAATGTAATAGAGTTGAGAGATTGAAGTCTTTGGAGAACAGAGACTGACGTACAGACTTTCCAAACATACCATCTGCTTAGAAATTTCAATGACAGAGTGTTTCATCAAGGTGTGAATAGATCCCCAGGTGCTTGCTTTGCATATGTCCATAATACACTTTTTTAAAGATGCTGCAATGGCTGCCTGAGTTCTGGTGGAGTGAGCTTTGAGAGAAGTAGTGGAGAAATCTCCTTTAGTCACTTCATCACAGCTCTCACACAGTCAGATATCTACCTAGACCATCTGAGATGAGAGAGATTTCCTTTTCATCCTTTCTGCTACTGAGACAAAAAGTCTTGGCATAGATCTAAAAAGTTTTGCTCTCTGCAAATAAAATGCCAAAGCACGTCTGACAACCAGCAGCTGAAGCTTAGCCTCTTCCTTACAAATGTGTAGCTTAGGAAAAAAGTATAAACAGGTGAATTTGCTACTTTAGATGAAGGTCCATGACAATGTTTGGGAGAAACTTAGAATCTGTTCTAAGTAGGGCTGTCAAGCGATGAAAAAAGTTAATCGCGATTAATCGCACTGTTAAACAAAAATAGGATACCATTTATGTAAATAATTTTGGATCTTTTCTATATTTTCAAATATATTGATTTCACTTACAGCACAGAATACAAAGTGTACAATGCTCACTTTATATTTATTTTGATTACAAGTATTAGCACTGTAAAAAACAAAAGAAATAGTATATTTCAGTTCATCTAATACAAGTACTACAGTGCAATCTCTTTATTATGAAAGTTGAACTTACAAATGTAGAATTATGTACAAAAAATAACTACATTCAAAAATAAAACAAATGTAAAACTTTAGTACCTACAAGTCCACTCAGTTCCACTTCTTGTTCAGCCAATTGCTTAGAGTCTGGTTTTTAACCTTTACTGCAGCCTGCACCTCTTTGGTTCTCAAAATATGTTCTTGCACCCCTTATCAAAAATTATTCAAGTAGGTAAGTTCTTTAAACCTAGATATATTTTTTGTTTGTATATTACAGTAATAGTTAAAATATATATATAATGTTAATAAATACATAGGTTTGATTAAACAAAGTAGTTGTACTTACGTGCCTATGCTTAATTTGTGTTTTCAATGATTTACCTTCCAAAAAAATCTGGCATGTCTCACACCCCCAGGGGGTGCATGCACCCAAGGTTAAGAATCACTGGCTTAGACAAATAAGTTTGTTTACATTTGCAAGAGATAATGCTGCCCACTTCTTGTTTATAAAATCACCTAAAAGTGAGAACAAGCATTCACATGGCACTGTTGTAGCTGGCGTTGCAAGATATTTCTGTGCCAGATGTGCTAAACATGCTGCTAACAGGATCTGCTTAATAACCATCCAAAGCAGTGCGGACTGATGCATGTTCATTTTCATCATCTGAGTCAGTCAGATGCCATGGTTGATTTTCTTTTTGGGTGGCTTGGGTTCTGTAGTTTCCGCATCTGAGTGTTGCTCTTTTAAGACTTCTGAAAGCATGCGCTAGACCTCATTCTTCTCAGATTTTGGAAGGCACTTCAGATTCTTAAACCTTGGGTCGGTGCTGTAGCTATCTTTAGAAATCTCACATTAGTACCTTCTTTGCATTTTGCAAAATCTGCAGTGAAAGTGTACTTAAAACGAACATGTGCTGGGTCATCATCCGACACTGCTATAACATTAAATATATGGCTCGAGTCAGGGAAGTTCGAGATGGTAAATCAGTAGACAGGATGACATGTTCAGTAGGTTGGGAAACCAGAACTTTCAGGGTCAGAAAGTCATCTAGCTGTGATGTAGAAGGAGGAACCACAGCCTCATCTGGAGATAATATGGATAAAACTGGGGCCCAACAAGTCAGCACAATGGGATGGGAGCTCCTTTGCTAAATCGTCAGGTTGAGGAGAAGTCTGAATAATGTTTTGCTCAAGAGCTGCCTGAGTTGCTGATACAGTACAATGAGATGTTTTATGAGTCTGAGGTATCTCATGAAAAATCTCCTGTTCACATGAAACCCACAGACCCCAGTAATGCTACACAACCAGATAAGAACTTCATGGCCATATGATAAGTAACCATGGCCCAACCCTAGAACAATCAAGTCCATAGTATCTGTTAGGAATAAGTTTCTGGTTTCCTTGAATGAGGCAGGAGAAGCAGGAAGGTATATACTTATAAAGTACATGTTGGATTACTCTACACTGTCATCAGATGCTGTTGAGGACAGTGGTGAGAAGAAGCACTATTGGTGAAGTCTATTGGTGAAGCTGAAGAAACAAGTCTTGAAGGCTGAGAAATGGTGTGCATTAAAGAAGAAGTGCTAGGTACCACAGGCAGAGGTGGACCCAATACTGCAGGCATTAAACCAGTAGAAAGTAATAGGGATTAAGGCTCTGCAAGATCTCTAGATCCCCCAGTACTGTATACTATCAGTATTGTACAGTGCAGCATGGCCAGCAGCGGAACCAGGGTAGAGACCGGTGGAGTCAATAGTGCCAAAGTATTCAGAATCAGACAAGACATTGACAGTGCCAAGGAAGCATCCTGAAAAGTTGACGGTACCAAGCTCTGAGATGAGATAGGAGATTGAGACAGTACCTAACGTGTCAGCTCTTTAATGTGCCATTTTGGTGCTGAAGCCTAGGCACCAAAATGGGTCAGAGCTTCCCGACACTGGACCCGAAGAAAGAGCTGACTGGGCTTGAGATCTTGTAGACTCCACGTTGACAGGATCACTCAGATACAGTCAGGTTGTTGGGGAGGAGGGGGCGGAGGGTGGAGAGGAAGAGAAGGGATATGACACAGGGTCCAAAGCCAGTCTCACTGTTTGGGTCCAAAAGCAAGCCAGAAAGCGTCTGTGTTAATACAAATTACCTGCCTGACAAGGGAAGAAAAGTACTGCCCATAAATAGCAGCACAAAGAAGCTGCAGATAAAGAACATACCTGGTCAACAAACAAATTGTCTAAATAAAAGGCATGGTATAACAAGATACCTTTAATAGATTTAATGTTAATAAGTACCCCTGTAACAATGTATAGTGTGCATGATTTTTGGAAAAATCCTTTAAGGTCATATGGTAATGATGCTTCTCAGCTATTTCCTGTGAATAAACTTAAAGCTTAGCACAGAAGGAAAAAAAAAAAACATTACAAACCTGGTCTGTTGTATGAAAAGGGAAATTAAGGTACACCACCTCATGAATTTAATGACTGAACAGTGGGATAATTTCCCATAACCTTTAAAAGGTAGAAGCCATTGAAACCTGGCCTGCCTATAGGAAAATATAATTCCTCTGTTTTGCCTGCAATCAGCAAGGGTATTTGTAAAAGAAAGAAATATTTGAAGCAATAATCTGCCACCCCAAAACTGGTAGAAATTTGTTTTCTGTCTTTCAGAAAATCAGAAAAAGCTGATACCAGCTGAATAGCGACCCAAAATACCATGAATTTACTGTCACAACATAAATTGTGTTCTATATTTTGTCTTGTGTTGTATGTCTTGTTGCTAGCACTGTTTTGTATTAAATATTGCAGGGAAAACATCCTCAGGTAGCAGACACCATATTAGGAGAAATTGGTTTTGAAGCAGGGATTATAAATACTGTAGACCTGGAGGTAATTAAAAATAAATGAAGCTCTCTGTCCCAGCTACAGGACCGCCTAATACAGAAACAAATGGAAGTAAAAAAACCATACTGCTATAGCTATTGGATGTACTGAAATGCAGATACTTGCGTTGTCCACCTTGGAACACAAAAATGTTTTGGGTAATACCAGGAAACACTAAGGTTTTTATACACTTGCTAACACAAAGAAAAATATCACTGTTTGACACTTATCAGTACGAATGGATGCAGTATGTTTCTAGCATAGTAAGGCCAGATCTTTTAACTGGGAAAATTCTTGTTAAAATCACACATCAACAGGCTCTGGAAGCAAAGATATGAAAAGTTATCCCACTCCCCACATTGCACATGGGATCCTTCTGGTTACCCCGGGCCTCGAGCCAGTGGGCTGGGGAGGGAGGGAAGCTATTGGACACCAGAAGTTGTATTGAGTAGACTCCTCAAAAGTGGGTGTGTTTGTTCTTGCCTGTTGCTCCAGAGCCCTGTAACAAAGACATTTCACTAGGATCCTGTATGTGGGATAAAATGCATAATGAGACCAAAGTACTGTATAATGGGCTATGTGTAAGAGTTAATTCTTGGGAAGACGTGTTTTGGGAGGATAAAAGCGTTAGCAACCCACCAGTAAACAAATGTAAATGTAATGTAAGTACTGTGTTTACCAATAATCATTTACTATTTGCCACAACCAAAAAAGTCTCAGCACTGTGAGCACTGATTTAGCTGAGTTCTCTATCTATCTTGGGATTGAATAGCAGAAAGTTAACAATCAGCTGTTAAAAGGTAAAAAGGTAACACAGTTCCTAGAACAAACAAAAAGGCAATGTGAGAACCCGAATCATTCATATTGTACATGCAAAGAGGGACATGTTAAAAATTGCTACTGCAGCTTACCACTAGTATGACATATTTTCTGGATGGTCTCCCACAACTACTGGCATACTATCTGTAATGTTATAACCCCTAATTGTTTTGGTTTTAAATTGTCTTTGTTTAATTGGGATGTTTGGAATGTGTTGTTGGATAAAACAAATTTATGCAAAGCTAGAGCCATGGGCCCAAATCACTTCCCAGTATTTTCTATTACGCAGACTAAATAAGAAGTGACACTGGCGATTAATAATCTTAGTGTCAAACGGGGGATATGTAGGAGCAGGATTTTATAATTGTACTATGAGAACTAATGTAAGATTTGATTTCATCCTCCCAGCCACCCTTTTTGAATAGCAGAAAGGAATGACCCTCTGGGACATTGGTAGAAATGCATCTGACAGACTGCAAATGTCTGTACTGATGTTAAAGCAGGGACAGACCAGAACAATCCTTATGACTGATTATGGACACTCACTTGTTTTAGGATAAGTTATAATGTCTGCTATGGTTTCCTATATGTATTACAAATTAGGCACTTTAGTTAAATATACATTTCTTTGTTTGAAGGTTTAGTAAGCAAGAGACAGGATCTTGTATTGTCTATGTTAAGGGGATTAGAGGAATGTTGAAGGCCTGGGCCCCAATGTAAATTGTTTTGATTATAAGATTTAGGGAGGCTTAATTTTCAATGTCTTTTGCTCTCAAAGGTCTCTATAAAAGACCGTTTGGTGAGTGAGGAATGTATGCATCTGTAGCAGGGTGACCACCCGCTCCAGCCTGGAAGGCGTTGGAAAAGCCCTGCAGAGGGCAAGGTAAAACCCTGGCTGATTGGGGGAAGTGGCTGCAGCTGGGGCCATGCCCCAAACTGAGCAACAGGGCCTTATAAGAAGGCCAGGGAAGCCGGAAGGATCAGTCTCTCTCTGTCTGCAGAGGGAGAAGGGCCTGGCTCCAGGGAGCTAGAGACAAGGTACCTGAGTGAAGCAGAGCTGGGGAAAGGCTGAGGAGTTGGGGAGCTTCAGCCTGGAAGCCTCAGGCTAGGGCTTAGCATTGGGCTAAAAGGTACTGAGGGTTGCAGAGGGCAGCCCAGGAGTAGGCCAAGGCAGCAGGTCCAAACCCTCCTTGCCAGTGATGAGTAGGCTGATACTGCAGCCTGCCCCAGGGTGCAGAGGCTAGACAATAACTGGCAGTAGCCATATACTGAGGCAAGGTGGGGAGAGATGGTGGAGGCAGGGACGGCTCCAGGCACCAGCATTCCAAGTTGGTGCTTGGGGCGGCATTCTGCAAGGGGCGGCAGTCCCTGTTGTTTTGCCCCCAAGCAGCATGCCGAATTGCCGCTGCGAACAACGGAGACAGTCTGTGCACCATTAGGGCAGCAGGCGCGTTTCCGCGGCGGTGGCAATTCGACAGCAGCATCTATGTTTAGCTGTCCGCGGCGGCTTCAGTTAAACATAGAAGCTGCCGGCGAATTGCCGCCGCCACGGAAACGCGTCTGTCGCCCTAAGGGCACACGGACTGTCCCCGCTGCGGCAATTCGGCACGCTGCTTGGGGTGGCGAAAACTGTAGAGCCAGCCCTGGGTGGGGGGTTCCCTAGGGAGGAGAGACCCTAAGACTGAGGGGTTACTGCCAGGTGGCAGCACCCCAGGTAAAAGGGCACCAGGACCTGGGAGGGACACGGGGCCAGAGGACAGGCAGATCACCGGCCTGCAGAGGGCGCTCCAGAGCTGGAATGAGCTAATTCCCAGGAGTCACCAGCAGGAGGCGCTGCAGGGGTGAGCCCGCTCATCTACAATCAGGAAAAGATAAGGTGTGAAGGCCATTGTTATAGATGGTCAAGGAAGGAGTGAAGAAATTTGACACCAGAGAATCATCAATGCGCATCCATAATTAAGGAAGGGCAGATTGACGACCCTGAGGTGAAGGCTACACCCCTAAGGTCAGGATGACCCTCTTGGAGATGTATTGGAATGTTTACATCAAAAGATACCACCAATTAAGGAGTAGCAGGTCATAAACTGACACAGCAAAATCCATAGACTTCAAAAGAGGAAAAAGACTATAAGAACAGGGTACTTTGCCCTGGGACTCTGGGTTCATCTTGCCACTACTCCAGGAACATAGGATCATGACGGACAGAGCCTGGCTCCCCTGTGTGACCAATCTGGCTGGCCACTAGATTAATCCAGACTCTGGACTGGAAACTATAAACATCAACTGGCAGAACACTACGTGTGTGTTTTTGAAAAGCATATGCCAATGGCTTTATTCGCAATAAATGCGGCGGTTTTGCCTTCTCCCCTACAAAGATCCTGTGTGCTTTGTACAGAATAACATTCAGTCACAAATTGAATTAACACATTGTTTTTTTAGCAAGCATCATCAGCATGGAAGCATGTCCTCTGGAATGGTGGCTGAAGCATGAAGGGGCATACGAATGTTTAGCATATCTGTCACGTAAATATCTTGCAATGCCAGCTACAAAAGTGCCATGCGAACGCCTGTTCTCACTTTCCAGTGACATTGTAAATAAGAAGAAGGAAGCATTATCTCCCGAAAATGTAAACAAACTTGTTTGTCTTAGCAATTGGCTGAACAATAAGTAGGACTGAGTGAACTTGTAGGCTCTAATTTTACATTGTTTTGAGTGCAGTTATGTAACAAAAAAAATCTGTATTTCTAAATTGCACTTTCACGATAAAGAGATTGCAACACAGTACTTGTATGAGGCAACTGAAAAATATTATTTCTTTTGTTTATCGTTACAGTGCGAATATTTGCAATCCAAAATAATAGTGTAAAGACAGCACTTTGTATACTGTTATAACAGTAATCAATATATTTGAAAATGTAGAAAAACATCCCAAAATATTTCATAAATTTCAACTGGTACAGTAACTCCTCACTTAACATTGTCCCAGTTAATGTTGTTTCATTGTTACCTTGCTGATCTATTAGGGAACAAGCATGTTTAAAGTTGCGCAATGCTCCCTTATAACGTCATTTGGCAGCTGCCTGCTTTGTCCACTGTTTGCAGGATTCTCTGGAACAGCAGCCTCAGCTTGTGAGGATTAGAACCGGGGGGGGGGCCAGCAGCTCCCCCAAATTCCCTGTAAGGTATGTGGCTCGGCAGCTGCTCAGCAGCAGTTCAACTGTCCCTTCCCCCACTGCTGTGCTGCTCCTGCCCTCGAGCTGCTCCCCGGAGCTTCCTGCTGGGAGTGGGAGGGGTAGAAGAGGAGCGCTGATATCAGGATGGCCCTCTGCTCCTGCCCCACCCCTGCTCCGTACCCCCTCTCCACAAAGTGGAGGAGGGGGACAGGGCTCAGGGACAGAAAAGAGGGAGCTTGTTGGAAGCTGTTGCTTCCTGTTTGATCTGCTTAAAAGGCCAACGTCTTTGAAGTGGGGTCGGCTATTTAAAGGGGCAATGCACGTCTCTCTCTCTCTCTCTCTCTCTCTCTCACTCATGCACACATCCCCCAGCACCTTGGAAATTTATCACTTGTGCAGCTGTGCATGTGCCGTCAGGAGGAAGGAGTGGTGCACTACTGCTGAATAGTGTGGGCTCATCAGCATGTTCAATTTTTGCAGGGAAGTGTTTGCAGCTACTGCCCTGTATCTATTGTTTCCTCCCTTCTGCCTCAGTCCATGCTACATTGTAGAGTGTGAGGCTACATTAACAACAGTGTAGTAACCCTTGAGGGCTCAGCCGAGTGCTAGTTCATCATTTAGCAGCAAGGCATTCCCTGGGAAATATTTCACCCTCTTACTCCACCACCGCAACCAAGAATGAAAGACTGAGATAGTTCTCCCACTCACTGCAAATAAGAGTATTCATTACAGGAGCAATCTTTGGAACTGTTCAACATAAGGCTATGATTGGTTAATAGGCACAAGGAGTCCCTGACATTCATTCAAGGAAATCTTCAGCAAACCCAATCCATATGACCACTGTCTCACAAGTCTGTGTGGAGCCAGAGAGGCTAAAGGGAGTACAGTAGTATACATTCTCATAGATGCAAAAACTCTAAAAATTTATTAAAGCTTAGCTTGCCTGACCCAGACTGCAGATTCTATTTTTATTCAAATTAAACAAATCAATTATATACTCATGCTGTGAGAATAACTACTACTTAACCTAGAGAGAGACATGAATTAACCAAGTCCGTTTGCTACTCAACTCTTTTCTCTATGGTTCTGGAATAATAAATAGCAACTTGACAGCGCACCTTCCCAAGTCTCATCCAGAAACACGTTATAGCCTCATAATTCTAGACACAGAAATTGAACTATAAACTCTTTAATTTAACTATATCCAATTACTAGAATGCTTACTAAGCACTACAAACAGGTTTTAACAATCTACACTATATTCATATTTTTCTGAAAAAGCATGTTTATTCTTTGCTATATTGTAGCCTGTAGGAAACTGAATACAAAAAAATACTTGAGATATACTTTTACCTTCCCAGATACCTGTAGAATCCATTTCTACATCTCTGTTTTATTTTAAGTGAATTTTAGTCCTTTTAAAATAAGCTGACTTGACAACATTGGAGAATTACCTCTAATTTATACACAGAACAGATATATAAGAATTAGCAATGAAGATTTTGCCACAATACTGTGACTCCACAAGACTGTCAAAAAAAAAAGGGATATTCTTACTAAATTCCACTGACAATTCTGAAGACCACCTACAATCCTAGAATACCTCGATGTTTCTGCTAAAATGAGCAGTCAGGGAATACTTAGTTTTGACATTTAAATCATTAGGCTATAGAGTTACCTCTTCACTGAGCTCTTGCTCCTTGGAGCTATTGTTTCTGTCTTTCTGCAGACTCAGTGGCCTATTTACATTGGACAAGTTTATATTTGTAGGTTAGGTCATATCACCAGTCTTT
Source organism: Gopherus flavomarginatus (assembly GCF_025201925.1). Taxonomy (NCBI): domain Eukaryota; kingdom Metazoa; phylum Chordata; order Testudines; family Testudinidae; genus Gopherus; species Gopherus flavomarginatus. The sequence continues at coordinate 20,601,744 of NC_066625.1, read as the reverse complement.
GCACCTACGCAGTATATACACACTACAACTCCACTGCTGGGAAAAAATCTCAATATAGCCACGCCAAGCACATTTCACAGCCATTCTTGTATTTCTGAATTCTGGGACTCCTGACCTCCATCACATAATTGGCACCATAGACTTTGGAAGATCTGTAAAAAATGGCTCCCACAACCCAATGCTGAAGTGATGGAGTTGAAAATTATACTAGGAGTTTTGTTTATCCTAGAGTTCATCAGTTTCCACCTGTTTCCAACATGACTCTCCTTCCTCAACCCCCTGGAATAAGCTCATTACATGGAAACCCATTTCTAAAAAGAATAGATGGTGTGAAGTCTTCCGGCCATGAAGGAAAAGACCACAGGTAAAATTCACATGTAGACTGAGGATTATGGTCTATATCATATTTGTACCTTCAAGCACTTTAGTAGTCCCACTGACTTCCAGGACTATTTACATGTATAAAGTTATGCACCTACTTAAAGTACCTTCCTGAATCAGATCTGTATTACTACAAAGATTCTTACTTAAATAATCAATGACAGATAACAAAAAACACTTACTTTGTAAGAATAGTATATGTACAGCTTACAATATAAGGAGAATCATTGTGAACAATGCATGTAGCTAAAATTTATTTTGAGTATTACTGATGACAATTATGGGAAACTTAGCATAGATTGAGGAAATACACTTACAATGTTCAGCACAAAATTATTTATTTTTAGAAATGTTGCTACTGTTCCCCACCCCCATTTTCTCCTATAAAATCTGACCATCCTACGCAGTTTCTATTCTTATCACTCACTAATTTGCGTAATTTTAACACAGGCTAACTATATTCTGCAATTTTTTTTTCATAATTACACTCATCACAGAAACTGTCAGTATCTAATGAAGGATAATTTCTGCTATTATAAGATGCTTAAAAGATCGTTTTCATGAATAATTCTTAATATGAATCACTACATTCAAACAATGTCAGAAATAAAAATTGTATGTAATTGCAAACAACATTCCCTTTTTATGGAAGAATATGGTTTTTGAACTACATACAGGTATAGTAATTAACCTTTCAGAGCAGCACTAAGAAGGCTGAATCACTTCTGCAAGGGAAATGTAAATCTTAGTTTTCATACAAAGTCTATTAGGTAAAATATTTATTTTAGAAATAGTAGTCGTACAGTGTACACCAGAGATGCTGAATTACTTACACACACAAAAAAAAAAAATGATATGGTCCAATCTCACCTTAACTGGCAGATTTCAGAAATGAAATTTTCATCCTACAGTTCAACACAGGACAGTAATGATCAAAAGCGGCTACTATCTAATGACAGCTGTGTGTACTGGCACATGAAATCGTCTCAGTGGTAGGTCTCTATCTAGACCCTTGTGGACAACTGTCCACATTGCAAAACTAACTGGTACTCTTTGTTAGAGTCAGAAGAACCACCAGGGATAATGGGCACACTAAACTATCTTCTTATCCTTAGACTGGTTCTTTCAGAAAGGGGGAAACAAGAACTGCTGCTGCTGCTGCTGCTCATATTGTTTTTGTTCTCTGAACTTCATTCTCCAAAATCACAAAAGGGGCCTGGGATAGATAATCTCTAAAACAAAAGAATATAAATTCATTTTAAAAACACAGAAAGGAAAGTTACTTATCTTTAACCCGGAATTCTTCAAGATATGTTGTTTACATTTGTTCCACTTCTGAGGTGCATGCCCCGGAGAGAATAATGCTTTAGCCAGCAGTGTCAATTGGTCACACTTGCTCTCGATGGCCTCGATCCCCTCCCCTCCTTGAAGGTATAAAGGGGGCTAAGCAGGAGCCTGACCAACCCTTAGATCCTGCACCACGATCAAGTCCAGGTTATTAGACTTAACAGTGAGGAAAGAAGGGTGGACACATTTAAACAATACATCTTGAAAAATTCCATTTACTAACGGCATGTAGAAGGAAAAATACCTTCAACTTCAGTCATTTTGGTGTTAGAATTTACTGTTTCACACTATAGTCTCACTCCGTCAAAGATCAATTCTGTGCTACACCTTTACAATGGTGTCAGCCCCAAAATCAGAGGCAAATTTAAGAAACAGGCTGAAATATCAGAATAACTCCTTGAAAATATATACAATTTTGTGTAACAGCTTCATGATTCAACCCACCATCAACCTCAGCCTGGACCAATCTACACGGGAGGTCCACTTCCTAGACACCACAGTGCAAATAAGTGATGGTCACATTACCACCACCCTATACCGAAAACCTACCGACCGCTATGCCTACCTTCATGCCTCCAGCTTCCATCAAGGGCACATCACACGATCCATTGTCTACAGCCAAGCACTGAGGTACAACCGCATCTGCTCTAACCCCTCAGACAGAGACCAACACCTACAAAATCTCCACCAAGCATTCTCAAAACTACAATACCCGCATGAGGAAATAAGGAAACAGATCATCAGAGCCAGACGTGTACCCAGAAGCCTCCTACTGCAAGACAAACCCAAGAAAGAAACCAACAGGACTCCACTGGCCATCACATACAGTCCCCAGCTAAAACCCCTCCAACGCATCATCAGGGACCTACAACCCATCCTGGACAATGATCCCACACTTTCACAGGCCTTGGGTGGCAGGCCAGTCCTCGCCCAAAGGCAACCTGCCCACCTGAAGCATATTCTCACCAGTAACTGCACACCGCACCATAGTAACTCTAGCTCAGGAACCAATCCATGCAACAAACCTCGATGTCAACTCTGCCCACATATCTACACCAGCGACACCATCACAGGACCTAACCAGATCAGCCACACCATCACCGGTTCATTCACCTGCACGTCCACCAATGTAATACACACCATCATATGCCAGCAATGCCCCTCTGCTATGTTCATCGGCCAAACTGGACAGTCTCTACAGAAAAGGATAAATGGACACAAATCAGATATTAGGAATGGCAATATACAAAAACCTGTAGGAGAACACTTCAACCTCCCTGGCCACACTATAGCAGACCTTAAGGTGGCCATGCTGCAGCAAAAAAACTTCAGGACCAGACTTCAAAGAGAAACTGCTGAGCTTCAGTTCATCTGCAAATTTGACACCATCAGCTCAGGATTGAACAAAGACTGTGAATGGCTTGCCAATTACAGAACCAGTTTCTCCTCCCTTGGTTTTCACACCTCAACTGCTAGAACAGGGCCTCATCCTCCCTGATTGAACTACCTCATTATCTCTAGCTTGCCTGCATATATATACCTGCCCCTGGAAATTTCCACTATATGCATCTGACGAAGTGGGTATTCACCTATGAAAGCTCATGCTCCAAAACGTCTGTTAGTCTATGAGGTGCCACAGGACTCTTTGCTGCTTTTACAGATCCAGACTAACATGGCTACCCCTCTGATACATGATTCAACAGTAACTTTAAATGGACAGTGGTCTCACTCCAGCTTTTTATAGAAGAAAGATAATCAGAAGTTTACACAGACATCGAGTAATGTGGTCAGAGCATTTTAGCACAACATGTTCCCTCCTCTGCCCCCTACTTTGCCTGGTACAAGGAGTGCTGCCTGGGATCTCATTCAAGTCAGAATACAGCTGTTTTGGCAGAAATGCAATTGTCCAAGCCTGTTTATATCCAGGAATCAACAGGGCCGCCCAGAGGGGGAGCAAGAGGGGCAATTTGCAGCAGGGCCCCCAAAAAACTCTCATGGGGGCCCCTGGAGCAGGATCCTTCACTTGCTCCAGGGTCCCCAGAAAACTTTTGCAGGGCCTGGGCTCCCCGGAGCTTCTTCTGCTCCGGGTTTTCGGTGGCAGGGGGTTCTTCCGCTCCAGGGCGGAAGGACCCCCTGCCGCCGAATTACCATCGAAGCGGGATTCGCCGCCAAAATGCCGGGTCTTCGGCGGTAATTCAGCGGCGGGGGGCTCCCCCCGCAGGTCTTTGGGGCACTTCGGTGGTGGGTCCCAGAGCGGAAGAACCTCCCGCTGCCAAATTACCGCCAAAGCAGGGGCCCCCTGCCGCCACCAACTCCCTGAATCCTCTGGGAGGCCCTGAGAATCAAATAGATCTTGAATTTGACTCTGAAGTGTAAATCTCACCACAGTTCCTTTAAGAAACTGGAATTTTTTGCAAAGACATGTACTATATTATTTACAGTTCAAAAGATTAAATGAACTATTAATAAGCTCCACGCTGCAATAGGTGGTGTGTAAATATTACAGCTAAGCTTTCTAGTTGACCATTCTGTATAAGGAACAATAGATTGACTGTCATGAAATAGATAAGCAATAATGTTGACAGGATTTAAGATAATGTTTTATACGCACACTTCTGTGAAGCACGAATTGGAAGGTCAAGCTCTTCCACTGCCCGGGAATGTGCATGTGACACTACTATAATCCCACAACCAGGAGTTAGAAGATCTTTAAGTAAATTATTATAAAACTCTGGTAAATGAGATTTAGTTAGTTAAAGCGAGATATCAAACTACATAGGTTTACTCATCTATACCATGCCCATCAACAAGGCATAGGAATATTACAATACCCATCACCTAACAAGGTTTCTCCCCATCAGGTTAAAGTACTTTTCATAAAGGGAAAATAATTCCATATGGAAAAGGGGCCTTTCTCTTCAAATTATAAGTGATTGTAGCACTTCTTGATAATGCATACATATTATACAAACCAATCACTTTCCAAATAGGTTGTTTACACTCACCTTAGAGTTTGGTGGGGCAGCTAGTACAGCCACTCCCCAACACCAACAAGGTAACAGATTGGGACTAAGGAGAGAGGTGGGGAAAAAGCCTCGTCCATTAATGGGACCAAAAATGGTATTACTCATTCCATTGCTTCTGCTCAACTGATTATTAACCTCACTCTGGTTTAAGATGCTCAATATTACACCATGGTATTACAGAGTCCTAGTAAGCATTAGTATCTGTACCAAATATTACTATTTTAGTCCCAAAATGAGATAAGTTCAATCACAAAACATACAGTTGAATGAAATGCAGAGTCCAGACCAAAATTCTTTCAAAACGGTGAAGATGGCCAAGAGGGTCAACAAACCTCAGTGGACCTCAGAAAATGTGTTTCATAACAAGATATTCAGACCAGAGAATACATCAAGTAAAACATTCCTCACCTTCACAACTGGGGAGGCTCTCTTTCAAGTTAGGAGATATTGCTGAAGATATTCACAGAGATATTGCTGTAGAAAATATGTCTTTTATTATTATCCTAGGTGTCTGTTGTATGCATTGTCTCTCCTGAAACAACTTTAGTTGTTGGTTCTCGAAAACAGTTTTAGGTATCAAAATGTTGCTGGTAACAAAATGTTGCTGGATTGGACAAAACATTTTTGACCCACAGATAAGCTACTGGTTTTCATTCTTCCATTCATCGACAGCAATGAAGCTGTGTCAATTAACACTAACGGAGAACACGGACCAACTTTTTAGATATGGTTTAAGCCCATATTTAGAAGTGCTTTAAAACAAGTGAAAGAGTTGAAAACAGTGTAAGTACCTTTTTGCCAAAGTTTTAACATGTCATTGGTGGCATACTGGTTTCAGAAAATGCCTTTTAAAAAAAAAAACTACCAAATGTGGGATCAAAGGATAGATGCGATAACTCAGTGCCAGAATGCTGCTTTTAGCCTCTACAAAGCCAAACATTTCTTCTGCATGGTGTACAGCTGCAAGAGATTGAATTACAGCAGCAACTCTTGATGCTAGCAAACAGAACTGTGGTCAAGTCACTTGAGAAACAAATCATAGGTACACTGGCAAGCTTTAGAGTTTAAGGCAAAAAGGGACCATCAGATCATCTACTCTGACCTCTCATATATTACACCACCATGACCGAGCACCCACACACTAAACCCAATAACCAAAATTAGACCAGGTATACAGCCCTCTGAAGACTAAACTATTATGTGCCAGAGACAGAGGAAAGGAGGAACTGAGCTGTACCAAAGCCCCTACAATGGCAGGGAACTGATTAAGTGAGATATACCCAGACAATCCTGGCAAGTGACCAGTATGCCATGCTGCGGAATAAGACAAAAAACCACCACCAAAAACCAACGTCTCTGCCAATCTGATCTTGGGAAAAATTCCTTCTCAACCCCACATATGGTGATCAGTTAGCCCCTGAGCAAGTGAATAAGTATCAGCCAGCTAAGCACAGGAGAGAGAGAATTCTCAGTGCCACCTCAGAGCACTGGTCCAGCCTGTCCAGTGTCCCATTTCTATTCGTGGCCCTCTGTGATGCTTAAGATGAAGGAGACCAAAAAACTCCAGAATACGTTGGAGGTGAGAGAGGAGAGGAAATATTTGCACTGTAAAAAAAAGTGCAATCTACACGTTGATGCATGAAAGGCAAATATTTGTAATAAAAATAATATAAAGAGAGCACTGTACACTTCGTATTTTGTGTTGCAATTGAAATCAATATATTTGAAAATGTAGAAAAATATCCAAAAATATTCATAAGAAATTGAAATTGGTATTCCATCACTGTTTAACAGTGCGATTAAAACTGATTAAAAAATTGTCATTAATTGAGTTAATTTGTTTTCAGTTTAATTGACAGCCCTAATAGTTGTACATTTAGCTGTTTTCCAGTAAGGGCAGACTTTGATAATTGCAAAACACTACACCACAATATTGATTTAAAGAATTTCACTATAAGAGTAATCAAATTCTTTCATTCACAAAGGATGCCAGGAAAAAAGACTCAAAATGTAAGGATTCAAGTTGTGTATGTCAATGGAAAATACTTCCATATTTAAAGTACTTAAAAGAGCACTGAAAAAGCTTTTACTGCGTGTCAAGAATTTTTTCCCTGCTACTTTAGTTCTCCAATAAAAAGTTTCAATTACAAAAAACAGACATTTTTTTCCAATCTCATATTACACTGCAAAGGAATCCAATTTTCAGTTCCACATAGGACACTCAAAAAAGTCAAACAAATCTCAGCTTCTCCAAATGTCCCTTTATAGAATAATATGATATACATGTGACAAATGGGAGAAGCTTCACAATCAATCTCTATGAGTCATTTAAAGGTGCAAGTACAGCTGATCTAGTGGAGGATGAAACAACTTTACCCTTTGTCTTACTCCAACAAAAGTGTAGTCTTCTAGACTTGTGTCCATTTTACCTTACTATTAAACCTTTCATCAAAGCCACACACAGGAATGCATTTCTGAGCTTAAATCCTCTTAACACAAGCTATATCTAGTACTGGCACTCTCACATGTTTTCAAGGATATTATAAAGAGATAAATGCTGACTCCCACAATGATCTCTCCCACATTCTATTCAGGACCAAATAGACTGAGGAACTTTGTGTGCCACCAGAAGGAGGATCACTGGAAACAAAAACAACACAACGTTTTAAAACACCCTCATCTCCTCATTAGCCAAAATTTGCTTAATTCAAAATAAAATGGGTTCTTACTGAACACTTGTAACATCAGAGGTACTAAGCTTACAAACATGTTAGCTTGCTGGAGATGAAACCTAACTACAGCAGAGTCCTTTTTATAGGCACCTAGTTTGGCAATTATTTAGGTATTTAAATAGTCTCAGCATAGTGATATGAGCACTTCCCATATATCTGAAATAGAAAACACTTACTCTCTACTCCCAAGTTGAATCATCATTATCAACAATCTATTCAATCATCTCTCATTACAACCATTCCTCCTTCAACATAATGGGCACAAGTTCATAAAAACATACCTCAAACGTGTGCCATCACCTTATATATAAATATCATTTTAAAACTCTGCAGACACCTTGACGCTCCTCTATTTGAAAAGTGAAAGACAACTTTTTTATCTATATTCCGAAAGGAGAAAAATTGTCTTGTCAAGGAGAGGTAACCTAGACCTATTCTTGCAGTGAGGATGCCTTGCAGCATCTCCCAGATTGGGAGATGTCACTTAAGCATTTCTTCCTCATTATTATTAGAGTTTAGGAGCTCTCATCATGAACCTGGACTCTATTTTACTATGCACTGTATCAAAATAACAAAGACAGTCTCTGACAAAATAAAAATTAAGTGCTTAAGCACTGTCCTTTTGCTCTGGACTTGCAGCTGAAGCACGCTCCAAGGTCCTCTTTTAAACTTTTTTAGATGTACAAGTTAGTTTTTCATTTTCTACAGCACAAAGTCACAATACCCTATGCTCATGCAGTCATATGCGTGTCTGAGCTGGTATGATTTAGCTGGGGATTGAGCCTGCTTTGAGCAGGGGGTTGGACTAGATGACCTCTTGAGGTCCCTTCCAACCCTGATATTCTATGAAATAAGCATTCAAAAAAAAAAAAAAGACATTTTCAGATAGTATTTAACTCAGCTATAGAAATGATGACCACTTTAGACAGAGATGAAGTTAACTGTCAGCTCTTAATAGGACTGTGTCTTCCTTATAAGTCTAAACATGGCCTAGCACGCTTTGGGCAGTACTGTAGTATAAACAATAATGGAACAAAAAAAGACACCTGACCTTGGACTCTGTGGAGTGTGTACCTCACCAACTTTGCAAAACATAAAAACTTTAGTTATTTAAAATATTCAAACCATTGTAACAGCTTGCCTCTTTCTACATTATTATTAGCCAAACATTTCACACTAACGCATCGCTTTTTTTTCCCTTCAAAAATATTTTCTACAATGTCTCATAATCAATAAATTCTTCACTAATGTACAGCAATTTTTGTCAATAATGATGGAATGATATATGCTATGTGTCTTCCCTGTATAGATTTTTCTCCTCATTTTCTCCTTACCTTCTGCTGTTTGACCTTCTCTTTTCAGCATCTGGACAGCTCCCACATACTTCTTGAGTTGTACTTTCAGCACTTCATTCTCCCTGCAGGTACAACAGTACGAAAAAAATATTATTACCAAATATAAAAGAAGATATCATTTGTTTCAGATGTGAAATGGGTTAAAAATAAACATTCATAAATATTACTATTTTCTATCTTCAAAATGAAAAGCAGTAACCTGTAAAGAGAATTACCACAAAGCTAGTATCTAATGTATATGTCAGTAACACTGCAATAGGGAAACTAGTTTTCCAGCATGAGGGTAATATGTGGCCAAGTGAAATATAGGCCAATCAATACAATATAGTAGATAATTTATACCCACAGCTTCTACATTACTTTCTGTCTATATTAGGCATCTCTAACCACATATCCGCCATCATAATAGATCTAAGTGACTGTGGCCAAAAGTACAGCTGGTTAATAATTGAGGGTGGACTATAAACAAAGAAATGCAGTGGCTCACATTACATATTAGTTATTTTATTCTATTTTTCCTATGGTCTAAATATTTACTGCTGAACAAATAATTAATTCAGAACTTGAAACTGACTGTACTAGTGAAAGAGACTGACAGTCCTCTTTGTAAAAAAAATATTCAGAATGTAATTTCAATGTATAGCTGCTAATTAAGAAAAATTTAGTAAAGTGTAAGTTACACATTTTTATTCTGCTATTTTTCAAAGTTTATCTTCTACTTCCTTATTGTTTTCAATTGGAGAAGCAAGTATTTAAATGTCCCACTATTTTGCTGCCACTAGTGACACTAAAAGCTTTAGTTAAGGTCTGAAATAGAAAAGGATTGTAACATCTTAGATTTCAAACAAAGATATAAATCAGCCACCCCTTTGAGTTCATTCAATCTCATTAATTCCATAGAAGCATTTATACAGAAGAATCAGAATTTAACTTTGTCAAGTGAGTGAATACAGAAAACCCTTATGTAATAACACTTCCAGATAATCTCATTCAACGTGGCATGAAAAGCACTTCACACTGCAAATGTTTTGGAAGTAGACTCCCCCTGTAACAAGAGACCTGGCTTCCCAATAGTTCCCTCAAAACAAGAGGCTTTTTTCAGTATAGAAAACACTTGTCACTCTCAAACTACAGATTTATAACGTGAGGCCATGCAGAACAGTCTGCCACAGAAAATTAGAAACAAAGATGCAGATTCAACTGTTCAGAAAGATTGCTTTTCTGAAATAGACTTACCAGGTGGAAAAGCCTTGGAGGCACATTCTCCCTTAGAGGAAACATGCTAAATTATACATTTGGCAGTTAGACTGGTTACGGGGGGAAATATGCAATGCCTCAGGGGCAGTCCAAAAACCTTTAAAGAGTTACAACTATCCCAATAGATAGTCCTCTCAGGTCCCTACAGAAGGGTATCTTCTGTAGGAGTGCTGCCCCTCAAGATCCTCTTCCACCCCACTCAAAAAAAAGGGCCGCAAATTGCATTCCAGCTAATAGCACTATGCCACCGAAAGATACTGTCAACAGAGTCAATACTAAATTACATTGAACTCTTTTAATTATTTCTTATGCAGGATGAGGAAAGGGGACATTAATGGGAGAATGCAATACTAAATTAACCTTTTTAATCTAATTGCAATGCCAATGGAAATAGGATGAATTTGAAACTTTAACACTCTTTTAGAGTTGATATGGGGCTATGAAACCTGGACAGGAACACACTACTTGAATTATTTTAAATATTGTCGATAGCATGAAATTAGGTGCCAGCAATTGCACTTAATCCTGTACCACACAGCAAGCAGACTTAAATCTCCACAGCAAAAGTAAGAGCGCTCTCACTTTCTCACCATTAATCTGGACTCAACTGAAATTCATTTCTGGTTCCACTTTCGTGGAGGAAAAGGTTTTCAACTTCCAATCATCCTGCAATCCCACAATTGCTGCATCAAATACTGCCTTTGAGTTTGAAAGTAAATCCAACTATTCTGCTAGATTCCCAATTAAGTTCAGCCTAGAATAGTTACAATAGAATTTTTAACTGAAGCCTTGAGTTTCTGTGACACAATCAAATAAAAATATTGAGAAAGTCATACTTATTTTGTCACAATTGTGCTACCATCAAGCAATCCACACTTCAGCTGCAGTAATTTAAACACTCACTGTTAAAATAAAGGGAGGGCTTTCCCTTGGGACTATCTTAAGAAATGATTACTATATAAAAATAACAATATAGAACATTAGAGAGATCAGAATTCTTAGAAATTTACTGGAAAATTAGGCTGCTGCTATATTCTTTATTTAAAGGCCACACAGTTGTCAAGTCAGATTTCTGGTCAATGCAATCACAGTTTAATGCAGTCCCTTAATAGAAGTTTGCTAAATCCTGTGGGGAAGGAACTATTCTTTACTTAACTATGAAATTTTAATACAGTCCTTGAATGTTTTATGCATTTCAGGATATTTTTAATTTCCTAAATAAGTAAACTACAAAAACAAGTCTTTTTTTCTTCAGATAGAAAGGAGAGAGGTGAGATATAGAACAAGAAAGCACAGAAATATTGTTTAATGATGATAGGATTAAGTAACTCATTCTTGGGAAATATTATATTTTATACCAAAATCAGGGAGGAAACACTTGTCATTAACAGTGCAGACATATCTATATTTATAACTATATTCAGTTTTGAATTAACATCAAAGGAATCGCAAGGCATGATAAACAGAACCTTAAAGGGCCATTTTTAAGTTGGGAAGATGGATAGGGAATTTGTCTATACTGAGAAACTAATACCATTTAAAAACATTAAAATTATATTATTGTATCAAAGAACTCAAAAAAACCCCCAACAAAGTACACATTCACTTCACAGAGGTGGTCAAATCACATAAGATTTCCAATTTAAGACCATTTCAAAGCAAGCTATCATAGTTCAGTTCACATTTCATTTTCAAAAGTGTCTCTTTATAAATCAATTGGCCTAATTTTACTTATTAGTCCTGAACATTTATTTTATAACACCAGCAGCAACAATCTAAATTCTAACATAGCCCATCCCTGTGGTGTGCGAATTTCTATAGCTCTTTTTATCTAAGGATCTCACAACACAAAATACCTGATTTAACACCCACAAAAATTGTCTTTCCATTGACTTCACTGGAGTTAGATCAGGCTTGACGGAACTTTGATTGGAACTGGGAGGGAAGAGACAGGGAGCAGAAAGGTAGCTAAGGAGTGTGGGGAAGGGACAGATTGGCTGGACAAAGTCAAGTGGGACAAGGAGTGGGGTTTGGGGTGGACAAAGGGCAAGAGACAGGACAGGAATAAAGACAGTGTGGAGAAGACAGGAACACGTGTCAGGCAGGTGAAGCAAATGGGCAGAAAAGTCTGTTCCCACTAAAGCACACTCTCCTCCAGAATCTGAACAGAACCCAAGATTCTCAAGTATTCCTCTGCAGTCAATAAATAGCTGTGAAACCCACTAGCAAAGCATGCCTCTCGTCTCCCTTTAATGGCTGGCCTACAGAGGACAACAACCTACTATTGCTATCAGTCTGTTAGCTCAACTGCCAGAGGTCTATGCTGTGGATCAAAAGGTTACAACTCTGTTGATGACCCATCTAGATGTCAGCATGATGCCAAAAGATAGAAATTCTGTTTTTTCAGTTTGCTTTTTTAAAACCCCAAGAAATAACACACAAAAATTATGTTTAAAAAATGTTAAAATTGATAAGGCAATCATGGAAAAAAGTTAGTAAATGACAGATCTAAGATTGTTCATGCAACATTAATTCAGCCCCCTCCTCCTCTTCCTTGTATACAGTCTTTTATTTGAGTATGCGACATATAAACAAACTAACCAGATGACTAATTTCTTTTAGGGGGAGGAGGGAGAGGTATCAAAATTACACACACTTTCCAATTTTTGTGTAGACAATATTACAAAGTTTGCTTTTGACAAAACAGATGTGTTTTCCAAACTCTCTTCTTTGGTAGGATGATTAGACAAATACAGCATAAACCTACATTTCAATATAAAAAGTGACAGCTTTTATATATCTCTAAAGGCAAGGAGGATTTTTGTCAAACTAATATTCAGTCTGAAATTGATTCAAGTAGTAGGAGGTGGTTGTCAATAGTTTTGCAACTGTATTCCACAACAAACAATATAAAATGTATGTCAAAGTTTTAACAAATGTGAACATTTTGTATTTCAAAAATTCATTGGTTATTAACCTTTTATCAAAACATGTTTTTCAAAGCTAATTTCACTGGCATAGATAATATTGTAGCTTCTCGAGATTTTATAATTAAATGATATAGTTAGCTTTTTCCTGTGTAAATTTTCCCCAAGGCAAATCAAACAATTACAGACTTCCTTGACTAGGGAGTTTCAGCCTTTGATTACAGTATTGCTTTGAAAATAAAGTAAAAATATGTCACTAACAGTCACGAAGCACTACTGGACTATAATGCATTACAGGCAAAAGAACAGAACACATTTAACAGGAAAGTAAATATTAAAATTCCAACAGCAATGCAAGAAAAACCAGGAACTTGCTAAAAGGAAGAAGACAACAGGCTGCACTCAAAGGTGAACTTTTGGACTTGGAGATTTCTAGTGGAGTTCCTCCAGGACTGGTTTTGGGACCAATCTTATTTAATATTTTTATTAATGACATAGATAAAAAAAGTAGGAGTGTGCTAAAGAAATTTGCTGATACACAGTTGGGAGGATTCAGTAATACAGAGGAGGACTGGAATATTATAGAGGAAGAACTGGATGGCCTTGAAGACAGGAATAACAGAAATGGGATGGAATGTAACAGGTCAAAATGCAAGGTCATGCAGTTAGGGTTTAATAACAAGAATTTCTGCTATAATCTGGGGTTGTGTCAGTTGGAAGCAACAAAGGAGCAGGGAGACCTAAGTGTGTAGGCTGATCAGAGCATGACTATGAGCCGCAAATGTGATGCTCCTGCAAAAAAGGCAAAGGCAATCATAGGATGTATCATGTGAGGCACTTCCAGTAGAGACAGAAAAGTTATTAATGTCATTGTACAAGGCATGGGCAGGGCCTGCTCCAGGCAACAGCTAAGGAAGCAGGTGCTTGGGGCGGCCAATACCAAGGGGCGGCCCTCCAGCTGCTATTGGGGCAGCACGTCCGGGTCTTCGGCGGTGGGTCCCACAGTCCCTCTCGGAGCAAAGGACCCACTGCTGAATTGCCGCCCAAGAGTGGAGCGACGCAATTGTGCTGCTCTTTTTATTTATTTATTTTTTTGCGAGCCACTTGGGGCTGCAGAAAACCTGGAGCCGGCACTGGGCACGGGTAAAACCTCCTTTGAAATACTGCGTGCAATTCTCCTCAATCGTGTTCAACAAAGAGTAATTTAAATTGGAACAGGTGTAGAGAACAGCTACTAAGATGACCATGGGAATAGAGGGCCTATCTTATGAGATATGACTAAAGAATGTGGCTTGTTTAGATTAGCAAAAGGAAGGCTGACAAACATCGGGGGTAAACACCAGGGAGGAGGAAGAGCTATTTAAGTTAAAAGATAATGTTGCCACAAGAACAAATGGGTATAAACTGGCCATGAACAAATTCAATCTAGAAATCAGAAGGAGGTTCTGAAACAGCCTACCAGTAAGACAGTGGTTCTCAAACTGGGGTCATGACCCCTAAGGGAGTGGCGAGATTATTATGTGGGGGTCACAAGCTGTCAGCCTCCACCCCCAAACCTCAATTTGCTTCCAAAGTTTATAATACTGTTAAACATTAAAGAAGTGTTTTTAATTTATAAGGAAGGGGTCGCACTCAGATGCTGTGTGAAAGTGATCACCAATACAAAACATTTGAGAACCATTGCAGTAAGAGTTCTTGGGGTGTGTGGTTGACTGATCAGTTCATAACTCAGGTGTTCATAACTCTCAGATTCTACTGTATCTCACTTAATTTCCTGCCATTACAAGGGTCTTGGGCACTGGTGCACCTTGGTCCCTTCTATTCTCTACCTGTGGCACATAATTAAGGCTGCGAGTTTGTCACAGAGGTCACGTTTGTCACGGAGCTGCGGGGGTAGTGCCTGCAGTAGCACTAGATTCCCATTACCAATGTGAGAATCATGGCTTTCAAGGCTATAAAATGAAACACAGCTAATAATGCTTAAATAGGGCATTAATTTTCAACAGCAGTGTCAAGCTTCTTTACTGTTTTAAAGGAATGGTTATGGTAAGAAATTCATTCTTACATATATATAAAATATTGCTTTGCTGAAGACAGGCATTCTATTTTCACAATAACTATTAATGACACACAGACCCATACTTCCTTAGCAACAGTTTATACTGTTCATACTGCCTTTCTTTAAAACTACATGGAAAGAAGAATCTTCAAATGAGCAGTGATTGCAAGTCTTCCAATAGCTAAAAACCTCTATTTCCGCAGCAATTCTGAAGTTGAAGTAATTATCTCTATCCTCATTTTATCTTAGACAACCTACTCAAAAAAAAAAAAAACAGAACTACTCCATCTCTATGTATTTTGGCAATATAAAAGTGTCAACATTTTGCAAACTGAAATGATTCTTAATATGACTGCACTTAGTTTAATGTACCTGTCTTTTAATTCACTATATACATATAACACTCTATATAAAACAGAAAATTCTACAAATCAAATGCAATTCCTCGCCTACATTACATCAACTCTGAATAGCTTAAGTTCCAAAATTATAATATACTGAAGCAACCAAATTTAGATAAGCTAAGCCAATAATAATAGCTATACACGTTATGCAAAATTAATCAAGGTGGCAGCTGGAGGAGCAGGAGGCAGTTTCTGTTCAAGGACTGGCTCAGTAGCCTTGGCAGTTGGCAGATGCCGAACTCACTCAGCACCAGTTCAATAAGCCTCTCCAGTAGCGAATGCTCCCATTCCCTTTGGCCTCCTGCTCCATGAACCAGTTCATTAGCAGCGACTCCTGCTGAAGAGCCTGCTCCTGCTGTGCTCTGAGGATTTCAAACTGCTCCTGATTTCCCTCATCCATCTTTATGAACAGCTTTTCCAGGGTCCTTCTCCATCTGCCTCTGATGTCTCTGGAGTACTGCTCCAGCCCTCCTTGCCAAAGGGTTTCCCTCTCAGGTACCAAAGGTCCTGCCAATTCAAAGACAAAAGTCGCACAATATTTTGTTTTCCTTGGAAAAGCTGAGAAATCCTCCCACATAACACAACTTTTCTGTAGAAGGCCACAATTCTGACACTTTTCAGCATTCCAGGAATGCGACTATCCTTGATTTTCAGACAACTTTTTCAGCCCATGAGGAAGAAGCAGAAGCTTCTAGTGGTAAAATACAAATACTAATGTTTTTAAAAATGTAAAATGTTCATAGTGTCTCAAGGGGAGTGGGGAGGAGCAGTTCCTTTTAGGGACTATATTACCAGTTTGCAATTTCTTCTCCAGATGTTGGCAAGTCTTTAAAGAACATGGCAGTTTTCAAGGTACAAAAATGGAAGAAAGAAGTCTTCCAGTTTTGTGAAAGAGATCCAGCAATCTATGCCTGAGAGATGTTTCTACTAATGTTCCCCTTCACACGTTGCTGAATGGAGGAATTTGGTCAGCTATGAAGGTGGACCAAGCAGATTTGCACTGCCGTTGAATCTCAAGACTCAGCTAGAGTTTCTGCTACACCAGAAATTTGCTTAAATATGCTTAAAGGACTGGCAGGCAATTCAACTGGAAATTGACTATATACTCAGCTAACATACAGCATTTCTGTGCAAAGGGAGATGCAAACCATGAACACTGCTCATCTGACCCACTCCAGCATCACCAGAAAATCCTCTCCTGTGCTTGCATAACAGTGAAATGGACAGGGAAAGAGAGAGAGACGCCACAACTTTATTTAGTTTCCTGAAGTTTCACATCAGCACAATAAACCACTCGCCTCTCTGATGCAAAGGGACACTGCACTGTGTTTATTCAACTGCCAGGCTGGATCTTTCTCCCATTCCCATTTCCCCCAGCCTCTGCAGCATGACTCAGTGTCAGGAGAAACCAGATATCAGGGACAGGGATGGTAAAAATTTTGTCATCTTCCAAGGGGCAAAGGACTGATGCGACTAACTTTTCCTCAGACAAATGATACTGCTAGCTTCTCACTGGAACATATCAAAGGAGACTATGTGAGGCTGGGAAAGATGCTTAAGGAAATCGAGGCTCAGGTGATCTTCAGTGGGATGCTGCCTGTTCCTAGAGAAGGGCAACAAAGGTGTGACAAGATTATGACGATCAACAGATGGCTCGGGCAATGGTGCTAGAAGGAAGGGCTTTGGGATGTATGGCCATTGGGAGGCATTCATGGACAGAGGACTGTTCTCTCGGGATGGACTTCACCTGAGTAAGAGGAGAAATAGACTTGTAGGATGGAGGCTGGCACAACTTTATAAGGGAGCTTTAAACTAGAAATTTGGGGGAGATGGTTGGGAGATATCAAGGTAATCTCCACACCGGATTTTAACATTGAGAGGGAAGAAAACTAAGTAAGAAAGGATACAACTATGGGTAGGAAAATGGACATAAGGAGGAAAGGTAGTGTAGATACCAGTCTAATAGGTGATACTGGTGGTAGAATGTCTGTGCCTAATCAGGTAAAGAATGTGAGCGAAGCCAAACAGCAAAAATTAAGATGTTTGTACACCAATGCGAGGACCCTAGGTAACAAAATGGAGGAACTAGAGCTACTGGTGCAGGAAGTGAACCCAGATATTATAGGGATAACAGAAACATGGCGGAATAGTAGTCATGACTGGAGTACAGGTATTGAAGGATATGTGCTGTTTAGGAAAGACAGAAATAAAGGCAAAGGTGGTGGAGTAGCATTGTATATCAATGATGAGGTAGACTGTAAAGAAATAAGAAGTGATGGAATGGATAAGACAAAGTCTGTCTGGGCAAAAATCACATTGGGGAAGAAAGCTACTAGAGCCTCCCCTGGGATAGTGCTTGGGGTGTGCTATAGTCCACCGGGATCTGATTTAGATATGGATAGAGACCTCTTTAATGTCTTTAATGAAGTAAATACTAATAGGAATTGTGTAGTTCCACATGAGGAATTAGTAGCTAAATTGGAAAAGATGGGGATCAATATGAAAATTGAAAAGTGGCTAAGGAACTGGTTAAAGGGGAGACAACAGTGGATCATATCGAAAGGTGAACTGTCAGGCTGGAGGGAGCTTACTAGTGGAGTTCCTCAGGGATCAGTTTTGGGACCAATCTTATTTAATCTTTTTATTACTGACCTTGGCACAAAAAGTGGGAATGTGCTAAAAAAGTTTGAAGATGACACAAAGCTGGGAGGTATTGCCAATACAGAGAAGGACTGGGATATCATACAGGAAGATTTGGATGACCTTGTAAACTTCAGTAATAGTAATAGGATGAAATTTAATAATTAAAGGTGCATTTAGAAATTAATAACAAGAATTTTTGTTATAAGATGGGGTGCATCAGTTGGAAGTAACAGAGGAGGTGTTAGTACTATTATACAAGGCACTGGTGAGACCTCAACTGGAATACTGTGTGCAGTTCTGGTCTCCCATGTTCAAGAAGGATGAATTTAAACTGGAACAGGTACAGAGAAGGACTACTAGGATGATCTGAGGAATGGAAAACCTGTCTTATGAAAGGAGACTCAAAGAACTTGACTTGCTAGCCTAACCAAAAGAAGATATGACTGCTCTCTATAAATATATCAGAGAGATAAATACCAGGGAGGGAGAGGAAGTATTTAAGCTCAGTACCAATGTGGACACAAAAACAAATGGATATAAACTGGCCTTCAGGAAATTTAGACTTGAAATTAGATGAAGGTTTTTAAACCATCAGAGGAGTGAAGTTCTGAACAGCCTTCCAAGGGGAACAGTGGGGGCAAAAGATATATCTGGTTTCAAGACTCAGCTTGATAAGTTTATGGAGGGGATGGTACAGCCTAATTTTGGCAATTAATTGATCTTTGACTATTAGGGGTAAATATGCTCAATGGCCTGTGATGGAATGTTAGATGGGTTGGGATCTGAGTTACTACAGAGAATTCTTTCCTGGGTGTCTGGCTGGTGAGTCTTGCCCACATGATCAGGGTTTAGCTGATCAACATATTTGCGGTCAGAAGGGAATTTTCCTCCAGGGCAGATTGATAAAGACCCTGAGAGGGGTTTCCCCTTCCTCTGCAGCGCGTGGCACGGGTCACTTGCTGGAGGATTCTCTGCACCTTGACGTCTTTAAAGCACGATTTGAGGACTTCAATAGCTCAGCCATAGGTTAGGGGTTTGATACAGGAGTGGGTGGGTGAGATTCTGTGGCCTGCGTTGTGCAGAGGTCAGATGAGACAATCATAATGGTCCCTTCTGACCTTAAAAGTCTATGATTCTATGATTTAACCAAAGTGTTCTACAGCTGTGTTCTGTTTCCTTCCTGGGCCTAACCCCACCCCACCCACTCCATAAGTCTGCATGGCTCCTGTTTGTACAAAGCACTGAACTGTGTAATCTTCCAAGGGACAAAAGACAGCTGTTACTAACTTTAGAACTGCAACTGTAAGTCTTCTACAACTGTCCTATCCCTAACTGGGACCCTTCTAACCCACCCCTTCCCGCAGTTCACACCTGACTGTGCCTGTCCAAGGAATGCACAGACACAGGAGCACAATGATTTTTTCCTTAATAGTAGGTTCTTAAGAAATATCTTTAGCCAAATGCATAATAGTTGTTAATCAGACATCAATAAAATCATTGATCTATAACTGTGTCCTGCTTGGGGACCATTTTGGGATAGTTGGATGGGGCTGGATGGAAGGGAAAGTTGAGGGAGTTTGGTTAGGACATGACAACGGCATGATTTGAGCACTGCAGTTGAAACAGAGACATAACAAAACATGGTATGTGGTCTAGGGAGAAAAAGTCAGTGCACAGTACTTCAAAAGCCCTCAATCTTAAAATCAGGAATTAAGCACCAGAGCAAGAGGGGACATTTGCAGTGAGAGTGCAGGTCCAGTGCAACTTACTAGTCTCAGGTTCTGGTTCCTGCCATGACTCAGGGTCCTCCCCTCAGGTTTGTTGGGGAGGCTTGCTCAACCAGATTCTCTGAATAAAGGTACAGAATCATATGCTCCTCATCCTCCAGGTCTTCTGGGGCATCCTCCATGGTCCCTGTTGCTTCCCTGATCTTGCCAACATCAGTATTCATCCGGCAATGAGGCCAGCAAGGCTGAGATGGAAATCATGAGCCACCTCTGGCTCTGTACTGGGAGCCTGTGACAGCTCCTCACAGAAGGGGCATGCACAACAAGCCCTCCCAGCATGACTGTTCGAGTCTTTGGCCTTCCTGTACATGAGACTCAAGTGTTTGATGAGTTCCCAGCACTGGGCAAGAGTCCACTGAATGCCCACCTGCTCCAGCCTTTGTAAAATTCCCGGTACAGGTGAATGTTTCTGACACTTCAAGAGAAGTGGTGGAGGACAGTGTACTCCAACCACACACTGATCAGCACCCAAGTGCGGTAGAGGGGCCAACCAGCTGCTCTTGGAGCAGGATCCATTTTCACCTGTACTGATCTGTAAAGAGTGCAGCAGAAAGCTGTTCTGATATGGTCAGTGCAACTTGCTACTATCACTGAAAATGGGGAGACAGGGACCTTTATGAACTGGGAAAGGGCCAGGAAGAAAAGGTTCAGTGTGTTGTGGGAATGGGGTACAGCACTATTGAAATTTGAGATCTGGCACATGTCCCTTACGCTTATTCATGTGCACCCCTCTACTTGCCTTCAGATATGTGCTTCTGGGGTTTAGGAGCAGGCAACAGGGGGAGTATGGCACAACCATGCACACTGATGCATATAATCACTAGCGTAGACATACCATAAGGCAGCTGCTCTCCAACCCCTTATACTCCAGGATTGTCTTTGTGTCACAGTTCCCTTCATCACATACATCTCATTCTTTTCCCATGAATCCATTCTCAACATCACAGTTCTGCTGGGAGCAAAGAAGTGGGTGGAAGTGGCTGCATGCAAGGAGGGTATAGAAATAAGTGGGAATATGAGAGAACAGTGAGGTAGGGGAGGAGGATGAGGTCAGAGAGAAGCAGCAGTGTGCATACAGTTAAGGTCAGAAGGCCTATGCTATGAGAAGAGTGCGGTATTAGGAAGACGAACACCTCTCTCCATACTCCTGCCTCAGCTCTCACAGCAGCACCGACTTGGTGCACAAGACAGTAGTGCAGCGAGGAATCTTTCAAGCACTCATATCCAAGCTCGGATAGTGTCAGGGAACCTTAAAGAGCTGTGACAGTCGGGTTCAAGGAATGTACTAATGAGAACTCTTGACATGTGTCCAGTCTCCCTCATATCGCTGATTATAACAACCACTAAGAACTGTGACATACAAATAGCTATGAGGAAGGGTGACAGTTGATTGAGATACCTCTGATGATACAATGGTCATACTAGAGGAATCCAAGCTGTTAACCTGGGCTTTTCCATATTGTCATAACATTTAGCTACAAAAATAGTTAATAACTTGGTTTAATTATAACCTTGTTTCAAACGTACTCTATGCACAAGATTTCAATGGGTTTTACTTACGTGAAAAGTTTGAAGACTTTGTGTTATTCCAATTTTAAGATCACTTAGAAAGACAAAAACAAAGGTCTGAGACCATTAATTTAAAGGTCTCAATTTTAATTTTAGCTTCAACCAATTAACTTGTAAATTCTCATAAAAATCCTTCTGTATTAAAAGAATAAATGCTGTAATTTGGGGGCAGATACACTGCATTCTTCATACAGAACAAAAAGGTTGAAGCTCAGCCATAAGTATAACAATCTCATCCCACAGTGCATCTGTGGAACTGTTGCTAGTGCCTTCATAATTTGTTATCAGATAGCTCCTGAAGTCCAAGTTAAAATCAGGGGCCTTCCCCAGGAAATATCATGGAGTAGTTAATATCTATATCACATGTCAGATAGTCATGCTTAAAATATTGTCTGTGGTGGCTGCTGAGTCTTTGGCTTGCTCATATGTGAGAGTGTTTAGGTCAGGTGTAATGCCTCTAAAGATATCCAACTACACCATGCAAATCATGTTTCACTTTGATTAACCAGTTCAATTAATGTGAAACAAATCAATTAAGAGATGAATCATTAACAATTCAAATATAATTAGTAATGTACATGAATATCAAGACTTTTTGGTTTGATGCACTTTATCCTTTTACATGCTATACCTTATGAATACTCACATGCACAACTAATTAAGCATTTGGTGTTTTACTCTGAAGTAACATCAACCATCTCATATCTTGGGCATACATTTCTCAGTTTTTTTCATTGCTTTACTTTCGATTTTGCAATAGTCTGATACAAATAAATATTTGCTACCTTTTGGCCTTTTTATTGAGGACAGATGATTTATTTCAAAACCAATTTTTACCTATCCATAAATAGTTTCTTGGAAGTTATGTTAAGAGACAAGATTTTTTACTTCTTCGGGAATTTTAGTGCACAGTAGTTGCTTACAGAGATAAAATAAAACCAGCTCATGCTTTAGCTCTAGAGTCTCTCTTGGATTTTTGGTTTATGAAGAATAATCAAAGACATTGGCTTTATATAATGCCTTTCCTCAGCTCTCTTGCCTGTATGCATCTGAATCTATACTCTTAAATACTTAAGTTGGGAAATACTGCAGTTTGTGAAAAACTACAGAAATTCTTGCAGATCTCTGCTACATTTTAAGATTATTATTTAAAGAACTACTTAAAGTAATTTTTTGAATTCCTCCTACTATTGCTGGATATATGTCTAAAGGCTTGAATAATATCTTAGTAACACTAAATGACATCTGAGCAACTAATAATCTGGATAAACTGAGTCCACTTTTTGGTCTACGTTTTAAAACCAATTCTCCCACAACACTCCCAAAACCATATATTTGTTGCTTTATGGGAGATGTGGCCCCTTAGTTGTGGTATATGCTCTCTCAGTAATACCACTGTATATTGTTATTTCTACTTTTTCCAAGCGAACCAAGCGAATTAAAAATTCTGGTGACCATAAAGTCTCCACAACTTTTCAGCCCACTGTAGTTCTACTCTAACACACATTGGCATTGGCTGTTTTTTGTCTTTACTAGAATTACCTCTCTCTCTTCTATTGTTTAAATAAATTTCCAAAGTGCTCACTGAAAATAAATGAGGTATGGAAATTGTTAAAGAGAATTAACTTGGCAAATTTGGCAGAGCGGTTAGAGAAGTATTTTTCTTTCCGCTTTGATAATTTTTTCAACCATTATCTACTGCGTGTGTATATATATTTGCTACTATGATTAATGCTGTAATTTTCTGAGAGTTTTTGCTTTAGTCAGTGCAAATGCAAGTTAGTCTAAAACGATTTAGATCATCAAAATTACATGGTAAAGACATGTGAGTTAGACTGATGATCTACTACACACAATATTTTCTCATACATTGTTCAAAAAAAAATTATCTTCAGGTCAGAAAGCTACTTTTGTAAGTTAAGAACAGAACAGAGTAACACAGTGTAATCTTTTATATATCTAAACTATTCTGGCCTGAAGAGTATTTTAATTAAATGTATAAATTTCTAACAGTAATACTGGATGTTAACGGGTACTTTGTCAGGAACTGAAAACACTCGTCTCACTTCTAATCCAAAATTTACACAGAAATCCAAACATGTATTTTGTTCTGCTGACAACATACAATGTTTAAGAAGCTTCAAAATATAATATAGTTTTACACAAATCTAGTAAATTAACTGGAATGAAAAAAAAAGTTGCACGAATGTTTCAATTGTGCATATATCCAAAACATATTAGTCAGGATACGGTTTGATCACAGAGGTCACGTATTCTGAGACTTAAACAGATCTCCACGACTTCTTCAGCTTCAGCCCCACCATGGCGGGGTTCAGGCTTCGACTACAGCCCCGCAGTGACCTTACCCTGATTTTGTACCTTTTTACCATGACTGCTCCGTGAATTTTGCCTAATTTTACCATGGAAAAATCGTATTTGTTCATATGAGGTATAAATACAACATTAACTGGAATCATAAAACTCCTGGGATTGCATGTAGAGCAGGGGTGGGCAAACTACGGCGTGGGGGCCACATCCAGCCTTCCAGCCAGTTTAAACTGGCCCTCGAGCTCCTGCTAGGGAGTAGGGTCCGGGGCTTGTCCTCCTCCCACGCTCCAGCCAGGGAGCGGGGACTGAGGCTGCTCTGCACACGCATGCTGAGGCTCCCGGAAGCAGCAACATCTCCCCCCTCCGGCTCCTACGCTTAAGGGCAGCCAGAGGGCTGCACACACTGCCCTCGCCTGAACCGCCACCCTCACAGCTCCCAGTGGTTGGGAATTGCGGCTAATGGGAGCTGCAGGGGAGGTGCCCGTGGACAGCGCAGCGCTCAGAGCCACTTGGCCACACTGCCGCATAGGAGCAGGGACATGCCACTGCCTCCAGGAGCTGCTTGAGGTAAGCATCGCCTGAAGCCTGCACCCCCTCCCATGCCCCAACCACCTGCCCCAGTCCTGATCCCCCTCCCACCCTCTGAACCCCTTGGTCCCAACCTGGAGCACCCTCCTACACCCCAAATCCCTCATCCCCAGCCTCACTCCAGAGCTCACACCTCCAGTCGGAGCCCACCCGCCTCCCCACTCCCCAGAACACCAACCCAATGCTCCAGCCCAGATCCCCCTCCCGCACCCTGAACTCCTCATTTCTGGCCCCACCCCAGAGCCCGCAACCCCAGCCAGAGCCCTCACCCTCTCCTGTACCCCAGGCCCAGTTTCATGAGCATTGATGACCCACCATACAATTTTCATACCAAGACATGGCCCTCGGGCCAAAAAGTTTGCCCACTCCTGATGCAGAGCCTGTCATCACATCACTAAACATGACTGCTAATGCAACCAAGTCTTTAAAAAAATTGCAAGGAGGCATAATTTAACAGAAAAGTTTGTCACAAAGGAAAATATTACATGCTTGGAAAGCTGTAAAATTGTTTTCTTTTGGCTAACATGGCATAAATCATGACCAAATGTAAAATGTATTTGTGCTTCTGGTTCAACGTTTTCACAGTAATCTTCCCATTCAAAAAAGTTTATACTAAGTATGAATGCCAGACAAAGTGATTTGTCTTCTTCTGCAATCTCCTCTGTAGTATGGACTTTGTCTACTGAACAGCCTCTTTGTTAATTTGTCTGACTGAGCTTTAATGTTAAAGCAATTCTATCTTCTCACTGCCTTTTCTTGGCATAGATGTCACATCTGTGAGAACAGGAAGCGTTCACATATATCTTTTCAAGATTAGGCAATTTCCTCATCTTCCTTCTGAAATATTACATTTCACTGGATTTTCTATGTTTAAGAATACAAAAACTGTTTCCTCTTTGTGGATTCATTTTTAAACTCATCCTTTGGTGGTTTATGGAATGGCACAAGCCAGCTTTCCATCATATAACAAGTAACTTAACAAGCTGACAGAAGCCTTTGAATAAAGGACAGTTCAGATTATTTTCAGAACCCAGGTCAATAAGGTGATACTTTATTCCTCTACTATCTCTCTACACACATTTGTTTTAAGGTAAATCACATACACCATTTCACTTTAACAGAGCATATATTGTGACAAAGTTCCTCCTCTACCTTGGTGGGTCCTGCACTTATTGGCAGATTTGCTCACCTCAGTGATCTCCCCCACAGTCTGGATCAACTCCTCCTGTGTCTGATCAGGAGCTGGGAGGTTTGGGGGGAACCCGGGCCCGCCCTCTACTCCGGGTTCCAGTCCAGGGTCCTATGGATTTGCAGCTGTCTATAGTGCCTCTTGTAACAGCTGTGTGACAGCTACACCTCCCTGGGCTACTTCCCCAAGGCCTCCTCCAAACACCTTCTTTATCCTCACCACAGGACCTTCCCCCTGGTGTCTGATAACGCTTGTACTCCGTAGTCCTCCAGCAGCACAGCCTCTCACTCTCAGCTCCTTGCGCCTCTTGCTCCCAGCTCCTCACACACACTTCCTCTCCTCTGGCTCCTCCACATCTGACTGGAGAGCACTCCTTTTAAAACCCAGGTGCCCTGATTAGCCTGCCTTGATTGGCTGCAGGTGTTCTAATCAGCCTGTCTGCCTTAATTGGTTCTGGCAAGTTCCTGACTACTCTAGTGCAGACCCTGTTCTGGTCACTCAGGGAACAGAAAACTACTCACCCAGTGACCAGTATATTTGCCCTCTACCAGACTCCTGCACCCCACCTGCCTGGGTCTGTCACAATACATTATGACTGGCTGTCAAAAATGGTATTGTTTAGATAATCACGAAGTCATTCTGACTGACTTCATTGTATTGTCAAATGACAAATTATGGTCAACAACAACTGTGTAAAAACTTGTGAATGCCACTTTTTAAAATAGTTCCTTGCATTTTTATGGGCATGTTTACATCCTGAAGAACACCAAAGCATTTATAAGCAACAATATATGGGAATCATTTCATCCAACACTGAAGTACAGCTGTTTCTGAATGAGCATAACACTAGATAACAGCTCAATACAAGATGCCAAATTCAGAAAGGATGTACATGGAAGAACCATTCCTGTGAGTAATTTACATGCTGGGTAGAGGAGGTGAACAGATTGGTTTGTAGCAGAAGCAACAACAGGAGGATGTATCAAGGTGTGAAAAGGTTTAAGATAAAGCACAGCCTGTTCCTCATTTCCCCACACACACTTTATCTTACATCCTACTCCTTTTCAATGCTTTTCTTGCTACAACCCTGCACTTTTGCCCCCTCAGTTAGTAAGATGCACTGATGCCAACTTCTTGAAGTGTAAACACCACCATCTTTGAATTTGAGCCAACGTGAATAAGATTATCCAGTTTCACTGTAAACTTCAATATTCTTAGCTTGACACCTCATATAAAACTGTACAGAAAGAATGCAAAAACCTCAGTTAATACATTGTTAACATTCTCAAAGAGCCCACTGGCTCAGCGTGCATGTAATTTCAGAAACATTCTTTGAATAGACAAAGATCAGCTTACAAAATGACACCAAAAAGTTCAGTACCACACCAGAAGGCTAGTAATTCACCATTGCCCAGTTTAAATGTTTTAAGTGGTCATTTAAACCCAGTATGATGGCTAATAGCTAGAACTAATTAAAATATTTCATGAGAAGGACTGAGTTCACTGCCATTTCTAACTTAAATGACCCAAGAATTCTTCTGTGTTTTACAAAGAAATCCATGGCAGAGACTTCCCTGGGCAAATGAGTCTCTTCTCTAGATTTAATAGACTGTGGAGAAAGGCAAATTTTGGTAGCTTTCTAGATTACAAACGACATCAAAGTCATAAAGAAATAATCATTCCAACAACTAACTGACGACATTCTAAGAATTTGGGAACACTCAAAACACAATTTTTGGTACTGAAAGATGAAGAACTTCATTCCTCCAAAAGAAAGAGAGCAACACATTTGAGAGAATTTCCAGGCTAATGGAGATCATTTTCCCAATTAACAAAATAATGGATTTGCAGTGTAACTTCTCAGAAAAATCTGTCCCGTTATATAGCCAATTTCTAGATAAAAAAATTAAAAATGCATTGCCAGCAGAAGTTAGTTGGCTAGTGTTAACAACTACTTCAGGGACACAGCCAATCTGAAATTTAATCATTTTTAAAAAACTAAGTTCAAAATAGTTTCAACCCCTTCCACGTATGCTGATATTCCATTTTGTAGTTCTGCAACCACATTGGCCTATGTGGTTTTCTGTCCCTATTGCTGTGTGAAGCACAGTTATTTGTAACAGTATCAGATCAAAAACATTTCATCCCAAAGTCTAATATTTTAGTTAAGGATGTCCCTGCAGATTGAAGTCCAAAGAACCTATTCTTCTGTTAAAGGGCTCAGGTAGGAAACAACATACTGCACAGTATTACAACATTCATGCACAGAAACTATGTTTACTTATCATATCAAATATATGGTTTAATTTCTAACTACTCCATCAGAGTTTCATTTGGAGAATACTCCTCAAGTGTACTCCAACTTTCAAAACACAGAATTTCAACAACAGTAGAATCTCAGAGTTATGAACACCTAGGGAATGGAGGTTGTTCGTAACTCTGACATTTTTGCAACTCTGAACAAAACGTTATGGTCATTCTTTCAAAAGTTTACAACTGAACATTGACTTAATATAGGTTTGAAACTGTACTATGCAGAAGAAAAATGCTGCTTTTCACCATTTTAATTCAAATGAAACAAGCACAGTTTCCTTACCTTGTAAAATCTTTTTTTTAAAACTTTCCCTTTTTTTTTTTAGTAGTTTATATTTAACACAGAACTGTAGTGTATTTGCTTTTTTTCCCCTCCATCTCTGCTGCTGCCACCTGATTGCATACTTCCAGTTCAAATAAGGTTTGTGATTGACCAGTCCGTTCATAACTATGAAGTTCTACTATATCTTCTTTATCGCTTCACTCTGGACTCATCTCGTTCTGTCCAAACTTAAATCTCAGCCTGTCTGTTAATATATTTTGTTTATATCCAAACATCAGTTAAGCCTGAAAATCACCAAAACTGAACTCTTGCTCTTCCTCCTGCCCAATCCTTTCACTTTACTCTCACTCACCATGGACAATGCCACAATCCTCCCTCTCACTCAGGCCTATAATCTGGGTATCATCTTTGAGAGATCTCAATATACATCCACGCCACATTCAGGTCTTGATGTTTCTTCCTGTATAACATCTTTATAATTGAGACTTTCCTCTCCATCCATGAAGGTAAGATGCTCATCCAGGCCCTTGTCATCTTGTCTTGACTACATCAAGCTCCTCCTTTCTGCCATCCTGCCCTTCTTAAATCTATTTAAACCTTTCCAGCAGTGTTTATCTTCCTACCTCATTTTCCTGATTCCCCTACCCTCGTTCTGTATCCCTTTACTGGCTCTGTCTATTACACTACACCAAAACCTACTCATGCTCATCTTTAAGGCCACGCTTCGTTTAGTCCTGCCATGCTGCCATACTTATCTTTTACATGCTATTAAGCCATCAACACCTGCCTGGGCTCCACCAATGATGACAGGACCTATTATTCATTACTGAATTTTTCCTAAAAGTACTGTTGCACTTTCTCTTGGTACCCTTTATGCAAAGGGCATGCAAAGTGCCCTTTATGCCCTTTAAAATCTCTAAAGCCACTACATCATCCCCCTTCAAATCTCCCCTTTGTAGCAATGCCTTTAAAAATCATTTTAAATCCTTCCGTTTCAATCCAGTGAAAAAAATTAGTTTTCATTTCATGCATTTTGATAAAAGCAAAGGAGAACTAGATTCACAAACCATGGGGATGGTAGGAAAGAGGCTATTCCTCATCATCATTCATGATGGCAAGGGAGAGTCAGTCGACCAGGCAAGAAGAGGGATAACAATGCTGTAGCCTGCCAGTTAAAGTATTTAGCTAGGATGTATAAGACCAAGTGCAAGTCCCAAGTTTCAGTACATGTTTGTACAAGGCCTAACACAATGAAGTTTTGATCCCTCACTGGACTTTCTAGGGCTAACACAATTCAAATAATAATAAAACCAAATATAATGAGGAAAGCCCTACTGACTTTTTTTTTCTTTCCATCTAGTTATTCTCGCCATCAACGGAAGCCACTTCCATTAAAATACATCCAGATAAATATCAAAATAAAATGTCCTAAACATTTCCAAATAGAGTAGCTCCTAATATAAACCAGCAGTAAAGGCAAAAAAAATTCACTTGCCCTCTGATGGGACAATTTGAATTAATCTCCACAAGGAATTCCTCAAGGAAATATCCAAGTAAAATCTCTCCTCCCATAGTTTTTAAATGTGTAAGGGGACAATCTGGCCAACAAATATTAACTATATAAGCTGAAATACTTTGTGCCAACAAATTACACCAATAGAGTCATTATTAAGTGTGTGTGCTTATTCTAAGAAGTCTCAGAATATTGCTACTTAGTGAGTTATTGAGCAAGCATTAACACTGAAAGTTGTAATAACATGCCAGCTGTACCAGAATTTCATATTACATAATATCTGGAATTTAGCTTAATCCTACCCAGTGTAACAGTCTTTACCCAATTCTGCAGAATGTACTGCACTGCAACTAGACCTTAAAAAAATCCATAACAGCACACTACCTATTAACAGCACTATTATTCCATCTCTTCTTCCATGACAAAATCATTCAGTTTGCCCCAAATCTAGATGTGCAACTATCTAAATATACTCTTTCAATATTTCAGCAGCATCAATTACAGAGTAAATAGACAACTGTAGCCGGAAAAAAATAAAATAAAATCACTATATAGTGCAATGTTTCTGTTATACTAGAAAAGAATTTCTAAGATACACATTTAAAGTCCAAAACTATTTGAGCTACAGTGACCACTTGTTTCACTGGAAGGTACACTGCCACTACATTTTTACCACGCCCAAGTATGCCAACTCCAAGAGAACCAGCAACACGACGTATGTTCCGAATATGTCAGCAGAACTGAACAATTCTATTATTAAACTTATTTCAAAAAATCTCTTTTGTATTTTAATCCAAGTGAGCATCTCTTTAGGCCTTGTTACCCTATCTGTTCTTCAAAACAATATGTGCATGACAAATGTGTGATTCACTCATATGATGTCAATGCAAATTTAAAAACTGTGGGAGAAATGAGTCGAAAAGGTATGAATATATAAATCCCATAGCCTAAAATGTGAATATTAAGTATGAGAATTCGCCTTATCTCTA
Source organism: Gopherus flavomarginatus (assembly GCF_025201925.1). NCBI lineage: Eukaryota > Metazoa > Chordata > Testudines > Testudinidae > Gopherus > Gopherus flavomarginatus. The sequence continues at coordinate 20,571,054 of NC_066625.1, read as the reverse complement.
CTACTGTACGTCTTTTGAATGTAAAGCCTATTTACACACATTTCTGCCTTACCCTGACTCCCCAAAATGAGTAGTTAAAAATTTTCAAGTGTAATCAGAAATCAAGTTAATGGCACCTCAAATGCCAAGCAAGTACATCTCTTAAATTTGTCAATTTCAGCTACAGGCTCTGTGTTTGCAACACAGAGTTCCTAAGAATCTCATACGGTAACTGTCAAGCATTATTAACATGTGCATTTGCACACATGCCTCTGCATCTGTAGATAAACTTACTGACCATACCAGACAGCTATCACCTGGGGTGTTACTTTTTTGTTTCAGATTGAAACATTGAATCAAGTCTGGTATTCCACATATACAGTAAATGTTCCAAGATTTTAGACACCAACAGGTTTCCTATGGAGTGTCTATAGTTTAATTACGAGGGCAAAACGAAGAAAATTGTGTCATTATCACTGCATTTAACTTTGGGATCTTTTTCCTACATAAATATAGACTAGGAAGGGTTTTAAGATTCTTTTCTGACACAGTATCAACTATCGAGTATTACACATTAGCCCCTGAACAATGGGCAGCACCACTACCAGGAACTGAAGCTCAAATAGAAAAAGCAACTTTGAGAATTATATTACCTAACCCAGGCTGAGCAACCAGGCTAAAAACAACGCAAGAAAAAACAGCCAAAAAGTCCTAGATGAAACGTTAATAAAAACACAATATAAATATCAAGGACACACAGGGCTCAATATAACTTTTCTATGAGCCCAGAGATTGCCACAGTATGTTGTTATACTGTCCCAGCAGCCCAGGAAGTAGATGATGAGTAGCAATCTCCAAGAGTAGCAATCTCCCTTCCAGTTTCTCCACTGCTCTAGCAAAGGCATAAATTGCATCAGAGGCATAACTGGTGCAATATATGTTCCCTAGCATATTAGAGAAACTATGCTGGACGGCACATAGAGCTGGAGAGGGTGAGAAGATGGCACAGTCAAGGCTTCACCTATTTCCCCCTCCCCCCCACATGTATGGGGGAAAATGTAGTGGCTCTGCGGAGCCTACTTCCTCTCCTATATTACTTAAGCCATGGTATGAGTAAACCCAGGCAAGGGAATAAAGGGGTACCTTACGCTCATTTTCCCATACAAGTTCACTGTCTGTTCCTGGGCTATAGTTTAATTTAAAATTTTGTTCCCTTTTTCTTTGAAGATGATCAATAGAATTCTTCTTCCCAATGATTGTCTACAGCACTCTCCAATTATCTACCCTGTATTCCTTTACAAAGGGCAGTATTTATTCTGCTTTTGGTAGCTCATTCAAGGAATTACAGCACCTCTCATAGAGATCATTAGCCAGACCAAACAGATTTCAACAACTCACTTGGGTCAAAAGATTCCCTTCATGCACAGACCGTAGATAAAACCCACTTCATTTCAAAGCTAGTTAAGATTGCAAAATAATAAGCCTTTCCCTATAATATAATTTGCAAAACTCAAGCACTTAAAACTCATGAAACAAATAACGACATAATTCATACATTGATCACATGCTGTAATACTTATTTCACGAGCTGCACGGACATACATTGTGGAATAATCCTCTGGAATCCCAACTAAAGTTGTTACTATCACCATGTACAGAGATACAAAGCGCTCAGTAAGGGTGAACAACCAGACTGGCTCAGTGTGGAGACAGGACTGCATTTTATCTCCACAGTTTGGCACTGCCACAGACTGGATACTGAAGTGTGTAATCAACACAAATATTTGTACAGCATGGGTAAATGGCATATGCCTAGGAGACCTAAACTTTGCTGATATTGCACTACCGAGCAACACTCCTGAAAAGTTACAAACAAAGACAGACAGACAACCTGGCACAAAAAGCAGGCAAGCAAGGCTCAAAATTAGTTATGCTAAAACAAATATCCTTAAAACTCAGGTGCCAAGCAGTATCATCACATTAAAAGGCAAAAATATCAAGAAAACAGTTCATATCAAGAAAACAGTGCTACCTGAACAGCACTATATCGGCCAACAGAGACCTCAAGAAGGAAGTGACATCAAGGATAGGAAAGGCATACTAAACAACATATGGAAATCAAAGATACATAACATCAGAAGAAAACTTAAGAATTTTCAATTCAAATGTAGTCTCAGTACTAATCTATGGCTGTGAAAGCTGGAAATCTACCAAAACGTTAGATAAAAAACTAAACGCCTTCAAAATAAGTGCCTACAAAAGACTCTTCGCATCATTATTACAAACACAGAGATCCAAGATGCCACCAACCATTGGTTCTTTCTACCAGAATCAGAAGGATGCGCTAGACCTATTTGGGTCATATGCTTGGATGCCCGTGCACAGACTCCCACATGAAGCTGTCAAGTAAAAACCAGCTAGTGTGGGAAAATGAAGGCATCCAAGAGAAACTAAGAACTCTTGGCACAAAGGACAGAACAGTCAATCTTAAGCAGCAAATCACAGAGAGGAATGGAAGGGACTAGTTTCTGCCCAAGTGTGGGAAGGACACCATGTAATAATAACTGTGGAATAGCAGCATACTTCTCGGGGAATTGTGGGAGTTTGGGGTCAAGTTCCCATAATTCTCTCTTCCATCCTATAACCTCCTCTCCACTCCATTTTTAAAAATTCCCAAAGTTTTTCATGTCGGGTCTCAATCTCTCTGCCATCATGCTGGCAGAAGTATGGATGTTGACTACATCAGCAGAGCTCGTGTCTGTTTGAGGGAACATCTATATGGCAAATTAACATACAGCAAGCCAGGGTGCGAATCTGCAGCATTTTAAGCTGACACACACTAATTTGCAATGTGGACCCTGCCACAGTCCACTAAACATTTCATAGTGCACTGCGACACACTCCCATTTGAAACAGCAGAATGTTAACACATACTACAGAACTTTTAGTGTGCTGTAGCAGGTAAATGTGGCAAGTTAGTCCAATCGCAGATTCACACCCTGGCTTGCCACAAACTAATTTGCTGTGCAGACAAGCCCTTAGAGAGAGAGTGCCTGCCGAACTTCAACAAGTACCACAGTTCCTGGCCATGCCACAGTGAAAATGAGAAAACTTCAGAGCGAATGATGCAGTGAATTAAAGTTGCCAAGTGCTAGAGTCGTTCACTGACTAAATGCACAAAATGGAGAGGCACTTCTGGGTAAGTGAAACAAGCACACAGTGTGCCAAATTTACATCACAATCTGATCCCTCCAGCACAGACACACCAAAATGAGAGCTGTTTTGACAGTGGAGAAATAGGTGGCAATCACACTCTGGAAGCTTGCAACTCCAGACTGCTGTTGGTCAGCTGACAGTCAATTTTGTATTGGAAAGTCTATGGTGGGGGAAGCAGTCATCCCAGTATGCCATTAAGCACGCCCTGCTGCACAAAACTAGGACTCTGGGCAACGTGCAAGAAATAGACAACGCTTCCAAAGACATGGCAGGGTGATATAAAAACGACATATATCCTGTTTCTGCCCCACCCTACACCTGAGAACAAATGGCTCTTTTTCCAAGGTTATGCAAGTGTTGGTAGATAACGGGATACTTCACTGACATTAATATAGGATGGTCAGGGAAGGTGCATGATGTTTGAATCTTTTGGAATACACAACTTTTTAAAGCTACAAACAGGACATTATTCTCAGACCAACACATTCACATTGATTGGGCTGCAATGATACTCAGGGATCCAGCTAAATTTTGTTTCAGTGGCTCATGGAGCCACACACCAGGATAACAGCAAGGAAATTTTTAACTATTGTCTTAGCAGGTGAAGGATGAGTGTTGAATGTGCGTCTGGCAAACTGAAAGGACATGGGAAAAGCCTTATGACTAGGCTGCACCTCGTGAGCCAAATATTCCTATGGTTATTGCTGCACGTTTGTTTTACTTAATATTTGTGAAGCAAAGGGAGAAACATTACCAGCAGCACGGTGGATGGGGAAAATGGAAAGACTGCTGATTCCAAACAGCCACACACAGGGCAATTACAAGAACAAACTGAGGCACTTCATGGCTGAGGGAGTCCTTAAAAGCACACTTGGCTCTGTGCCATAACCACACAGTGTGCTGGTTTGTGTGAATTGGTGTACTTAGCTTGTATATTAATTTTAAATGAACTGTTAACATATTTTTGATTTTGGTGGGAGTATTTATTTTTTTGCTGGGGTGTACGTCTTCATTTTTCAAACTAAAATTTTATTGAGCAGTAATAAACAATAAAAATACTTCTAAAAAAGGTTTTAACTATTTAAAGAAGTGCAAGGCATTGACTGTTCCTGAATGAACAACACAGTTGTCAGTGTAGACAAAGCCACAGCAATTCACCATATCTTACAATAGAGTTAAGTGGAAGGGATACTGTGACATGCTATGCTGGCACTACAGTCCAGGCTCCAGACAGATTAATTTATCTATGAACTGCAATGGTGGCTGAATGTAAGTGTTCCGGGCATTTTGCTCCATAATCCTTTGTAGAATTTGTGCTTTCTGCCTCAGGAACCACATAATGTCTTGGTGGACTTCCCTATGCTACTCCCAGTTCTTTTGTCTTTCCTCTCATGCATTCCCTCCACTCATTTGTTTTGTGGCCCCTGGACTTGGAGCTTTTGAGGATATCTGAGAACATGTTTTCCCTTGTCCATTTCTTCTTCATCTTGATCAATGTCAGTCTTTCAGCTGGCATGGAAGGTGTTGGGGGTGGAGGGAAGGAGCAGGGCCGTCCTTAGACTTACGCAGGCACCTGAAAATTTGGGGCACCCCTGGGTTTTAATGTCCACCCTCCCATCTCTTCCTATCCTTGTTCTGAATCCTGCCTGCAGGCTCCCATAGCTAGCTGCTGCAGCCTGGTGACTCTTTACTCCACAGGGGATCTAGTAACTTAAAAGTGAAAAAGGCTGCCAGCGTGCCAGACCTATTAGCACAACACTGAAACTGTTAAAGAGCCATTCAAGAGGTAACGAAGGCATTTAACAGACATTTACTGACAAAAACAATTGTGCATTACTGCAATATTTATTCAGAACATGTTAGTCTACAGGACCTTAGTTTAAAATTTGCTTTAAAAATATTTCTTTGGTGTGTTGCTGAAGACAATAAAATCACATCTCTAAATCATCCTTGCATAGATTTTAAGATGCACAATCTGAGTATTCATCTTTAGCCTTAAATGCTTGGATCTTCATAGTTTTTTTAAATAAATCCTTCAAAAGGACCACTCTTATCTAAAACATACCTTTTAATTTTAATTACTATAGTACAAAAAACTTGCTTCCAAAGTCTTCCTGTCCTTTCTGTCCATCCCTTTCTCCCTTCACATCCACCCACATTGAAGAGAGTCCTTAAAGGGACAACACCTCTTTCCTGCCAGATAGCTGAACAAATGAGTTTCCTTTTCTTTACTTCTGACTATTTGATGAAATAGTTTTAAGTGAAGCCTCTACCAAAATCAGTACCTTAGTAAGATATAAAATCCCATGTTACGCCTAAAATCTTTGGAAAAAATATTTTGTAAAGTTGGTGAAATTTCATAAACATGTCTGCTGTTATGGAGTCACACAAAGTAAATTAGTGTTCCCTTTTTCTAAAAGCAATGAACATTGTTATGAACAAACTAAACCCATGTGACTGAGTAGTTTAAAATAATGTTTTTGTTTCAGTGAGTTAAATATGTAGTAATCTGGAATGATTACTTTATGAAGGCTTAAGAGTACATTTAAAATATAAAATCATCTTAGAAATATTGATTAAGAAAATATAAAACAGAGAAGAGCTGCATCATGTATTCCATAATATTTAATGTTGCATTCAGCAGGTCAGCTGACTTGCCCTTACTACAGTTTTTGCAAATAAATCTCTGACAAACCTCAGGTATATCAAAAAACCCATGACTGACATTTTTATTCCCAAGTTTAGTGCTTTTAATTAGGTGCCTTCTGCACGTCCAGACTTCACCTTCTGGCATGCAGTGGAAAACATGCTCCATTTTCTTTAGAAAAAAATTGCAGAAGAGAGTTTTTTTCAAATGTCATTTGCTTCATTTGGGTTCAGAGATTTGGCTGGAAAGGGGTGATCAGGGAGGGAGAGGGAAGAGAGGAGGGAGACAGTGGGGAGAGGGCAGTGCCTGGGCAGAGTGGGGGCGGGGCCTGGAGCAGAGCAGAGATGGAACATGGGCGAGGCCACAGGTGGGCTGGGGAGCTAGCTTCCCCAAGCAGCAGCTTCACCCACCGCCCATGACAGTAGATAAGAGCAGGTCAGCTCCCGCACACCCAGTGAGCACTGCAGTCGCCTTATGCAGGGGCAGTATTCACAGAGCCAAATGCGCCAGCACTGCACATTCTGCATGAGGGAAAGGGTATGGGGGTCTCTGCAGGGAACTGTGACTCTCGGCCACCGTGAGGCGGGCCGGGCAGCTCAGTATCCTTTGCTGCCTCATCCCTCCCCCCCAGGGCTGTGAGCCCGGACTGCCATCGGACAAAGGGCCACCAGTTGAATAATACTGTGTAGGGCCCCATAAATCCTAAGGATGGCCCTGGAGAGGAGGGTCAGCTATACAACCTTGCCTTCCTAAGTGATAGTACTCCCCGTGGGTTTCCACCAGCTATCTGTCTGGCCTGAGGCAACTGACTCTGGAGCATTAGTAAGTAGTAAACAACTCTTTATTAAGGAAGCAAGGTTACAGAACATCAGAGCTCTGCTGTTCAGACAGAGTTGTGGTGGGGTAACATGTCCAGCGGATAATTCCAACAAGCTACTAAAAGCATACAACTTATATTTACTAATTATTTGGCAATCAATAAAAACCAAGTGTCTATCATACGAGCCACTATTACGATCCTTGCTGAACAGGTGCCTTTCGTATGATTTATGACCATAAGTGGTTCTCCATCACTCAATGTAACCACAGCTTTTCTATGCCATCCTCCATTATTACTAAATTCACAAACTGCAGGTAGCGACTCAATTTACGTTGGTAGCATTCCAAGTGGTTTTGGCCTACCCCTTAGATAAGGGGTTCCTTCTGTGCATGTCTGGACCAGTTTAACTTTTGTCAATGCAACCTACAGAAAGCATACTTTTCAAGGATAACCTAGCCAAGGTCACTGAAAAACAAGACAGAGAGACACTGTTAGATTTAAAGTGTTAGCAAACAAGAAAAAAAGTGAGAAAATTCCCTAAAATGTTCACATCAAGATATTCATAAAAGTATGAAGTGGGTCACATTTGCTTCAGGACCGCTTTCTTCAAGACAGTTCAGTGACTCCCAGCATGGAGAGTTTATGTGGTAATTTTCAAAACCTGTAGCCATGAGGGGTGTGAGGTGGACAGTGGTGTGTCCCAGGTAATAAATGCGGGGACAGTGCAGGAAGTATTGCTAAATTTACTACAGGTATTGGTGATTCTGGCCAATATATCGCTCATGAGGATGCCAAAGGCACAGAGAAGGCAATTGTTCAAGGCAACTCCAGGCTGCCCAGGCCTGTCTGATGCCAGTCCCCTGAAGTGCTACTAGATCACAGTAGGGTGGCTTATGAAAGTGTCCTACCATACTGGAAAAAAAACAAAACACCCCTTCCTATAAATGTTCAGTCTAAGCTTAAAAGAATACCTGCTTGAAACCTTTATTGAGATTATGACAGACAAAAAGAGATATTCATACCAAGATCAAGCTAAAACTCTAAAACAGAAGGGTTGTCGCTGTTGTTGAGCTCTGGCAAGTCAATTCAAAGCCAAGCCCCCTGAGCCAGCAACAAACCATCTCTAACTCTTTCTATCCATGAATCTAACCCGCGGATGGGCAAACTTTTTGGCCTGAGGGCTACATCTGGGTGGGGGAAATTGCATGCAGATCCACGAATGTAGGGCTGGAGCAAGGGGTTGGGATGCGGGAGGGAGTGTGGGTGTGGGTGCGGTGTGCAGGAAGGGACTTGGTGCAAGGGGTCCAGGGTGCAGGAGGGGGCTCAGGGCAGAGGGTTGGGGTGCAGTAAGGGTGTGGGGTGTGACAGGGGCTCAGGGTAGGGGGTTGGGGTGCAGGAGAGGTGCAGCAGGGGGCTCAAGGCAGGGAGTTAGGGGGCTCAGGGTAGGGAGCTGGGGTGCAGGGTGCAGAAGGGGTTCAGAGTGTGTGCTCTGCCCTGGCGCCGCTTAACTCAAGTGGCTCTGGGGTGGCAGCGGCGTGCAGGTGGGCTACGGCAGGCTCTCTGCCTACCCTGGTCCCGCACCACTCCCAGAAGTGGCCAGCATGTTCGGCAGTTGCTCCTGGGGGTGAGGTGGGGCAGGCGGCTCTGCCACGTAAGGCCCTGACCTGCGGGTACCACCCCCAAAGCTCCTACTGGTCGTGGTTCCCCTTTCTCAGCTAATGGGACCTATGGGGGGTGGTGCCTGCAGGCAAGGGCAGCCCACAGAGCCCTCTGTCCTCCCCTCCTCCAAGGGCCGCAGGGACGTGGTACTAGCCACTTCCAGGAGCGGTGCAGGACCAGGGCAGCCAGGGAGCCTGCCTTAGCACTGCTGAGCCATGGGGCTGGCAATCCCGTGGGCCGGACTGAAAGCCCTGACGGGCCAGATCTAGCCTGCAGGCCGTAGTTTGCCCTCCCCTGATCTAAGCACAACATGCAAGTAATCTGTTGTGGACTTGGACTAAAGAACCAAAGTACTGAGTTTTATTTACATATTTACCATCCAATTAGTAATAAAAAATCATGTAGTCTGAATGACCAGTTAATGGACTGCTTGCAAAGTCTTTTAAATTTTCTGTGTATTTTAATTGAATGCTCAGGTATCCATTTCAGTATGTATTCTTTTTCTGTGTGCATTATCAATTTATATTACTAGAAATACTATCTGTCTGCTCTGGCTGTAGCATGCATTTGGGAATGTTTGTATATCGCTTATAGTTAGGAACCTGTGTAAATCACTATTGCATGGTGGTCACAAAAATCATGAAAATACTCCCAAACCATGTCTTTTAAAAATACTACCTTAGTTACCATGATCTTTTTAATAGTACCTTAGCTTTCAGTGCTGTCCCCATGCAAAGAAACAGAGTGCTGTGTGCCTGTCTGTGAGGAAGAATGGAGTACTGTGCACAAATGTACTAAATTTCAAGGATGGAATCAATTTCACCAGCAAACTTTGTCAATGTCAAGACTAAGTTTGCTGGTTACATTTGTTCCATGAAAGGTCCATGAAATTCAATACTCTGCTTTACTTATACTATTTTTGTCTTATTTTTTGTGTCTGATTGCCAGTGAATGTTGTTCAAACAAAGGCTACTTCAGAAAAGAATTCCTTTGCTGTTTCCTGCCTACAAGTGGTTGCCATTTTGAAGGGCCCATGAAATGAGTAAAAGAAACATGTATTAATGCACCTACACCTGACCTCCCTTCCCCTTCCTCAGAGGATTCCACCTCTGGGATTGTCTGGGTCAGGTTTGGCTGGCTCTCAATGAGCTCCAGGCTCTCTGCAGAGTCTGCATCCTCCATGTCCCTCTCCTAAACAAGCTTTTCATCACTGGGCATTGCTGGGGCTCCTTCTTCCACATTGTCTGAGATGCCTACTGTCACCTGCCGGCTGGTTGTGGTGTCCTCACCTAGCATGGGATCCAGATCTGCATAGAACTGGCCAATTAGTGCTACCAGTAGAGCTCCCAGATTCTGACAAGATCCTCTGCCTTTTGGCAGGACTGTTGTAGTTCTTCCCCTTTACTCAGCATTGCTGCTCATCCCCATACAACTTTTGCATCCCCTCTGCAATGTCAGAAAAAACATGTTTATTCCCGGAGCAATTCCACAGCCGGGCTTGCACTGACTCTTCTCTACGCAGGCTGTGGAAGTCCAGGATGTCTTTCTTAGATTTAACTGCAGCATAAGGCTTGCCTGACATTTTCTTAGCTGCAGCTTTACCTGCTGCCCGTATCTATGTGCTAAGGTAACAAAGATGTGATTGATAAGGTGGACTACTAGAATAAGAGGAACTTCCAAAACATATTGGGAGTTTCAAAGCAGGGAAATGGGGAACAGACTTCCAGTCACTGTGGCCCTTGGGCAACAGAATTCAAAATTAGGACCAGAGTGATCACTCACAGGGACAGGAGCTTTGTGGGATAGTTCCTGGAGGGCTATTTCCATTGGTACAGGTAACACATTCTAATAGTGGTGCAGTTTATGTAGAGGGCTTATGTCATTCAAGGAGGTAGTTTAACTTGACTGACATAAAGTCAGTGTTTTACCAACAGGACTCAAAATTGAGTGTGGACACATGCAAGAATGTGTTGAGGTAAGGCAAATTTTATTGGTAAAACTTGGTAATGTAGATCAGACCCCAGTCAGTCACGGACATTTCACCTTAAAAGAGGTACCAAGTTTAAATCCTGATTTACTGCTAATCTCTACCAACACAACATCCGCAGGTGGTATGTCGGTGTAAGGCAAAGGTCTAGGGCTAAAAAGTCAACTGACCTTAAAGCGGGTAAAGTTCCTGCTGGAACTGCACACAATGCTGCCAGGACCCATGTCACTGACCCCAACAGCTAGCCAATACTTCGTATTTTTAAGGGGAGACAGGTTTCTCAGATCAGGAGATCACACTTCTGGTGCGAAGCTCCAGTTTCCATCATTTTCAAAAAAGTTGCAGTGTTGCTGTATGGTTAGGGTCCTACCAAATTCATGGTCCATTCTGGTCAATTTCACAGCCATAGGATTAGAAAATTAGTCCATTTCAAGTTTACATCTGAAATTTCACGGTGTTGTAATCGTGAGGGTCCTGACCCAAAAGGAGGTTGGGGGACAGGGGTCACAAAACTGCTGTGGGGGGCTCTGAAGGCAGCAGCCTAGGAGCCTCCTGGAGGTGGAGATGGGTCTGGTCATTCCAGCTGGGCGCTCCTAGCTGCTAGTCCCAGCTGGGCTGGGGAGGCACAGGACTTGCCCTTCCTGATCACACCATTCTCAAGGGAAGATTGGACCTACCTTTGGGTACTTCCCCCAGCTGCAGGGTGCTCCCAACAGCACAAGGGAGCTCAGATCCACCTCCACCTCTGGAGGCTGCTGCCCAGCAGGCGAGGTACCAGGAGGTGGGTCTGATTTCCCTCCCAAGAGTGGCTGTGCAGTGGAAGAGTAATTCCTATCCCTCCTGAGCCCAGAGGGGACTAGCAGCTGGAGCCGGGGGCATAGTAGGAGCCCCCAGCTACGGACCTCCCAGCCCTGCCCCTCCCATAGCAAGGTTTTATGTAGAAATGTCACGACAATGACACATTTTTCATGGTTGTTAATCTGGTAGGGCCCTATATATGATGCTGTAGATTCAGAACTCAATTCACCTTCATCTGTTCAGAAAGTCAACAAAGGCTGATATGTCTTAGGGCTCGTCCAGACTGGGGGGGGGGAAATCGATCTTAGATACGCAACTTCAGCTACATGAATAACGTAGCTGAAGTCGAATATCTAAGATCGAATTACTCACCCGTCCAGACGGCGCGGGATCGATGTCCGCGGCTCTCCATATCGATTCCGGAACTCCGTTCGGGTTGATGGAGTTCCGGAATCGATATAAGCGCGCTCGGGGATCGATATATCGCGTCTAGATTAGACGCGATATATCGATCCCAGAGCAATCGATTTTAACCCGCCGATACGGCAGGGTAGTCTGGACGAGGGCTTAGGCTACATCTATGCTATGAGGGTACATACTCAGCATGGCTAAGCTGTGTCTCCACTATTGCTATCCACTCTACTATGGCTACAGTGCGATTTATACTCAGCCTAGCTGTACAAGAGCAGGGGAGTAACACCCCTACCTCACAAAGCTAGCACAAGTATGTGTAATCACACCCCTATCTCTTAGTGTAGGCATAGCCATAGTGAAGGGTACACGCCTGGTGGATTGGCAAAAGGTGTTTGTACTGACACTCCCACAAGGTAGGGATGTAAAACGTTAACCAGCTAACCAGTAAGCAGTAGTCTTACTGGTTAACCCGCTTTAACCATTAACCTGCTAATCCTGTTAGCCCCAGCCCCAGCTGCACCGGACAGATCGGCCCCAGCTGGTTAACCATTTAAACTAAATATTTTAAATCATTTAAACAGTTACCTTTTATACAGTATTTACACCCCTACCAGAAGAGGATGTTTGCCAAGGGAAGGCAGCTGTACACTGTGGTAGAGATTCTATAACATCCCTCCCACATCCCTCCTTATCCAACTCTGTCCTGTCTCAACCAAACCCTCCACAATGGCCTTAACAAAAAGTTAAAACAGAGGCTTTTCAGTATGCTTGGAAGTAAACAAACATGGGCTCTAGAGGACCAAGTGGGAGACTGAGTCCAAAAAATAGAGGACCTCTCACAAAGAATGCTCTGCCAGCAGTTCCCCTCATTTTTATTGAGGAAGGTCCTGCTCAACACACCTTGAATTCTACCCAGAAGTTTATTGGAAGTCAATTCAGATCACAAAACACTGATCTACTGTGCTCCCAATATATAACCCCATTTAATGAACCAGTTGCAGCATGCTGCTTCACCTTCCAAATGGCCCCAAGGTATAATCTCAGGTAGACAGCTGTAAGGTGGTGGGTACTTTTACTAATCAGGGAAAGGAAATAAAGCTCCTAGCATTAGTCCTTTTAAGGCCCATTCCTCAGGGCTTGTTTTATTATACACAAAACAGTCACAGAACCAAAGTCAACTGAAAAAACACTTGGCAATAATCCCCCGAGGCTTTCCTGATTCAGCCAGCGTGAAGGGGAGAAAACACACCTTTCCCCTTACTTCCTCTTCGAGTAGTCATGTGACCAGCCAGTTCCTGTAAACCATTTACAGGTTCCTGCTCTATGACAACTAGGGACATATTATAATTATTAATATAGTATATCCAGCTCTATAGCTGTTAGATGCTATATAGTAAATGCATATGCAACACACTAAATGCACTGCAACTTATGTCTTTTAACTAACTCTACTAATAGCCTCATATACACAATTATCAAGAGAGGTGGCATACTGCCCACTGCAACAGAGAAACAGTTGCCCATAGCTACTCTGAGTTCTGTCACAGAGATAAGAATGGAGTCACTCAAGAGCACCTCTGCTAGCGTTCACAAGACAGCTAACAAAATCTTTTACAGTCAACTGTAGTAAAGGTTGCTGATATATCTAAAACAATCAGCATGGGCCCTTTATCTTCATCCATTGCTAGGTGATCATTAACTAAAGCAACCACTGCTGTTTCTACCTCATACCCAAGCCTATAATCAGATTAAACATGATTAAAAAATCTGAGGAATCAAAGAACTGCCAGAATTGCCTTGCCACAATCTTCTTGTTACCTTTGCTAAAATCTGAGCTATGACACAGATCAATGGTGAGTGAAAAAAATTAATATTGAGAGTTAGTTTCCTGAGCACAGGCCTTACACAGCAGCTTCTTTAAGAGCTGCTGGTACCCAGCTCCATATATGGAAATATTGACAATCTTGACCAACAGTAGCCTCTGTACTCTTCCCCTGGCCTTCACCAGCAAGGACAAGGTTCTAATTTGTACGTTGTGGCATGAAGCTGCCCCAACATCTCTAACTTCAACAGGCAATTGTGGCTGAAACTCAAGCAAACACAGTGTTTGTCCCCTCACAACACTGTTCAGCCTCCATGGCAGAGAATAGCTCAGGCTGAATCTAAGCATTTTCAGTTGCAAAAAACAGGAAAATTTTTCTTAATGAGAACACCACACACGACAGTAATTGAATAGAGACAGCAAGGATTCCCCAAGCCACTCAGAACAATTCAGCTGTGCAAGACTTTGCAAATGCTATGATGGATGTGAAGTATATTTTTTGCTTCCCGCATGCAATCTTAACAACTCAGTATGAAGCAATCAGTCCGATTGGGCTCAAGACTTTCAGCATCAACACTAGCTAACTCCCATCTTCTGTTATCTGTCGCAAGTCATCTGTAAACCATAGTGACATGTGAGGACAAAGTCAGAACAGTCTGTAATTAAGAGTCACTGTAACAGTGGAGAATGAATGTTGTCAATGGTTTGATAAGACTTTATAATAAAGTGGTCTGTCAGAAGAACAGATTTATCCCTTAAGACCTCCTGGAAAACTCACTGGGAGTCCAGGCAAAACCATCAAAACAGGTAAGATAGATGCATCCAAATCTCAAACTGAAGGAGATAAGGGTTGGTCCATCACAGGGGTAATTATCCATCATTCTAGTCTTACTTCTACCCCAGACCTAAACCACAAGAGCTGGAGTATGCCCTCCCTTTTGAGTTTGCAAACTATAGAAACAAGAAGACACCTATAGCCTAGGATAATACAACACAGCTTAGTACTTGAGAAAAGATTGCTCAAAGTGTTTTGCTGAAAGACCATTAATTATATTGACTTTGATTTAAAATAGAATCAACAGAGAAGACAAGCTCATTTATACTTTGTGCCAACACACACTTGGCAGAGTAAACTTTGCTCAAAAGAAGATCCAGGCTGGAGAAAATTTAATCCTTAGCTTGAACCTCCTATTGTTATTTGGGGATTTTTCTAGCAAATATTTAGATATATTTCCGGCTATACAGCAGCTGACAGTTGACCTATTTGCTTAAACACTGAGTGATGTAGTTTCTTCTGAAAATGCTGAAAAATGCTTATACATCATACTATGCTGCTGGAAAATAAAGCAAGTTTTTGACACAGGTGAAGTTATGACCACAGATATAAATCATCACAGTGACAGTTTTCCATACCTATTTCAAAATTAAGCATTAGGCGTAAAACAGTAAATGGCGGCAAATAAAAAAGATGAATGACTTGAAAGGAAATTTGATTAATTTAACCAGCTTGTTTGCAGGAAACATTCCCTCCCCCTCCCCCCCCACGCACTTGTTTACTGATTACTTAGTACAGTATTTTAAATATCTGAGAAATAATGAGTAAGAAGAAAATCAGATGTGCCCACACAAAGTATTTACTCTGTTATTAAATTTAAAAAGAAAGTCTCTTAAATGAAGCTGAAATTCACACTTTTAAAAAGGTGCAGCATTACTGCTTTTCTTGTATCACACTCTTTAGAGGCAATACAGTGCTAACATCTCATGCTTTATGTTCACTGACAACATCAGCATGAAGACTATATTATTTTAATAAATTATTGAAATATTTTTTTCTTAAGAGGCTCATGTGGCACTTCATAAATCATCCTCCACTAGGGGATTGAGGACATATAGTCTCATGTGAAAGGGCATGGCTTAAGACAAAATACAGGCAAAGGGAGACTTAAAAAAAAATTAAGCCTATCCCTTTTTATGGTCTCTAGACCCAATACCTAACTGTTACTATTTTTATTGCCTCTAGATTTTAATCCTGGACTATTGCTTTGTTATTTTTTAAATTTAACTTAACTCCACACAACTACCAGTTACTAATATCCCTTCATCCCTCGGCTGCTGTTTGTGGGGTTTAGATCTTTTTTCATTAAGGTTGTTAATCCTTACCTATTTTCTCCTGAGTAGTTACTTTTTAACCATTAGTAACTACTGACAATTAATTTAAATCGCATCTATTGTAGATTTTAATTTTCCCCCCTTTAGAACCCCCAGAATCTAATTATATTCCAGTGTGAGACTGTAGAAGATGCTAAAACTGAATAGCCCTACTGATTATGTCTACAGTCTAGATACATTACAATAGCATGTGAGGAAAACAATTTGGTAAAGACAAAATCTTTTCATCGACTACAAGATAACAAGAGATTCACATTTTCATTTCATTTCAGATCGGTTAGTTGAGTACAGCATATTTGCTTGGAAATTAAACTTTGAAGGTTGCTCACATACAGATCACAAAGGCAGGTGAGCACAGAATAATAGACTATGAGTATATATTAAATTATTTCAATAAAATAGTATCAACATCTTAAATTACGCTATTTTCAATACATAATATAGCCTTTTTCTGTTCAGTAAGTACAGAAGTAGACAAAGCCATTTAGTTACAGTTAGTAAATTGAATGTTCGTGGGACAAGAAGAGTGAAAGGAACTACCTTACTTTGAAGATAGTAAACTTTTCTTCTATTCCCTTAAAAAGCAGATACATTCCTATTGACCCTTACCCAGAAGAGTCTTTCCTTGCATTCTCTCAGATCCTTGACTACAGAACATTATTACTAGTGAAAGTTATTGGTTTTGACCAAGTCTACAGCTTTGAGAGGAACAAACTTGGAGCGGGAGGGACATCTGTCTAGCCAGCCATATCAGCCAAATCAATCTTGGAAATCAGTGGGGTGACAACTGTCAGCATTTTACTGTGCTCACACCCAAAGGGTTTTTTTTCCTCCCAGTAAATACAAAAAAAAAATCTTCCCAATGAAAATACACACAAAGATATGTTTACACAGAACAACAAAATACAAAGAATGAAGTTTATTAATGAAAATTACATTTCTTTGAAACTTACCACACAATTTACACACAGAATGGTTTAATATGATGTATTTATGCACTTCATAGAACAGATTATGAAGTACATAGATCACCTACTCCTGCACATTTGTGTGTCCCTTACTCTCCTTACCACCAAATGAAGTCTTTCCATATGCAATTCACCTATGTAGGTCTTTTCTAAAGAAAGCTAAGTATATTTATTCCAAACTTTACCTGGCTTTCAGTGATTTTTTCACCTCCCTACCTTGCCAAGGCCTGGATCTTTGCTGCATGTCGCTCCTCATGCTCTGCTACTTTCCGTCTCAAGTTTTCAATTTCTTGCCGGAGTAGTGCAGAATGTTCCATCTCTCCATCGAGCAGGTTTCGCAGAGATCTGGAAGAAGGGAGCTCCATCTGTTATAACTAGGCAAATTCCCTGCGATTTACAGTGCTGTATATATAAAGGTGGGTGGGGCTCAACCTACAATCACTGGGAGGGGAGGGGCAGGAAATGGATGGGGTTCATCAGCAGTCCCTACATTTTAAACCACAATAAGAATAAGTTACAAATAATTAAGTCACACTTTAAACAATAAAAAGCAGGACATTAAAAAAAGCCACTTAAAGGTGTAAACTGCAATCTGTATGACTATAGTATGTGTCTCAGACAACCCACTGGGAGAAAAGGCCACACTTTCTTTATATCATTTCTATGCTTTTACTTATGGTGTTCCAAATAGACTGAGTAAGTACGTTGCTGGAATAAGGAAGATTTTTGCCTATTTCATTTTGTTATTAAAAATATTTGTAAACGTTTAATTTTAAATAAGATAGCATTTTTCATCCAAAAGAAATAGAAAAAGATATACAAACCATACATTGACACAACATTAGTATAATATATTTATATCCGGTGTGGTTTATACTTCTGGTGTGGCAGCTAACCGACATACAAGATGCTGCTAACTGAGAAAACAGGAGACATTCTGGCCCGAGGTAATAGGGCAAACCTGTTCTCTTATGAAAAGTATCCTGAGATCTTAAAATATTATTTTGACCACAGATTTAGTCTTTGTAAAAATATAGTTCAACAAAAATTCTCAGCTCAGTCAGTTCAATGCAATTTTAATTCTAACGAAAGTTTGTTTGCTTGTAAATCATAGAAATCATAGATTGTAGGACTGGAAGGGACCTTGATAAAGTCATTTAGTCCAGTCTCCTGAAGTGAGACAGGACTAAGAATTATCTAGATTAGACTATCCCCTACAGGTGTTTGTCAAACCTATTCTTAAAATCCTCCAATGATGGAGATTTCACAACTTTCCTAAGTAATTTGGTCCAGTGCAGAATGACCCTAACAGTTACAAAGGTTTTTCCAATGTCTAACCTAAAACTCCCTTGCTGCAATTTAAGCTCATTCCTTCTTGTCCTATCCTCAGTGGGTCTGAATAACAGTTTGTCACCTTCTCTTTATAACAACCTTTTATGTACTTGAAGACTTATGTCCGCCATCAGTCTTGTCTTCTGCAGACTAAACAACTCCATTTTTTTCAACCTTTCCTTGCAGGTCATGTTTTCTAGACCTTTAATCATTTTGTTGCTCTCCTCTGGACTTCCTCCAATTTGCCCACATCTTTCCCCAAGAGTGGTGTCCATAACTGGACACAGTACTCCAGTTAAGGCCTTATCAGCACTGAGTAGAAAGGAAGAATTAGTTCTCGTGTCTTGCTTACAAAACTCCTGCTAATACATACCAGAATGATGTTCATTTTTTGCAACAGTATTACACGGACGATTCATATTTACTTTGTGATCCACTATAAGCTCCAGATCTTTTTCTGCAGTTCTTTTTCTGAGGCAATCATTTCCCATTTTGTATTTGTGCATTATATTATTCCTTCCTAAGTACAGTACTTCACATTTGTTCTCACTGAATTTTATGCTATTAATTTCACACCACTTTTCCAGTTTCTCAAGATCATTTTGAATTCTAATCCTGTCCTCCAAAGCGTTTGCAGCCCAGCTTGGTATCAACCACAAACTTTATAGGTGTATGCGTCATGCCATTTTCCAAATCATTTATGAAGTTAATGAATAAAACCGGACCCAGGACATATCCCTGCAGGACCCCATTCAATATGCACTTCCAGCTTCACAGTGAACCATTAATTATTACTCTGACTAGATAACAGTTACACATCCACCTTACATGAGGTTATAGAAACACTGCAGCATTTTGCTTGTTAAGTTGCACAAAAGGAATGCAAGCACCAAGCAAAAGATAACTGCTTTAATAGCAATTTTTCCTACATGTAAAGGAGCTAAGTGACAAAAACATAAATATTATGAAATTATACATGGCATCCAGTGTACAAATAGAAAGTTACCTGTTCTGTTCTTCGAGCTCATCCTTTCTGTTCATCATGGCCACAATAGCTTGCCGAAGTTCATCTGAGAAGGGAAGAAAATATAAATGAACTATGCATCCTTTTATCATTTCAGATCAAAAGGTCATAAGTACTATGGCCTCAATGCTTACGTTTCATCAACTTAAGTGATCTTTTAAGAAGTGGTGTAACTTGACACCTGCAGTATGCAATAGAATACCTTGTTTAGTATTGTAAATCAGTCTGCATGACGCTGTAATTCTAATTTTAACAATGCAGTCTACCTCACTGCAGTGGTGTCTTCTGACACTGCCACATACGACACCTTAAAATAAGTTAATATTTTCAATATATGTAGATGAACAAACCAAATCGTCATAGCTTACTATCTTTACTTTACTCAACCTCTGAGCTGAACATTCTGACAAAGGAGATCTGCCTTGACAAGATAACTCCTCTTTCCCTAGTTTCTGAGGGAGACTTTCGGGCACATCAAGTTACCAGAAATAAACTAATCAAGAGTCTCTCGCTTTCTTGTTGATCAAAACTAAAAGTTTAATTAGTACAGAGTAAGTCCCTTTTAAAACCAGCTTTACTTGTTCCATAACTCAATCCCTACCTTCTGGAGTGTCTGTATTTTTTAACTAACTGAGAATTCTCTTGGGGGAACAAAGGCAAGGACAAATATGAGTCAGAAAATCCAATGACATCACATCAAGTTTTTAGGGTGGAATTTTACACTGCTGTACAGAATTACTAAACTACATGCAATAAATTCCTTCTGCATCCTAATAAAATTGAGAAATGCTAGATCCGAAGACCAGTCACATCGTTATTCTAGATATTCCATACTGCACAAGAAAAACTTATTAAATGGACACATAAAATGGCAATTACACTAATGACATTTGGATTTTTACTTATGAAACCATCAGATTCAGAGTGAGAAAATTCAGCCATCAGTAACTAACTTGGCAGAAGGTGGTGGCAGATTCGGGGACCCATATGAGTTCACCTCAGGCAAAAATTTTCAGAAGTACCTAAGGGTATGTCTACACTGCAATGTAACACCAGGGTTAGTGGAACTCAAGTTAGCGGCCCCTGGATTTGAGAACTCAGAGCTTGAGCATCTACACTGATTGCCAATGACAGGTTAAGAATTTTTCAACCAGTGCCCAAACCCAGGGTTCCAGCATCCACACTACAGTACACAGACACAGGTCCAACCAGCTGTATCCTAGACTTCCTAGTGGCCTCTTGAAATGTGGCTGCTCTATCCCTTTCTTTGCGGTGCAATGTGGGAAAACTTTACAATCCACGCCGCACATTACAAGAAGTTTAAACGCTCTGCCAACACATTCTGCCGAGTAGTCATTTTGGTCTGCACAGTTCCAGCAACTGGAGCCAGTAACATGGAGGACATTTCAACAACTTTTATTGCTTGTGCTCTCGCTACTGTTTCAGGACACAGGCAGCTGAATTTCCATGAAATGCTGGTGGGCAGTTCAGCAGCATTTTCTGACCCGCCAAAGGCACGTGACAGAGCTAATGATGGAGCAGGATGACGATAACACAGATATGAGACTCAACTGGCTGAGGCTGCTCATGACACTCAGGGTATGTCTACACTACGGGATTATTCTGATTTTACAGAAACCAGTTTTTTAAAACAGATTGTATAAAGTCGAGTGCACGTGGCCACACTAAGCATATCAATTCAGTGGTGTGCGTCCATGTACCGAGGCTAGCGTCGATTTCTGGAGTGTTGTACTGTGAGTAGTTATCCTGTAGCTGTCCCCTAGTTCCCGCAGTCTCCCCCACTCATTGGAATTCTGGGTTGAGATCCCAATGCATGATGGTGCAAAAACAGTGTCGCGAGTGATTCTGGGTAAATGTCATCACTCAGTCCTTCCTCAGTGAAAGCAACGGCAGACTATCATTTCGCGCCCTTTTTCCTCTGGATTGACCTGGCAGACACCATAGCATGGCATCCGTGGAACCTGTTTTGCCTTTTGTCACTCTAATCTAAACACTGAACACTGCAAGTGAATGTTGATAACTAAAACGGCAAACATCAGAATCATGTTTCACCCCTTGGAGAGCAGACACAGCAAACGAAGCTCAACTACAGTGATAATGTTCTTTTTAATGGAGATAGGGATAAGCACAGCCCCCACAATAAACAATCCCGTTACATAAAATAAATGTTTTAAATAGTTATATCAGGAAAACACCTGAAAAATGATCATACTGAGGTTGTATTACCGAAGATTTCTACTGATCTTCCATGAAATACAATCTGCAACTGTTCTTACTGGACCTCAAAATGGCCAATGAAATCCAGTATCAGATAAATAATTGCAAAAACTAGATATGCCATTACCAAAATTTGACTACTTTTGATCCCATATAAAATAATGCAATAATCTTAGCAAAACATTTATTTCCCTTCAGCCCATAACACAGATGTATTGTTTCAGTATCTTGAACGTCTCAATATCCTTACCAATACGTATGTTGTTTGTGCCACTTGCAATAGCAAGAAAAATAATATCCAGATATTAAGAGTCAAAAGACAGCCATCATATCAAGGATCATTGTCAGTAAGGTACACATTTGTTTAAGGGACTAGCAACTCTTATTGAGGGGGAAATCACTTGTACTGGAGGGGAAAAATGGAACGAAT
Source organism: Gopherus flavomarginatus (assembly GCF_025201925.1). Taxonomy (NCBI): domain Eukaryota; kingdom Metazoa; phylum Chordata; order Testudines; family Testudinidae; genus Gopherus; species Gopherus flavomarginatus. The sequence continues at coordinate 20,549,551 of NC_066625.1, read as the reverse complement.
CTACTGAAATATGGTATCCATATAAAACCCTTTTCTCTAAGGATTCCAATACCTTTACTTTTTACAAACTCATGTCCCTCTTACTTGGTTTTAGTTTCTCTCACACAGCTAAACTGGTCATTTGGGATTTTATTTTCTTATATCAAGTACTAAAATTTGCCAAATGAAGCTAAATAAATTCTCTTACATATTTCAATTATTTTAGTCTATCCCTGCATTTTAAATTTAAAAAATAACACTTATCAAATACAATACTTTTTCAAAAGCTGCCCTTTTTAAAAATGAAAATGTCTCCCTATTTAAAGTAAATGGAAAAATGGGTAAGAAATGCAGTTTAATTCATTTTCCAAAAATTACAAATCATGATTCATTATATCACACCTTTTTGCTTTCTGTTCATTCCATTTACATACTGAACAGCCATGCAGTTTCAAACGAGCCGTCAGTCAAAATGGTGCAGTGCAGATTTAATCTTTAATCTATCTATGTGAAGAGACCTCTTCACCTTTACTGGAAGTTATAGAGACTTATATTCGGAGCATCAAAATTATAAATGAATCCTAATTTAGAATATTGCATTCTAGTTTGTGAGAATAAGGAGGGGGAAGAGCTGGATGCAGCCAGCAAAGTTGCAGCACACTTTTATTCTGTGTGCGCTATGAAGAAATAATAATTTGTACACTGATCTTTGTTTAGAGTTCAAAATAGCATTCCAAAAGTGCAGCCAACCACAATTACGCATCTAGGGAATTTCTTTTTAAATATACAATTATATAAGTTATAAGTGGCTGAAAGTTTTCCTAAATGGATTTTAAACACAGTTAGGCTTGCAAATGAGCAGTCAAGCCCATTAGAAGAAAAAGAAAAAACACAATTATGGGAGCATGAGTAACTTGTGCGAGATATCCAGAAAAATATAATATAAAGAAATGACTGTGTATTGCACTTATCAATCAATAGGTCTCTTGGTAATCATTAACTTCCAGGTTCACTATTTCATTGCTAAGATAAAGTACAGCAAAAAATTTGGGATCTTTTGAAAAATGTTTTCCTCTAAAAATTATTACAATTTTGTAGAAAAAAACAAAAGTCTTATTCATCAGATTCATTTCAGAAAACTAAATAGGTATTAGCTGTCTAAGGACAAAACACTAAGAGAAATTGGTTTAATCATCTATAACTTTAACGTATTAAAGAATGTCGGAAGGCAGGTCCTAAGTTTAATTTTAGGAGAGTGCTTGTCTTAATTCATCCCTCTCAATCAACAAATGAACCCACAGTACCAACACACAGTACACCACTCTGGGTAATCCTATAGGCCACACATACAGTCACTTAAATGTCATTGTACAAGCAGGCCAACTGTTGTCCTGAAAGCTTGAACCTTCCTAAACCTAAGCACCCTTTAGCTCTTAATGGTTGGCTTTTCTCAGGCTGTTGCATAAGGGTAGCTGTAATGCTCTCTCCCTCTCCCAGTCCAAGGGAGGCCACTCAGGCTAGTCCTATGGGGTCCAGACCAGAGTCTGAGAGACAGGCAAATAGTCAATAACCGGGCTTTAACCTGGTCTAGGGTAGCTCAGGTAGTCAGCCCTTAACTATAGTCTATCACGGCTGTCTTTGGCCTGGGCAGAACTCAGTCAACTAGCAAACCAACTGTCTCAAAGCAGCTGGCTGTAGCCGGAGTGGAGCTCAGGCAGCCAGCAACAAACAGTCTTCCAGGGCTGGCTTTGGCCTGAGCAGAGCTCAGGCGGCCAGCAAACCAACAATCTCTAAGGGGCTGGCTTTGGCCTGGGCAAAGCTCAGGCAGCCAGCAACAAACAGTCTCAAAGGGACTGGCTGTAGCCTGAATGGAGCTCAGGTGGCCAGCAAACAGTCTCAAAGGTGAGTGGTGAAGGAGCTCCTATTCTGGGCTAGAGCCTCCTTGCACCGTATATGGGGTCAGCCACTCGGGATGCGGGTGGCAGGGGGACGTGGGCCCACCCTACTCCACCACGTCCCAGCCCAGGGCCCTGGCAGGGCCGGGATTGGCTGCCCTTGTATCGGCAGGGATCCAGAAACAACACGCAGACTGAGCCACGCCTGGTTCTGCAGCCAGCTACTCCGTGCCTGCCCCGGGCTACTTCCTGCCTCCCCGGGATTTGGTACCTGCAGCCTCCAAGCCTCTTCCGGCTCTTCGGGGTAAACGGCAGTGGGTACTCTGGGCCAATCCTCGTCCATACCTGGGGATCGAGAACAGCCAGACGTAGGTTCCTCTCGGGGCTTCTGGAGAACAGGCTGAGCATCCTCCTCCATTGCAGGCTCTTCCCCAAACTGAACTGCAGGGCTGCCCTTTTATATTCCAGCCCCGCCCTAGCCCTTCTGGCAAGGGGGGTGGGGTGATCTAGACTCCGCCCCCCTCAGAGGCCTGGAATGCTCCCTCCCTCCCTCTCCCGGTCAGAGGGAGGCCACTCAGGCTCACTACAGTAGCCAATCTGCTGAACAAACCGTACCAGGGCTGGAGGCCACAGAACCCCTCACAAGGGTTACATATTTAAATTAAAAAGAAGAAAAAAAAAAGGTCTAAAAGCTGTGAGGCATGAGTATACAGAAAAAGGAAACCTAAAGACAGCATATGTTACAGAAAATTAGTGACAACCCATAGTCAACAGATTCATCTGTGGCTCAGTATCTTTACAGAAAGGATAAGAGCAATGATTACAGTATTCAACCAAGGACTAGAATAAGAGTGGGGGAAAGAAATCAGAACACTGCCTTAATGGCCACCAAGATGACCAATACATGTAGAACTGATAAATGAAATTGTTTTTAATTGTTCCCTTTATTAATATAACTTCTGTTCACCATTCATTACACTTGCCTACACTGTAACTTCTGTTCCATATTGTAATTCAAACCCCATTTTAAAACACTCACTCCATTTTGTAAAAGCTTCCTCCAACCTTCATTTTTGCAAACCCTGCTGTAATCTTATTAGTTTAGTTTAGATGTGTGAATGAGGTATGTATGGATGACGGAATCAACCTCCAGCCCCAGCCTGTCCTGATGAGATAAAGTTCAAATACCAACGGCTGAAGACCTAGACAACAGCCCTAAACAAACTAAGAAGCATCCACCCTAAAAAGAAAAGGACAACAGAACAACAGAAGGAAGATCAAAGCCAGGTTCAAGGCTGAAAGTCACGCCTGCAATTGATGGGTGATCAATCTAAACCCAGAGGCAGCGTGACACAGCAAGACCTATAGGCTTTGAATCCAAACTAAGCGCACGTCCAGACTAACCCGCGGCATCGGCGGGTTAAAATCGATTGCTCGGGGATCGATATATCGCGTCTAGTCTGGACGCGATGTATCGATCCCCGAGCGCACTTACATCGATTCCGGAACTCCATCAATCCGAACGGAGTTCCGAAATCGACACGGAGAGCCGCGGACATCGATGCCGCGCCGTCCAGACGGGTGAGTACCTCGATTTTAGAAATTCGACTTCAGCTACGTTATTCCCGTAGCTGAAGTTGCGTATCTAAAATCGATTTTAATACCTAGTCTGGACGTGGCCTAAAAGCGTATAAAAAAGAAGGGTGAGATGAGAGACTCTGGGTAACATTCTGCTGCCAACATGGAAGGACATCAGTGCCTGGCCAACAGAGATCCAGCTTGTCCTTGTGTCTGGCTTTCCTGGCCAGTTAGCAGCCACTGGCTTTCCTGGCCAGTTAGCAGCCACAAGCTACAAACCCAAGCTACAAAATCAAGCTATGAACTTAAGCTATCTTCAGGACTGGTAACTATGCAGCAGCTGCAGAACAACTGATGGGTGTGTGTGTGTGTGTGTGTGTGTGTGTGTGTGTGTGTGTGTGTGTGTGTGTGTGTGTGTGTGTGTGTGTGTGTGTGTGTGTGTGTGTGTGTGTGTAGGTATTAGGTATAATGTGTGTGTATAAGAATTAAGATATTAGTTGTTAGTCATGAATCAAATTATCATCATAATAAATGTGGCATCTTTGTCTTGTCCCCTTTAATAAGATCCTGCTGGTTTTTACTGGTCTAATATAATTGGTATAACATACACAGGTACTGTATATACCTAATGACCAGGCACCCAGTCAAAGTGGCCAGAAAGTCACCACTGCATATTTGCCCGCTTTTTTCTGACTCCTCCAACAGCCATAAAGGAAGTCAGCATTTTAGTCTAACACAGAAGAAGGTCTATGTATTAAGCCATGTACAACCAAGGAAACTGCACCTCCTTCTCTGTCCTTCCCTTCTCAATGCTAAGCAAACCGAGCTCAGCTGCAAAACACAACCAAATTACAAAATTGTAACTACACACGAAATTAAGGTTCCCATATTCTTTGACTCCATTTTAACCAACCTTGAGGTTTGTGTTCACTGTCAAGCCCACTTGAAATACAGCTAGAGCAGATTCCCACATTTTATAGTACTGCAGCTTCCTTATAGGTATTTTAAAACTTGGTGGTTCCCCACAAGCAAATATCTTTCTTTTTAACCAATTCAGGACACTAGATTCAAGAGGGACATCAGAGTTTGGACATTTTTGCAACTTTATACAATTACATACACAGTTTAATTACATAATATGATCTAGGCTTTTTAAGTTATATTGTGAAAACATGGATTATTCTAATGTTCAGACACTAAAATTTTAGTGAGAACGGACCCGCTTTAAATTGCATAGGCTGGTTGAATCTCTCATAGCACCAGAGGTAAATCATTTTTCTAGGTCTGAAAGCACCACTTCCATAGCTTCATCACTGAATTCTTCATATTCTCCTTTAACAGAAACCCAGAATTCCTGGTTCATCAGATTTGAACACTTTGTCTTCCGCACATGATCATTTGACAATTCTAAGAGATTTTCTTGAGCAAAATATTTAAGGCTGGAATGGAGTAAACTCTTACTGAGAATGCATTCTGAATCTAATTGGTATCTGGAGATTTATGTTCAGCTCCAGGAAAATATTCATCAGAATGGAAATAACATACAAACAAGTTAATATGTGGACTTCAATAACATTTTGATCACTTTCACTCTCGTTTAAAAGTCTGATAACATGCTGAAAAGGGAGTTAACTCCAAAGACAAAGCTTCTTCATCAATCTCCCAATTTTCTCTTTCATATCTGTATGTATTCCTACCTTGAAATGTTAGGTTCAGCCCATGCAATTTGTCGAATACATCCACCAAGTAAGCTAACGTAGTCAAGTATTGCACATTAAACGTGTAATCTGCAAGGTCTGTTTTCCCAAGCAGGAAAATTCTGATTTAATCATCCAATTTGAAGTCACTTTCTCATGTGACAACCACCTGTCTTCACCGTGAAACTAAAGTTGAATGTGGTCAAAGCCCATCTGACAGAAACCAAGGCATGAAGGGTCAAACTTTTGGTCAGTGCAGTGGCAGTCACACCTAGTGGATCCCAAGGAGGGAGTTGCCATTGCAGCCCGAAGCAGGCAGGAGAGCACCAATGGTTCACTCCTGTGGCACAGGCGCCCCTTTCCCTCATTCCTCATGCTGAAGTCTCCTGCCAGGCTGGACAAGAACAGCCTGGCTTTCCCCCATCCCAAAACCATTACCCTTCCTCCTGGCTTGAGGCTTCCTGATGATTCTTGGAGCTGTTGTGGGTTCTGGTAAAAAGGCACAGCAGGCAGAATGGGACCCGAGTAGCGGTGGGACTCCCTCCCAGCAAGAGGACCATTCCACCCCCTGCATTCTTTACCTCTCCTTGGCAACTTAAGACTTCCTGCCATTCTCTGAGACCACAAGGAACTACACAGATTCTGGCAGGAGGAGCAGCTCGCAGGTTCTCGCCAGGCTCCCTCTCAGCAGTCTCCCAACCCCTCAATCCTAACCCCTCCCTGCAGTCTTGAGGCTTCCCATCAGGGAGCTCCCATGGCTTCTGGCACGCAGAATAGGACCCAGGTGCTGGCCCCGTTCCCAGTCACATGAGATGCATGCACAGTAGTGCACATCCAGGCCTGGTTGCTGTGGATGCAACTGAAGCACAGCTACAGCTGCCCTGGTTTCTCTTTCTCAGAAGAAACAAAGATGGTCACATCAATTAATTTGTTCCCCAAACACTTGGGGCTTCCCCATGAATCCTTCATGGCTCTCTGAGGAAGCCACGCTTCACAGTTTAGGAAGCACTGAGCTAGAGGTCAGATGCTTTAAGGGACAGGTGAAGGGGAAACAGCTAAGTAAGTTTATGAAGTTACAACCCTTTGCTTAGTGAAATACTTTGTTTACTTGTGATACCATACACACAATTGTACTTAATACAGAGTTGTGTTGACCTCACCAGATGTAAAAATGTGGCACTCAGAGGTGAAAACATGTAAATATTGTGAATAAGTTAGAATATAAAACCGAACAACATGCGTATACCCCAAGAACATAGAGAGCTATCAACAAGGAACGGGTATCCTTGTGCCCACGATAATTTCCACCCACAGCCAAGCTTATAGGGAATACTGCCAACAAACTGGCATGTCGATATAAAAATTACATGCCTGGATCGCACAGAGAATACTTCTTTACCAAATAAAGCATGAAAAAAATAAGTTAGATCTACTGCCCCAGTCATAACTCACATATATTCATTATCGTACATTTAAGCCTATTTTAAATCTCAAACCAATGTTTAAAAGTCATTTCTTTTACAGGTTTGCAAATACCACTAATATAGGTCAATACTAATCACTAGGGGCTAAACCATGCAGCCCTTAATCACACTACTGAGCATATACTCCTACAAGAAGTCACAATGGAATTATTCATGGAAGTAAATGCTGTTTACCATGGGTTTAAGAAATGATGCAATGCCAGTTAGTAGTGCTGTAATCTGACCTGGGTTTCTCTCCACTTTGACGTCTATTTTGTGCTGCAGCATTAATATGTCTGAAATGATCAACAGCAACTCTCAGGCTTACTATATGCAATTAATTGCTGAAAAACTGAGGAAGCTAAGCAATACATATAGAACTTCAGGGAATACATTCCACACTGCACCTTATTACTGCTGATCTTTTTATTACTAATTTTGCATAAATGATTAAACAAATCAGAGTGGGATATTTTTAAATAAGAGGATTTTTGCAAAGATGCTGAACTTAATATCCCCCCAGAAAACCAGCAAGAGAAATACTCATGGGTTTATCAATACAATAAATTTGCCAACTGTTATTAAAAGTAACGACAGCAGATGATGTCAGCAGGTCTTCTGCACTTTCAATTAAGCTAAACTAATTGGTTTATGATTTGTACTGTGCATTTTATTCTAGGATGAGAAAGCTATCAGCAACTTTTCTCCCCCTCTACTTTGAACTTGTTCAGTTTTCACTTTATTTACATATTTTTTCTTAGCACTCTTCACACTTACATTGTTGTTGGTTTTTTTTTAATCAGATCTACGTCTTAGTTTTCCATGGTACCTATGCAAAATAACATGTAAAGAGCCACATCCTTCTGTGATGGACAAAGATGAAATGTTTATACTGATACAAATGAGATACATCAATCTATTATAATTCTGACCACAAAATAGGACTCACCTATGGAAACCAGCAGACAAATGAAGTAACACTTGGATTTGTCTCTCTGAGGAACAAACAAGTAGTTCTCGTTGACTGCTAAACTGCCCAGAGAGTTCTCTCATGTAGGGTGTACTACAGGGTTCTATTGTCACTCCTCTTGTTCGGTGTGTATGTTAAGTAGCTAGGAGATAGTTTGTTTGGGTTGCAGTACCATCAAGATGCTGACTCACCATGTTTTTCCTTTAGTCCTGGACTAATTCAATAATTTTCCCATTGTCTACTCAACACTTGGGCTAGATGAGAGCTAGTTGACTGCAATTCAACCAAGAAAGAGTGTTGGCAGGCTGTGAGAAATGGTCAGAAGAAATGATGGAGGTAATACTTGCTTCACTGACTGTGGGTTGCCCACATTATTGATCAAATTCACAACCAGGGCAAAAGCATTTTGCAGTCCATTAGTTCCACAGAGGAATAATGGTTACTTTCCCTACAGCAACTGTGGATCTTTGAGATGTGTTGATCACATAGATTCCAACAGGCAATGCAGGCCAAAAGAGTCTTACCCTGTACAGCACCATAAGTGGAATTTGTGTGGACAACATAACTCAAAAAAGAAATTTTTCTTTTGTACTACTAAAACTACTTTTAGAAGAGCAGTGTAGTGCATGAGTGAGCACCAAATCTTCAATAGACAGACCAAATATTCTCTAGATGTTTCTGCCTCTTGGTATCTGATATTAACAACTCAGACTCATTAGCAAGAAAGTGAAAACAAAATAAAAGCACAAGTACACCACATTACAAAAAGGTGCTTTGTTCATTTATTCCAATTACCATAGGTTGGATTTAATAGGCTACTTTATGATGTACTAGTAGAAATAAGCTACAGCACTTTGTGAAAATAATCAAGTGTTAGTATCATGAGGCCCTACTACAGCATTCAACTACTAGATTTTTAAAACTCTGCAATTATGACACTCAGCACTCAACCCATGGGGTGAGTGCCTATCTGAAGGCAGCTTGGAGAAATTCTACTGTATTAATAGTTGCCTTTTTCCAACAGTGAAAAATTGGTGTTTAGTAGATAGCAGATACTAATACTAATTAACTGGCATTGCTAACTATGGACCAGATCTTGCCAAACTACTTGTGAAACAAAGTCTATTCAATGGGAGAAGAGGTGGCAGAATCCAGCCCTGCATTAATATGGTTTAAAAAGTGTATAACAAAACAGGTGTCTGAATTAACACAATCACATCCTGAAGTAAAAGCAACATTTGTATTATCTGATGAATTCAGCATCACTCTGTAATGCATCATCCAAGTCGCATTATAACTATTTTAAGAGAGGTTTCAGAGTGGTAGACGTGTTAGTCTGTATCAGCAAAAACAACAAGGAGTCCTTGTAGCACCTTAGAGACTAGCAAACTTATTTGGGCATAAGCTTTCGTGGGCTAGAACACTTCATCAGATACATGGAGTGGAAAATACAGCAGCAGGTGTGTGTGTGTGTATATATATATATATGTGTGTGTGCGTGTGTGTATGTATATACACACACACACACACACACACACACACACACACACACACACACACACACAGAGTACATGAAAAGTTGGGAGTGGTAAGGCAAATCCCATCTTTTCATGTACTATGTGTATATATATACCTGCTACTTTATTTTCCACTCCATGCATCTGATGAAGTGGGTTCTAGACCACGAAAGCTTACGCCCAAATAAATTTGTTAGTCTCTAAGGTGCCACAAGATTTCCTCATTATTTTAAGAGAGTTCTTAACATATCAAGAGACTATAATCTGAACAAACTGCCATTATTGCACCAACTATGGCTGAATAAACTCTAATTTGATAATGAAGCACTTTGAGAAATTATTCCTGGGGGAATTCTGTGGCAAAAATAATAATAATTCAGCAATAAAAAAATAAAAATTATGTACGTAATATTTTCAAATGCTGAAAAATTCTGCATATTTTATCTGTGAAAATAACACCATATAATCACATCAGTTTCAATTATTTTTGGTCATATATTTCAAAATATCTGTTAGCAAATATGTCTGTAACAATACAGACAAACGAAAAGGTTTCTGAAAATGTTTTTTGACAAACAGATTCCTTACTTGGCATATTAACACAGAACTCTGAGTAATAATTCATTTAAACTACAATACAGAACTGTATTCCCCGCACCCCTCAGAAGCAGTGCAAACGCTTGGGGGAATCAGGAGTAATGGAGGAGCTGAGGGAGAGGGAAGTAATTGCTGGGAAGGAGTCTGGGTGTGAACTTGTAGGGTTGTTGGGTATGAGTGGGAAAAGTATGGAACAGGTTGGGGGGGCGGGAAGAACTGTTAGGGAGCTTCTCCCATGAAGACCCTGGCTGACCCTTAGCCACTCCCATTCAATCAGGCACATATGCCCCATCTCCATGTGTCCTTGCAACCCCTGTCCACATGTCCCTCCACCCCCACTCAGACACTTCCCTGTTCCTATGTGGCCCTGCACCTCTTCCCCCATCCCCATGTGTCTCCGTGCCCCAACTCAGCCACCCCCTTGCCCCCTGTAGCTCTGCTCCCCCTATGCCTGTGTGGCCCTGCACCCCTCTCCCCGTCGCCCTGTGCCTTCACTCCCATTCAGACCCTGTCCCAGTTTGTCCTCCCCTACTAGCCCTTATGAGCCCCTGTCTGACTCCCCCAGCAGCCCCACGCTGTCTGTCTCTCCATAGCCCGTCTCCTGACCTGGCCCGACAGGCACTGTTAAGAAAGTAGGCTCTTTCTCTTCCCTCGCAGGCTGGGAGCTGCTGTGTTCTAGCACCACAAAGCCCTCTGGTGAGCATAAGGCAGAACTGCAGAAGTTATTTTCTGCTGGGAGCTGCTGCTCTGTTCTAGTACCATTAATTATGTGCACGTGCAGTGACACAGAATTCCCCCAGCAGTAAGAAATGTAATTTCACACTATTTTCCCCTTGCAGATGAACATTACTGGTAAGCAACTAATTCAGATAATGAAGAGGGATTTAGAGGTTATTGCCATCTTCAGAAATGGAACACTATAAATGCACTGAAACTAAAGTTTAAAAAAAAAAAGCCTTGTATGGAAAGTGAAATAAACTTTCAGTGGACTGCTTCCTTGATGCTTAAAAAGCTTTAAAGACATAGGGCTGAACTTTGAAAGTATACAAAGCCAGTTTATATTTTTTAAGACACATCTGGAACCAAATTCTGCCTCAACTTGCATCCCCTTCCACCTAGCTCATTTATTCAGCAAAGATAAATTTGATATTCATAGCAAAAGCCTGAAAATGTAACAGAGTTTGATTAAAGGATACACGTATGATGGAAGACCACAATTTGTGGGAATAGGATTAACTGAAATAGTATTTGAACTTCACAGATTATGAAGGTTAAATACACTGCTACAAGAAAACAAATTCATAAAAAAGCAGGGCTCAAGTTATTTATGAACAGGTAATATTTTATTTTATCAAATCAGCCCCTGAGTCTAGCCCCGGAGTCTAAGGCTGCTTGCAGAGAGTTTCTGGCAATGAGCTGACCCTCTGAACAAATTGATTTAAAGTCCTCTATTATGACAGGGAGTGGCTTATTAGAAAAAGCTGCTTCTTTGTCCCACTGAATACAAATGTATTTGGTGTGCATGTCTAAGTAGTTTGAAATTCTAACTAGAACAGAAGCTGAAAAATACACTTTATGACCAAAGAGATCTTATTTTTTGGGATTGTTCTCTTGAGGTAAAGATTTTTGCTTGGACTGATCATTTGCTGCAGTTACAAGAGATGACAGTGACAGTGGGGAAATGAAATAATCAAATCCCTTAAGAAGGATGTGATACTTTTGCTCAGCTGTTTTTGAAGTTGTTGAAACAGATGCTGGAGTAGCACACAATCCCTTAGTGCAAAATTCTCAACTGGGGGCCTTAAGCAGGTTTCAGGAGGTCTGCCAAGTAGGGCCAACATTAGACCCACCGGAGCCCAAGGCAGAAAGTGGAAGCCTGAGCTCCAAAGCCAGGAAGCGAAGCCTGAATGGTCAGCTGTCTGCTGATTCAATAGCTTCAAGCTCCCTTCCTCATAGTTTGCTTTGTTCAAGCTTCCACTGGGTCCTAGGGACTGCCATTTCTCGAGGTATTCTCTCGGTCTTAGCATCATGATAAGAGAAGGAAAAGTCAGAGATGGTCTGGGATACACAGGCAAAGAAGATTGCGCAGATTTGGGTGGGTAGATGGCTTGGAAATGCTTTTATAACTTAGCTTTGAGGGGGGCAGGCCATTGTCCTGCTTGCTACCCCCTAATGCAGGCCTTGGCTTTTATATGCAGAAAACCAGTTGTGGTGCAGCTTGGCCATGGAGTTTTTATAGCATCCTGGTGGGATCTCAGAAAGAAAAAGGTTGAGAACCTCTGCCTTACTGAGTTCCAGAATTCCTTCTTTAATTGGAAGGTCTATTCTAGTCTGCATGGACAGCTATAAGATATCAAATAACTTGTATGTATTCTGGTGCCAAATCCTCTGCCTGTACTGTGGGATGCTAGTGGTCCCACTGCAGTACTGAGGAAACCCACACTGAAGAGTCCATCTGGGATCTCTTCAAAGGCAGAGATGCTACAGGGAGACAATCTCACACTGCTCTGTCCAGTCCCAGTGCCTACCTCTCCAATGCTGCTTTAAGCAGTTCTCTTAAAACCCACAGGTCTGATTTCCTCTTCCATGGTACTGGGAAAGGGGACCTCTTCCCAGCTGAATAGGAATGATCTATACTCTGTGGTCAGCAGGAGTGCCTGACTGCTTTAACTGTCTAGTCCAGGGATCGGCAACCTTTGGCCGGGCCGGTTTGTTTACCTGCCAAATCCGCAGGTTCAGCTGATCGCGGCTCCCACTGGCTGTGGTTCACCACTCCAGGCCAATGGAGGCTGTGGGAAGCAACGCAGTTCGAGGGATGTGCTGGCCGCCGCTTCCCGCCACCCCCACTGGTGAGTGGGAGCCACGATCAGCTGAACCTGTGGACGTAGCAGATAGATAAACCAGCCCGGCCTGCCAGGGTGCTTACCCTGGCGAGCCGCATGCCAAAGGTTGCCGATCCCTGGTCTAGTCTTAGTAATCTTGTGCTTCTTAGGACGTAATAAGCTCAGGGTTACCTTTCTCGCTGCTGAAAGATTCACTCATTTAGGTCCCCAACATTAAAAAGAGCCTCAGCCTATGTGTTTTGGACCTCTGAGTGCATCTCTTAAAAGCTCTGCAAATAGGGCACTTCGAGGGGATGTGAGATTCCCCTAAACAAGACAAAAGTCACATCCATCTGCGAGGGGAATGAGTCTCCTGTACAAAGAGCAGTAGTTGAAGCCCATTTTGACAAAGTCTGAAACTGACAAGGCAACTAACTAGCCTCAGTGAGACACTAAAACAACAAACTATCTTGTCTTAAAAAAAAAAAAAAAACTAAAACTAATTAGCTAATGACTAACTAACAACCAAGTTAAAAGACTAATAACTTGTAACAGTAACAAACAACACAAACTAAATAAGGACTCAGTGCTCTGACTTGCTGCCAGAGGGCAGTTAGAAGAAATTGAAGGTGAATGGGTGGCATTGCCTCTTTATGCTCAGGAGTGGGCGCATGGCCAAGAAGGATGCATGTGGAATCCTTACTGGACACTGATATCTGAAATTCCAATCTTCTGCACTGCACTGTAAGTGGAAGCCACTATGACAGTACCTCCCATAAGGTTCTATGGAAATACGCTTAGAATGTGTTTTATCCTACATATGCCATGAAACATATCTCAAAGGTTATGATCTACTGAATCTATTAATCCTATTTGTATGCAAGTATTATTTTTGTATTCAAAGTTATGAATATTGGCTGTGGACTGGCCTGATTTCTAAATAACCTTTGTAGAGCATTTGGTCAGTTCCTGGAGGAAGGAATGTTGAAGTTAAGTACCTAATCAAGAGACACTTAAAGCACAATGAATTTTGGAATGTTCCAATCCATGTAAGACGTCTTAAACTGCAGCAAGGGAGATTTAGATTGGACATTAGGAAAAAGTTCCTAACTGTCAGGGTAGTTAAACACCGGAATAGATTGCCTAGGGAAGTTGTGGAATCTCCATCTCTGGAGATATTTAAGAGTAGGTTAGATAAATGTCTATTAGGGATGGTCTAGACAGTATTTGGTCCTGCCATGAGGGCAGGGGACTGGACTCGATGACCTCTCGAGGCCCTTCCAGTCCTAGAGTCTATGAGTCTATAAGTCTACTTGAGGATGTTCAAGGTAGCATGTGACCCATGACTGCTACCTGGTAAGAAACTGTGAGTCATGCATGGACATGTGACTTGCCCAGGTGACTCCTAAACTCCATCTTGGAGCTGGACTTTGCATAGAAGTGAGGTGGGGGTCTCCATCCACAAGAGAAAGTCTATTTAAACCCCTGGGAGACCTCTCAATTTTGTCTTCAGCTGGCTAAAGAAAGAGCCTCTCCACTAGGGTGACCAGACAGCAAGTGTGAAAATTCGGAACAGGGGGTGTGGGGTAATAGGGGTCCAAATAAAAAAAAGCCCCAAATATCGGGACTGTCCCTATAAAATCAGGACATCTGGTCACCCTACTCTCCACCCCCCAGGATATGTGAAAGAAACTGAAACAAAAGACAGTGTGCAAGGGGTGTGAGTGATTGCTGGACCCAAGCTAAAAGGAGATTAGCCTGTAAAAGGGAGCATTCTGGAACTGGTGAGGATCTTATCTGTATTTAGTTTGATTAGACATAGATTTCCGAATTTTTTTTGCTTGGTGACTTATTTTGTTCTGTCTGTTACTAATTGAAACCACTTAAATCCTATCTTCTGTATTTAATAAAATCACTTTTTACTTATTAATTGACCCAGAGCATGTATTAATACCTGGGGGAGCAAAAAGCCATGCATCTCTCTCCATCAGTGTTACAGAGGGCGAACAATTTATGAGTTTACCCTGCATAAGCTTTATACAGGGTAAAACAGATTTATTTGGGTTTAGATCCCATTGGAGTTGGGCACCTGGGTGTTAAAGACAAGAACACTTCTGTTAGCTACTTTCAGGTAAACCTGCAGCTTTGGGGCAAGTAATTCAGACCCTGAGTCTGTGTTGGAGCAAACAGGTGTGTCTGGCTCAGCAAGACAGGGTGCTGGGGTCCTGAGCTGGCAGGGAAAGCAGGAGCAGAGGTAGTCTTGGCACATCGGGTGGCAGCTCCCAAGGGGGGGTTCTGTGACCCAACCCATCACACACATGCAACAAAACTTGACAAATAATTGTTCACATCCATTTAGTTTAAAGAAACATAAGCCTCTGTTAAAGATTCAAAACCTACATGCTTTCAGTTACAACTACATTACAGTTCAGTAACGCAGGATGTTTCTTCTGCATTTGTTCAGCTCCTAGATCCCAATTTTGATCAGGACCTTTGGACATTACCATTAAATATTAACTAATAAGAATAAAGCTCACAATGTTATAAGAATAAACGACTTTTAATAAATCTTCCAGAAATATAAAGGAACAGACTAGACATTCCTAGTATTTCCAGCATAAAAAGAAAAGCAATTTTTCAAAATAAAAACTTTTCAGACATTGTTTTAAATTGTACGAAACAAAAAGTATTTTAACAGTTTATATTGTGTAATAGCAAGAATGTAAAGAGTTGTGCTCTAATATTGGTCAAATTAAAACATCTTGCTGAGGATCAGATAATGTCCTCATGTTAAATTTCTGCCATCCTCAAAAAAACCTTTAGTAAAAATATTTGTCCTTTCATAAGGAAAGTCAACAATTAATTCTCTATGTTGAAATTATACTTAGTGTAAATTGCTGGATAACTGATGAGTATTGATATCTACTTTTTAAAATATTCCAATAATTTCACATACAAGATTCATAGTTGAGAAATGTGTCAATTCTAAATAGCTATCTCACCAAGAATGTGGGCTACAAATTGCCAACTGCGATGTCACATCGTATTCGGTATGTGAAGTATGTCTTCGTAGCTATCTCCAAGACTAGTTGATGATCTTAAAAACTCTTTCACTGTCTAGTCAAGAGATCAAATAAGTAAAATTTGCAATTGGCTCCTGAGGAAAATGAGCTGTAAATGAAATCATCTGCCAATGTACACCTAAAGATCCTCAGGTCAAGGAGCTAGTCTCAGCAATTCTTCTGATGTAGTGTCAATCTTGGGAATGACTTCTCATTCTCTTTTCTTAATGTAAATTTACACAGGAGTTTCCTCTATCTCAAAAAAAAATATCTAACAGATTAGTAACATCTGATATCAGAAGACTGAGCTCAAAGGATGCGTTCACAACGGAGTCTACATGAACATCTGCCATGAAGGGTTTGTGCACTAATATTCTGTACACATTATCCAGACTTGTCACTACCAGCTATGATAGATTTCAGTGCAAAGCACCTGGTACAATACTGTCTGCCTTTGCTAGTGGATAGCAAAATGCCTTAGTAAAAGGGGAATAAAAAAAAATTGAAAGGTTCTGAAAAACAACATGTCTGTTGAAAAAGCAGAAGGTGATTTTAGTAACTCAGCAAGTGTTCATGAATGAAAGTTGGTAACAGGCTTTTCTGAGGATGCACGAGAAAATTTTAGAAACATTAAACCAGGGGTAGCCAACCTGTGATTCTGAAACCGCACGCAGCTCTTCAGAAGACAATATGCAGCTCCTACTAGGAGCCAACTCTGGGGGAAAAATGGTGGGTGCTGACCCTATCAGTTCCCCCCTCCATCCCTCATGCCTTCTACCCACTGTGATCATCTGTTTCGTGGCATTCAGGAGGCTCGGGGGGGGGCGGAAAGAGTGAAGACGTGGCATGCTGCCCCCTCCCTCCCATAGCACCTCCTGCCCACCGCGACCAGCTCTTTCCCGGCTCTGGGGGATGGGGGCAAGGACTCAGCTCATTTGGGGGACAGGGTGGGAGATGCGGGTGGGGACTTGGGGAAACAAGTTGAGTGGGGGTCGGGCCTGGGATAGAGCCAGGTGTCCAGCACCTCCTGACCAGCACCACTGTCTCCTTGAATAAAGAACACAGTGACTAGCTGGTGTTGAAATTTTTAATCAAAATGTTTCTTACACCATCTAACAACGGAAGGCAACTGCAAATATTAAAGAAAATACACAGATGAAAACTGAGGCTTCCAACAGGAGTGGGAGAATAAGTACTTTTTCACTGAACGTAAATGGTAAGGCCATGTGTCTTCTTTGCCAGATGTGTATCTCTCAGTTCAAATCTTCAAACTTGCAGTGTCATTTTGCTTCTAGCCATCCACATATGGATCGAGAATTCCCACAAGTTTTTGATCAACCACTTCTTCACCTGATTTGCCAACCAATTGCAGACTGTAACGTCAGCCTTCTATTATGTGGCCTGGCACACAGACCATGTGAAAAAGCCCTACTCTGAAGGAGAGCGTATAAAAACATGCCTCACTGATGTGATTTCAATCCTGTCACCAGAGAACGAGAATCTACAGAAGAAAATTTCTGGCCTACAGTTTTCACGTCACACAATAGAATAGAGAATCTCCAGCCTGAACAGTGACATTGAATCGCAACTGCACTCACAACTTCAGCAGTGTGAATATCAGAGCATCACTTTGGATGAGTCGAGCCATGCACAGGATAAACCTTATTATCGGTATTTGTCCACACTGTGTCTGACGACTGCTTTGTAACTTCTTGATATCATGTCACTAAAGGACAGAACTCATGGATGAGATCTAAAGGTGCTGATGTTGGTAGTTGTGAAAAGCCACTTGCCTTTACAGACAGACACTGCCATTGCAACAGATGGGCTTCATCCATGTGGGGATCTGCGAATGGATTAGTAGGGCATTGTAAGTCTTGACAACAGCTTTCCCGAATTTTGGACATTTCACTGTATTATTCCTCAGGAGCAACTGGTATCTAAAAATCTCAAATTTGATCACATCATGAAACCTGTCTTGCATATTGTGAAATTCATTCTCTCAAATGCATTCAATCACAGAAATTCCAAAATCTAACTGAAGAACTGGATGAAGACCACTCCCGTGATGATTTGCCATTTCACTGTGCAGTTCAATGGCACAGTTCTGTGGTGAAGTCATTTCCCATTTTTTTGAGCTCCAGGAACCAGTAAAAAATTTTATGGAGGAGAAGCACAAAATACACCCCGAGTTTACAGATCATGGATGGGTTCTAGACTTGGCATTTCTTGCAGACATGCTGCATTTGGATAAACTAAAGGTGGACTTACAAGGAAAATTCCGGTTGCTGTCTGATTTAGTGCAAGGCATATTTGCGTTCATGAACAAACTGCAGTTGTTTCACAGACAAATGCTTGAGGGCAAGCAGACACTTTTCCTCAATATCACAACTTCAAGCCAGATCAAAGAAGATGCAGCAGAACCCCCAAAACAGCACAATGAGGTATGCGGTGTGATTAAAGATCTTAAGGACAGTTTTGAGGAAAGATTCCAAGATTTGCAGCAGAAAATACCTCAGATCAGATTTCTGATTGACCCTCTTAGTGCTGAAGCCGATTGTCTGAAGCCCCCTTTAGTCACTGATGAAGCAACATCCCAGATGAAAATAATAGAACTTTTGGAAGATGACAGACTGAAATCTGTTCAGAAGACAGAGGGGACCCTTACTTTCTGGAAATCTGTACCAAAGGATAAATACCCCAACATCACAGGGGCAGCCCTAAAATTAATCTCTATGTTTGCCTCGACCTTAGCCTCTTTGTGAGGCTGTTTTATCATCAACACTGAAATGTGAAATCCAAGTACCGATCTGTTTTGACAGACAGTCACTTCAGACAACTGCTGCATGTGAGCACAACTGAACACAAACCAATCTTCAAGGGAATTGCTGAAAGCAAAGGTAGCCAGAATTCCTACTAAGTAAAATATTAAGTTGTTATTATTGTTAACTATACATTATAAATGTATAATAAATATACATTATAACTTATATAATGATTATGTGTGCATGGATATTTTTATGTATATAAATTTATATAAAAATACACGTGCACACAGGTTGGCCACCCCTGTATTAAAGGATGCACTCTACTTCAAGTTTCCTTGTCTTTTGTGTTTAAGGCCAACTTTAGAAACTAGTGAAAAGTATGCTGGAACACTCAAGTGCCAGAATGATTACAAAAAACAGTCTAGCAATACAATCAGAAGGAAACTGTATGTTAACATTTGCTACAAGAGAACAGGGCTCCCTTTGAGAATCCTTTCAAAAAGGAAAGCTTTGGAATGAGTTTCAGTTTCACAGAACCCAAAAATGAACATGGTGAGTCTTGTGTTAGCATGATTCTTCTCCTCTGCAGGAAAAGGCAGAAGACATGGTCGGGGAAGGAATATTCACCTTAATTCTGTCAGTCAGAACTACGGATACAAACATATTTCTGTCTGTGATATAAAGTATGCAGTGCAGCTGTAGCCATCTCAGTCCCAGGATATTAGCAAGACAGGGTAGGTGAGCATTAGCCTGCTAAACCCAGGGTTGTGGGTTTAATCCTTGACAGGGTCACTTCGGGATCTGGGGCAAAATCAGTACTTGGTCCTGATAGTGAAGGCAGGGGGCTGGATTAGATGACCTTTCGGGGTCCCTTCCAGTTCTATGAGATAGGTATATCTCCATATATTAGGTAATATCTTTTATTGCACTAACTTCTGTTGGTGAGAAAGAGGAGCTTTCAAGCCACACCTGAAGAAGAGCTCTCTGTGGCTCAAAAAGCTTGGTCCTTCTCAACAACAGAAGATGGCCCAATAAAAGATATCAGCTCACCCACCTTGACTCTAAAGTGACAGACAAGTACAATTTAAAAAAATGGGGGGGACAATAATAATAAACTAGGAACAGAGATCTTTATCATCAGGAATTACCTACATCTGAATCCGAAGAAGAGTTGCATGGAAAAAATTTGAACATAGTACACTAACAGGAAAAGGCTTGAATCAGATCCACTTTGATCACTGTGGAAGCACCTCTGCCTAGCACACATTTTTATTATACTAGTATCTACAAAAGTGCTCTTTAAGACTTGCGATATTCTCACTTTCCATAGAGATGCCTATATGAATGACAGGAAGGAAAACAATGTATTTTTCTCATTTAAAAAGCTTGACTGGACATTACATTTATATATTTTTTAAGATTAGACCCTTTTGCGGAAAATAAATACAGAACCACCTTGGACCTTGATCCTGAAAAGAGCAGAGCCTTGTGCTTTCACAGAGCTACACTACTTCAGTGAGGTTCCATCTGCATTGTTCTCTTTACAAAATATAAGCTTTATTCTAAATAGTGTCTTTCACATGAATTGTTCCCAAATGTTTTATAGAATTAAACAGTAGTTCAAATTTTTTAAAAATGAAAGCAGAAGGAGGACACAGAGTTGGAGGTAAAGGGAAAAAAAGTTTACAAATGTGATCTGAAAATATATGGGGTGAAATCCTTGCCCTACTGAAGTCAAAGGAAGTTTTGCCACTAAGTTCAATGGAGCTAGGATTTCACCCATGGTGTTTATTTTAAAATTATTTATTTATTTATAGGGTTTGGGGAATTTTTATATGGCACTTATGATGCAGATGCTGTTAAGATACACATTGCTTTACAAACGCAACATCGCAAACACAGTTCTCATACCATCACTGACCAGACTGCATGTCAGGGGAACAGAGATAAGGCTGGTTCTATAAGATCAAAAGAAAAGGAAGTGGAATAGAGACAGTATATAGCATACGCAACAAAACTGAGTTCAACTCATGTTTCATTTTATAATTGTTATCTTTGAAAATATAACTGTAGAAAGCTACTTGTCATTGGAGGCCTTATGGCTTTTATTACTGCACTATTCTATTTCATTTTGTATGTCTGCTATGTGTTTAGAACTGTGTTGCTATGCAACAAGCTAGAATCCTCACGGTTTAGAAACCATTCTGCAGATTATAACGAGCAAAAGCCAGCCACTAAAAATCTTTTCTGTAATATTGAACTCTCCCTACACCCCCAGTACAGATGCCAATAAAACTTAAAGACCTATAACAACAAATCCTAAAAAAGAAAACATCTGAGTTGAACATTAACAAAAAACGTAGACTGCTATCAATATTTATACAATTATTCATGACTAATCAGTCGCATCTTAAGAAAAATGTTGAAAACAAAAAATATTTACTGAACAGACACACAAAATTATTTACTATGATCTATCTCTTCTCTCAAACAAAAAATACAGTAATGGGAAATTCATTTTAATGTTAAATGTTAGCTTTCATCATAACCAGAAAAGGCTAAATAATCACTGAAATGCAGATCATAGTCAATTTTAACTTTTTTCATTGTATAGTAGATTAATTGGACATAGGCTGGAAATCAATTTCAAAGACCAACTGCTCCCCCTAGTGGTGACCAATTGTTCTATATTGCTATAAATATTACAGCTCCTAATCCACAATTCACAAAATAATGCAGGAAGGCAGTTTCCAGCTTGACTTTCTATATTTCAGCCAAAGTAATAAAATAATTACATTTAAATTTACTTTAGAAACAACATGAACATGATACACAACTAATACTTAGAGACACAAGGTGGGTGAGGTAATATCTTTTATTGGACCAACTTCTGTGGCTGAGAGAGACAAGCTTTCAGGGCACATAGAGCTCTTCTTCAGGTCAGGGAAAGGTATGCCCAGCATCACAGCAAAATACAAGGTGGAACATAAGTAATTAGCACATACTGTAAGGGACCATCCATGGTAAAGTGGTCCATTAACATCTCTGCAGTCACAGGACAAAAAGAGGGGGTTAGTGGGTTACAGATTGCTGTAATACGCCATAAAGCCTGCGTCTCTGTTCAGTCCATGACTTTTAGTGTCTAGCAGAGCAATGAATTTAAGCTCCCAGACTTGTATTTTGAAAGTGTTGCACAGGTTTCCTTTGAGGATGAGGACTGATAGGTCAGACATAGAGTGATTGCTTTGGGAAAAGTGTTCACCCACAGGTGATAGGGTGTTTCCGTCTTATATCATTTTCCTGTGTGGCAGGGTCTGGTACCACTTTAAATTGGTGTGGTCTGGTTTGTGGGAAGCTTGCTTCTGATGATAATTTTTGAGAAGTTTGGGGGGTTGCTCAGATAGGGCTTGGGAAGCCACCTCCCTCCAGTGGCGTAGCCAGGTTCTAAGTGCAGGGGGAGCAAACATAAAAAAGGCGCCCCCCCCCCCCCCTTAGCTCCTCCTCTGGCCACTCCGCACCAGCACCACCACCCCCTGCCGGCTCCTTCAGCCATGCTGCACTCCCCCTCGGAGGGGCTCAGTCCGGGGCGGGGAGGGTTGTGGGCTTCCATTAATTTCTGTTTATTTCCTTCCACCTGCCCGTGACTTTTACTAAAACTATCTGTGGTAAAATCTTAGCCTTACTGACAAGCTGTATGCCATTGCTGATATCCAAATTCTATTAACATTAATGTTAATAGCACGAGATTGGTTCCCCACAATATGCTGCCATTAACTGGATGCTGCTAATATCAGCACTGCTATTAAGCAGAACCTACTGTACATTTTTGCAGATGAAATTTGATTGTTATTTCTCTCCTCCTGAATGTGATCATGAAATACTGTTATAAAGACGAAGTTTGAGGAAGTAGGCCCTGTCCACTAGCCCATCTGGAAAGCCGCCTGCAGAGCCCTTCGTAAGTAACTGGGGAATAATAAAGCCTGGAGAACAAGCCTCAGAATTGTTAACCCTTCTAACTCCACTGCAGCGTGTGGGAATATGGGAGAGATATGGAGAGGAGTCAGAGTCACATTTGTGACCATGGCAGGATTGAAGTATTTTCCATATCAAATGAATAGAATGAGTGGCAATGGGAGGAGTAGAGGGGTTTTCTGCTCTGACTAGATGTCAGGCAAAATGAACAGTATCTCAACAAAAAATATTGCTTAAGGTCAGCTCTCCACCAGCTCTTCTGTGGTATTTTATCAAATTAAACAATTATTCTGGTAATTGTTAAAGACATCTCTAATATGACAGTATTTTGAGCAGTTTTTGGAGAAAAAAGGCTGGTGTCACATTGGCAACACAGTAACACTAGCTGAGAACTGCAGGTTCAGAACCATCTCAGAACTCTCATGCCCACTGATAGCCAGCAGGTCAAAAGAGAAGTAACGTGTGTTCATCAGAGCAAAGGCTTTGCCTCACAGGAAACATCTCAGAGAGAGAAAGAAAGCGAGGCCGCACACTATCAGTAGAGCTTGAAAAGCTAATTCTGAAAAGCACATACTGTCAGTCTAAATGGTTTAAGCAAGTACTTACTAATTGTCATTGATTCTGGCACAGTGGCTGAAGGCAACATATTGCTTAAAGCATTCGCTTGAACAGGAGGACTGACATCCACTCTAGTAAGACAGAAGATCATTAATATTAACCGAAGGAACACAAAATGCTCAATTCAAAGACTAATAAGCAAAATTTGTAGAAGTAGAAATGATCAAATGACCACATTCTATTCACCAGGTGTACATGTAACTGTAACATGCTGAAGCCATAAAGAGCAAAATACCTTTATTTTAATCCAAACTTATTTGAAATTTTAAAAAAATTAAAATTTCTGCATTAATCTTAATTTATAAATACTGAAAATATTTTTCTATTCAAACAGACACACTATAAGACTAGTATATGGTGCAAAAATGACTTCCAGATGAAGTCCAGATACCATTTGATATGACTCCTTTAGCATCATTAGAGATCATATAAAATATTAAGAAGATTATGGAAATATGGATTTAGGCATTTGTCTTTCCAGATGTTTATAGCATTAATCTGATTAGTGGTGTGTTTCGAGTACTGAGTAATTATGGCTTGGGTGTCAACTTTACTTTGCATGTGCCTGTTTACCATTAAGTACTTCTGTTTTATAATTAGAAAATCTAACTCTGATTTACCTATAAGGAAGTTCAGATCCTCTCTGAGCCAGTTCTACTGCAAGAACAGCACTTTCCTGCCCATCTCCATTCTCCAGGTTACCTAAAGTAGCATGCACAAGACATAAATTAGTTAATGAAAAAAAAAATCAAACGACATACAAAATAAGCAAAATGTAACAGTTTTCCATTACACTTGCAACTAATAAAGGTAGTAAGGTAAGTAAAATTTTCAAAAGCACCTAAATCAAAATTTCACAAAGGAAATAGGCTTGTAAGTGTATAAGCCCCACTGACTGTCAATGAGACTTAGGTGCTTCTGAGAATTTTAGATTTAGTCATATTACATTTAGTGTGCTGACATTTTTACAGTCACAATTTCATGTTTCAAAGTTCTGAGGAAATGTCTTCCCTGAAATATCACAAATCCTGATGAGTTTGATATTCATCACAAACTGAGAGCTGTGGGAAGTGAACTGGTGGTTTAAATCCAGTCATAAATTGACATTTTGTAAATTTAAAACCCACTATTACAACTGACATCTTTGCTGGCAGTCTTCATACAAAACATGAGGATTAAATAAGCATAGAAACCATTCACTTCCAGAGGTCATTCCATCGTGTCAGGGTTTAGACATTAATGGGTCAGTGTGGAAAAGTTTATACCTCATACTGTATCTGTTCTGTATATTAAGAAGTTAATTTTTCTAAGTCATCTAACACTGACTATTTTATGTCCCTAATAATTAATTCATATTCATACCATCATCCTACATACAAAAGGCTGTCTCTATTTAACAGCCCCATGGGCCATTCAGTCCCTTATAAAACGTTCAAGTGAAACAAAAATTTAGTCATATTTCACTGACATTTTCTGCATATATCCTAAATATATTTTATAATAATGAAGTTACCAGAAAATAAACCTAGAGGCAGATGTTAAAACAGTACTGGATTTAAAAAAAAAAATGGAGAGAGAAAGTTGACAATGTTTTGACAGTGACGTTGGGTTGAATAAGGACGGGCATGTCTGTTTGTTTTTTAAAATGGTAGAGTCATTACTGAACTTTCCACTTTGTTTCCAAGCAACTGAATTTCAACCCAAGTTGTGCTACCTCACAATACATGTAGACTTGATGTGTCTTGACACATCCTTGAAGCGTTACAATAAGAAGTGAAGTCAAGGTACCCTCACAAATTAATGAAAAAGTATATTGTAACAATTTCAAAGTTATATCAGCCTTGATTCTAATCACTGTAATAAGCCTATAAATCAAGATAAAATATTAGGATGTTAGTATATACCATATCAGTGCTGCAACAATCCAAACAGTATGCTTTAATAACAATCTTTTCATAATACTGCCCTATTTTCCAATCAATTAAAACACTAAATATTTCCTCCCACCATTGCAGAATAATTAGCAACTGTTTGTCACAGACCAAACTCCAGTGTTGTCAGCTAAACAAAGGCAAAACCAAATAAAGAAATCAAATAAATTAAATTATATTAGCAAACAAAATAGTTTCTCTCTGTGGGTGTTTTGGTCTGAAACCTGGTACAAAATTTAAAGACAAATTTAAAAACTCAGAAAGATTGCTGATAGGGGTTTGAGGCTCACAATTCTTATTAAATGTACAAAAAAGGGACTGCTCGGTTCTTCTCTATTCAACTACTGGGACAAGGTAGTATCTTTTATTGAGCAACTTCTTTTGGTGACAGAGACGAGGTTTTGAGCTTAGCTAGAGCTCTTCTTCAGGCCTGAGTCAAATCTGAAGAACAGCTCTGTGCAAACTCAAAAGCTTGTCTCTCTTACCAACAGAATTGGTCCAATACAAGATACTACTACCTCACCCACTTTGTCTTTCTAGTACCCTGGACCAACACAGCTACAACACTGCATACAACTATTCAACTACTGATATTTTATTAGTTGCAAGTATATGAAACAACAATAGAGGGCAGTACAACATTACTTAACTCTTTGCAAGTTATATTCTTTGATTTTTACCACCATAATGATACAGAAAATTTTCTAAGAAACACTGCCCATTTATCTCCCTCATCAATTAATGGTTCTCAAAAACTATGGGAATATACACAGCAGATTCAAAACAGAAGAAAGGTTTTACTTCTGAACTGCATATATTTGGAATGCAGCTGAATTGTTAAGTAATCATTAAAAAGAGAACACATTCAAACAAACATGTTGTTTTATGAAACAATTAGCCAAGTAACTAAACAAACTATATATTCTGGTGACACATTATGGCAAAATAAAGAATCTTTAATGTACACAGTTTTACAGACTCACTCCCTGCCCTGGAGTTGGTGCTCCATATCATCTCAGGATCATAATCATTCAGAAAAATGATGCTGTAAGGGATTAATGCTGTTGGTAAAAGGATTCTGGAAAGAAATGGGTTTTGGGGTGGAGTGTGCATGGGTGCAAGGAGAGAGTGTTCCATCTGTAGAAGGCAACAGGATAGGAGTGAAAATAAAAGTGTAAGAAAGATGAAGGGGGCAGTAACATAAAAACTAGGAATGGTGCAGAAGGAAATGAAAGCACAGGTGTAGGAACATAGACATTAACAGACAATGGTAATCTTAAAGTAACGACATTGTTAGTTATGTACATCTGATTTGGTAGTTTTAAGGGCCCATAATAAAAGCTAGCCTTACCAGGGACTTTCAATTTAAATCTCAGAGTACCATAACTCCTCATTTAAAGTCATCCCGGTTAACTTTGTTTTGTTGCTGATCAATTAGTGAACATGCTCGTTTATAGTTGTGCAATGCTCCCTTATAACGTTGTTTGGCAGCCACCTGCTTTGTCCACTGCTTGCAGAAAGAGCAGCCCAGTGGAGCTAACTGGTGGGGGCTTGGAGCCAGAGTGGACTGGCAGCCCTCCTATCAGTTCCCTCCTCCCCTAAGTTCCCTGTGCAGAAGCTGCCCAGCGGGCTATCAATTGCTGGCAGTTCAGCTGTCCCTCCCCCCACTGCCATGTGCAGCTCCCACCCTCTGCCTTGCAGCTGCGCCCAGGAGCCTCCTGCTTGCTGTGCAAGTGGGGGAGAGAGGGGAGCTAATGTCATTGGGTTCCCCGCCCTCCGCTCCTGCACCCAACTTACCCCATCTCCATAGGGGGAGTGAAGGGACATGACAGGGCTAAGTATAGAGGGGGCTTCCTGGCAGCAGCAGCTGCTGTCTCAACTTGCTGATCTACTTAACAAGGCAGCGTACTCAGAGTGAGGTAAGCCTACCTATTGGGCCAATGCGCATCCCTCTCCCTCTCTCACACACTGTGTCTCTGTCGGCCCACGCTGTCTTCCCTCCCTCCATTCATGCTGCCCTGTAGAGTGTGAGGTTACAATAACAACAATGGGTTAACCCTTGAGGTCTCAGCCAAAAGCTAGCTCATCATTTAGCAGTAAGGCATTCCCTGGGAAATCTCTCACCCTCTTCCACCCTCTGACTTCACCACCTCAACCAAGCTTCACAATCATGATCGCTGTGTACAATATTAAATTGTTTGCTTAAAACTTGGGGGGGGGGGGTGTTGGTTGGCAAAAAAATTTCCCTGGGACCTAACCGCTCCCTTTACATTAATTCTTATAGGGAAATTGGATTCGCTTAACATCATTTCACTTAAAGTCACATTTTTCAGGAATATAACTACAACGTTAAGCAAGGAGTTACTGTATATCCAAATTAATCCATTTTCAGTCCCTACGGAAATCCTGTATTTTCTCCCTGGCTCCTCTAACATCTAAATAACACTACTGTAGATATTGGAGGATGAAAAATACGTAAATTGCTATGAGAATTCAGTTCTCCATAGACCTTTATGGCCGGGGAGTGGGGAGAGAGAATGGGCTATCATACGCACCCAGCAGATGAGATTGAGACATAGCATTCAGTCAAACAGCCATATTTTGTATATTCCTGTATTAAACCAACTACATGTTACTTTGGTTATAGGATATTTTTCTCTAGTTAGTATCTGCCTAAAATTTTTCTTCTTTAACTGAAGCTTTATATTCCTTGGCCTCAACCCAACAGTGAATTCTATTTTTGAGAAGATTCATTATAGTTTTATACACACAAATTTAACCATCGCCTGTTGCACAGATTAATCTTGTAATTTTACTGTTGTAACATAATACTAAAGTATGCATATAATTATTTTGAATCAGCTATATTCAAGTCTTTCAAAGATTAGGCTTTTCAGGATTTGGAAGTGTCTGTGGTAGGCATCTATCAGAAACCAAAGCTTTGTTCCACAACAATACATTAAAATTTGCATTAGGCAATTTTACATCTGTGGCATCCTGCTACTCCTTGACCTTTCAATCTCCACTTTTAGACAAGTGATATTGTTTTTTAAATTTGAATAGTTTAGGTAGACGTTTATTCACATCTCCCATATTCTGAGGTGCTGAGCAGCGCCTGCATTAATTGCAACGGAAAAGAGGATATTCAGCACCTGACAGGATTGGGAATCAAGTCCTCTTAATTTATATACTGTGTACAATTTAGTTATTCATATAGTGCCAGATTCTGCAAGGTACAGAGAGTCCTCAACTCCTGTTAATGTAAATGAAAGCTGAAGACTGTTCAATACATCTCAAGAAAGTGCTCAGCACCTTTCAGAGTTGGGCTCACGGAAGTCAAAAGAAAGCTGCCAACAACTGATGAAGTGCCTCCTCCTGAACAATCATGCATTATTAACTGTGAATTTAAGATGCTCCTCTCTCTCTCCCCCTCCAACCCCTGCTTCCAACCCCGACCCCCCACCCCAGGAAGAGCATTGTCATAGCATCCTTAACCAAGCTTATGACTCAGGAGAATTACATAAATTCGTTGCTCTCAAAATGACAGTTCTCTGCCTGTGCTCTGTATCCCTTTCACACCTCAACACAAACAAGTGTGCTGTTGTTTACTGTTATCTACACACACTTAAGACTGCATACTTATTTTTTTTTGCTACTTTTAAAATATTTTTATTACTTTCCTCCTCAGGCACACCTCTACTAACCAATAAATATTCCAAAATTCCAGTTCTAAATAATTTTATTTTAGTGAACAGTTCAACATTTCAAAAGAAATTTTTTATATTTTTTTAGTGAAGACAACTATAAATTCCTGCTATGAGATCTTTTACTGTAAACAGTATCAGAGTATCCTTTCTCACTGAAGGACTGTCTGGATATATGGACTCTCTACTCAGACCCTATGCCACCAGCACTCCCAGCTATCTCCGCGACACCACTGATTTCCTGAGGAAACTACAATGCATTGGTGACCTCCCAGAAAACACCATCCTAGCCACCATGGATGTAGAGGCTCTCTACACAAACATCCCACACACAGATGGAATACAAGCTGTCAGGAACACTATCCCTGATGATGCCACAGCACAACTGGCTGCTGAGCTCTGTGCCTTTATACTTACACACAACTATTTCAAATTTGATGACAATATATATCTCCAGATCAGTGGCACTGCTATGGGCACCCGCATGGCCCCACAATATGCCAATATCTTCATGGCCGACCTGGAACAACGCTTCCTCAGCTCTCGTCCACTCACACCCCTTCTCTATCTACGCTACATTGATGACATCTTCATCATCTGGACCCATGGGAAGGAGACTCTGGAAAAATTCCACCATGATTTCAACAGCTTCCACCCCACCATCAACCTCAGCCTGGACCAATCTACACGGGAGGTCCACTTTCTTGACACCACGGTGCAAATAAGTGATGGTCACATTAACACCACCCTATATCGAAAACCCACCGACCGCTATGCCTACCTTCATGCCTCCAGCTTCCATCCCGGGCACATCACACGATCCATTGTCTACAGCCAAGCACTGAGGTACAACCGCATCTGCTCTGACCCCTCAGACAGAGACCAACACCTACAAAACCTCCACCAAGCATTCTCAAAACTACAATACTCGCACGAGGAAATAAGGAAACAGATCAACAGAGCCAGACGTGTACCCAGAAGCCTCCTACTGCAAGACAAACCCAAGAGAGAAACCAACAGGACTCCACTGGCCATCACATACAGCCCCCAGCTAAAACCCCTCCAACGCATCATCAAGGATCTACAACCCATCCTGGACAATGATCCCACACTTTCACAGGCCTTGGGTGGCAGGCCAATCCTTGCCCACAGACAACCTGCCAACCTGAAACATATTCTCACCAGTAACTGCACACCACACCATAATAACTCTAGCTCAGGAACCAATCCATGCAACAAACCTCGATGCCAACTCTGCCCACATATCTACACCAGCGACACCATCACAGGACCTAACCAGATCAGCCACACCATCACTGGTTCATTCACCTGCACATCCACCAATGTAATATACGCCATCATATGCCAGCAATGCCCCTCTGCTATGTACATCGGCCAAACTGGACAGTCTCTACGGAAAAGGATAAATGGACACAAATCAGACATTAGGAATGGCAATATACAAAAACCTGTAGGAGAGCACTTCAACCTCCCTGGCCACACTATAGCAGACCTTAAGGTGGCCATCCTGCAGCAAAAAAACTTCAGGACCAGACTTCAAAGAGAAACTGCTGAGCTTCAGTTCATCTGCAAATTTGACACCATCAGCTCAGGATTGAACAAAGACTGTGAATGGCTTGCCAATTACAGAACCAGTTTCTCCTCTCTTGGTTTTCACACCTCAACTGCTAGAACAGGGCCTCATCCTCCCTGATTGAACTGACCTCGTTATCTCTAGCTTGCTTGCTAGCACACATATATATACCTGCCCCTGGATATTTCCATTACATGCATCTGAGGAAGTGGGTATTCACCCACGAAAGCTCATGCTCCAAAACGTCTGTTAGTCTATAAGGTGCCACAGGATTCTTTGTTGCTTTTACTGTAAACATTTTCACTGAAACCATTAAGGTATTTCATTTTGAGTCCACAATAATCTTCAAGATGGCAAGTATACTTAGCCCACTGATTATTGAAAACCTCTCAGCTGGAACACTTTCCACACTGGAAGACATGCCAGAGAAACTTGCTCTTCCACATCACCCCGGTATGTCTGATGTGTCATATTATAATATATAATATAATAAAAACATACACATTTTCTGGCATCAGCAAGATAATTAATGTGCAAGACAACCCATGTGCTGCATGGATCTATGTCCATCCTCCATTAGCTCAGTTTTTTAGTTAATTATCTAAATAAATTGTACCAACTATCAGGTTTTCTTCCTGAAAACATCATCCTGGCCACCATGGATGTAGAAACTCTTTATATCAATATTCCACACAAAGATGGACTACAAGCTGTCAGGAACAGTATCCCTGATGAGGCCACAGCACACCTGGTGGCTGAACTTTGTGACTTTGTCCTCACCCACAACTATTTCAGATTTGGGGACACCTTATACCTTCAAGTCAGCAGCACTGCTATGGGTACCCGCATGGCCTCACAGTATGCCAACATTTTTATGGCTGACTTAGAACAACGCTTCCTCAGCTCTAATCCCCTAAAGCCTCTCCTCTACTTACACTGCATTGATGACATGATCATACGGATCCACAGGAAGGAGGCCCTTGAAGAATTCCACCTGGATTTCAACAATTTCCACCCACCATCAACCTCAGCCTGGACCAGTTCACACAAGAGATCCACTTCCTGGACACTACAGTGCAAATAAGTGATGGTCACATAAACACCACTCTATACCGGAAACCTACTGACCACTATACTTACCTATATGCCTCAAACTTCCAGGCAGGACACATCACACGATCCACTGTCTACACCCAAGCTCTATGATACAACTGCATTTGCTCTAATCCCTCAGAGAGAGACAAACACCTACAAGATCTCTATCAAGCATTTTTAAAACTACTATACTCCTCCACCCCCACCACGGGAAAGTGAGGAAACAGACTGACAAAGCGAGACAGGTACTCAGAAGTCACCTCCTACAGGACAGGCCCAACAAGGAAAATAACAGAACATCACTGGGCATCATGTACAGCCCCCAGCTAAAACCTCTCCAGAGCATCACCAACGATCTAAAACCTATCCTGGAAAATGACCCCCCCACTCTCACAGGCCTTGGGAAGCAGGCCAATCCTTGCTTACAGACAGCCCCCAACCTGAAGCAAATACTCACCAACAACTATACACCACACCACAGGAACCAATCCCTGTAACAAACCTTGTTGCCTTCTCTGTCCCCATATCTACTCTAGTGACACCATTGTAGGACACAACCACACCAGCCACACCCCTCTGCCATGTACATTGGCCAAACTGGACAGTTCTATGTGAAAGAATAAATGGACACAAATCAGACATCAGGAATGGTAACATACAAAAGCCAGTAGGAGAATACTTCAATCTCCCTGGACATTCAATAACAGATTTTAAAAAGTAACCATTTTTCAACAAAAAAACCTTCAAAAACAGACTTCAAAGAGAAACTGCAGAGCTACAATTCATCTGCAAACTTAACACCATCAATCTGGGCTTAAATAGGGACTGGGAACGGCTGGCTCACTACAAAAGCAATTTTCCCTCTCTTTGTATTGACACTTCCTCATCAATTATTGGGAGAGGACCACAACCACCGAATTTGCCTACAACATTGGTTCTCCACTTGTAAGGTAACTCCCTTCTTTTCATGTACCAATATATATTTATGCCTGCATCACTCCATGCATCTGAAGAAGTGGGTTTTTTACCCATGAAAGCTTATGCCAAAATAAATCTGTTAGTCTTTAAGGTGCCACCGGACTCCTCATTGTTTAAATAAATTGTGTAATGCACAAAGTTAGTATTCAGAGGATATGAACAGAACATTAATCGAGTCAGAATGCATGCTGAAAATGCGGTGGACAATAAAAAGGGAATTGACTTCTTGACGTTCACACAATATATGCCAAAACATATGCAAGTATATTTTATAGCTAAAAAGAGGAGTTTTTTTCCATTCACTTAAAATCCAAATTCCAGTATATGGCTGGTTAAAGCCCATTTGAGAGATTCAGGAGTTCATATAAATACATAGCTACTGTATTACAATCACTAATAAAGAGAAGCATGTAGAATTGATAGCATGTCAAATCAAATACATACAGGTAGAATATGAACTTGTGTTTATCAAGAATGATAGCACTCAAATTGTATAAAAATTATAGTATTCCAGAACATGGTTTCAACACAGTAGAGAACTAGAGCAATTTATTGAAATTAGATAATAGTAAATACCTACCAATCTGGGAGTAAGAACCAACAGCACTGACAGGAAACAGAATATCTGAATTATCATTCAGGATCTGCAGGGGAGTCCAAGTGCATATCTGTGAATTGCATGTGCTCCCTTCATATGGCCTAAATAAAAACACATAAAACACAGCTCACTACCCACCATATATTTCTTTGAAATATAATATATATTCATTTTGTACAGTATTTTCAAGACAAAAGTTGCTATGAGTTATGTTAGGAAATAATTGTATCTCAGTTCCCCATCCCCAACCCCAATCCTTGTGATTAGATGTATGAAGAAATGTTTCAAACATAACACAGATTCACAGAAGAGTTGGCTGGTCCAAAGTAGGCATGCAGGCTGGGCAGTGCCCTGTTCTCCGCCGTCAGTGCCCAGTAGTCTGACAAACATGATCAGGAAAAGAATAGAGGATGCAATTTCAAAAAATAAAATATTAAAACTGTGTCATTTAACTATGTATTTTGTTTCCCCCAACCTCCCATTTAAAAAACAAACACCATTTTACTTTACAACCAAAATCCAGGTGATCACATACGAAGGATGGGAAAATCTCCAATGGGTAAGGGTTGGTTTGAATTTATCATCCAAAAGTTTGGATGACTATTTGAAACTTGAGTCTGAAAAGCTCAGCTGGAAATCTTATAGGGAAACTCCTGGAAATCTCACAAGTTTTTCTTCTGGTCCTTGCCAGAAATCACAAGTGAAGAATACCAGATTTGACATTTTGACCATGTGAATTATTTGGGTAAGTTATAGTTTGATTCTAAAAATAGGTAAAAGTTTAGGGATCTTATAGGTTAGGCAAATTAATTTTCCTGTTCCTATTAAGCACTTGAAGCAACATAGAAATGCATAGACAGTTTAGTTTTGGCTCTATGTACTCACTTTTCTGAAACTTTTGTTTCATCTTCTACGCCTTTGTTTCCCAGGATCTTTCCATATATCTCATCCTCATTTTCATCCACATCTTCATCATCAATACTCTTCACATCAAGCTTCTGGTAACTACACTCTCCATTCAAAAACATGGAATCACTTTTCCACAAATGGGTATTCTGATTTCCATTTAAATTTTGTACAAGAGAGCCTTCAGAGGAAGGTAACACAAAAGCTGATGACTTGTCTGAGTTCTCTTCTGAGCTTTCTCCTGCAACTGCTGTCTTTAAAGTATCTCCTAAATTTTGTTCATCTTCCTCCTCATCAAATGAGATGATGTGTGTCACCCTTTTCTTCTTCTTCCGATCTTTTCTACATTTTATATCTGGTGGCAACAAAAGATTGATTTACATATTTTAGAGAAAAGCAGCTAACAACAAATGGAGATACTTAATTCATGTTTTAGGACTTTACTGCCTTTCCTTAAAGAGGTGAACATACATGATGATGGGACAGGGGAAACAAACCACACACAAAAAGATTTTTCCAGGATTAAGGCTGCCAAAGCAAGTTTGCACACTGCTAAAATGACATATTTGAAACAAAAAGATAGCAATGTATTTAATATCTTCCCCACCCCAATCAATCAAGTCGCTAACATTTTTGATAGTTGCTCAGGGAACCCTGATGGGAAGCGTTTCACAGAAAGAAATTCCAGATACTTAAAAAGAGTATTCCATGGCAATTATTTAAGAGTACTACTACAAATAGAAAAGAGTTAAAATAACAAAGAATGACAGATAAAATTAGTGTTTGTAGTACTGTTGCAGCAATGTTGGTCCCAGGAGACTACCGGATCGGCAGGCAGCGATCCATCTATCAGGGATCGACCTATCGCATGTAGTTTAGATGCGATAAATCGACCCTCAATTGCCCTCCCGTCAACTGCTGAACTCCAGCTCGGCAAGAGGCGGAAGCAAAGTCGACGGGGGAGTGGCAGCCATCGACCCCGGGCCGCGAGGATGCAAAGTAAGTGATTCTAAGTTGATCTAAGATACATCAACTTCAGCTACGCTATTCTCATAGCTGAAGTTGTGTATCTTAGATCAATTCCACCCTCCCCCAGTGTAGACCAGGCCTAAAGGTAGTATCTTCTATTGGACCAATTTCTGTTGGTGAAAGAGAGAACCTTTTGAACTACACAGAGCTGAATAAAGCTTGTCTCTTTCACCAACAGAAGTTGGTCCAATAAAAGATTTCTCCTCATCCACCCTGAGTCTCAGACAAGATTAGTGACAGGCCATAGCATACTTATAAAACCTGATGGGTTTATATTCTTTACCTTTAAATGTACTTTTGAACCTGTTAAGCAGTTTATTTAAAGGACCCCTAACTAAATGGCTCAGACTTTGAAGAGTTGTTTTTGAGGAGATGGGTGGATGGACGTGATATTTGTTTTTGGCAGCATACTGGAACTCTCTCTGAGAACGAAAAGTTCAAAATATATTTTGAAATTTCTAAATTTTGTCCCTTGCCCTCATGACAGCAACCCCACCTCCTCTCCCCCACAGACTCACACCATTCAGCTAAACTAATATTACAGTTTTCTGCCTTCCCCTTTTGATCTAGAGGGCAGAGTGGATTTGATTTAAATCACTAGGTAGGAAGACTCGGAGTAATCATGGATTTCTACATAAAAGTGCATTCTTGTTCGTTGTTATAACCTTAATACATATTCTTCACAACTCACAGATAAATGTAGGTTTCATTTTTAGAAGGTACACACTATACATTTTTAAGTGATTTATTTTGAAAACTTTTCAGATAAGTTTTACAGCTATATCAGAAAATGAATGGATTGTTTGGTTATTTCATTTACCAAAGGTAATTGAAGCAGATATTTATGAAGTCATTGGGAGGTGACTATCTCCAGTTCAACAGGTTAACCATTAATATTTGGAGGATTTTCTTATTAGGAAGAGAACATCACCAGACAGAGATTTAAATTGTTTTATTTAACTAAAACAACATTATGTATTCTGGATTTTTTTCTTCAACAGCAAACATATAATATTTTAACAAAACAAGTATATTAATTTTTTAATTTAGTTAAATATTCAAGTTTTTTAAAATCAGGTTTGTTTTTGTTAAAATTGTTTTTAACTAAAATTGTTAAATGAAATATCTTAAAAAAAATTGACTGTCAGCCAAGTCAACATGAGAAACTTAAAATATTGGCTTCTGCAGCTAACTTAGTTGTCTTCATTTTCCTGTTTGTTCATAATCTGGAAAAGAAAAACAAGCTTTCCTGCTTTTTCAGGTCCCAAACGATTTATCAATTTGGAATTAATTAGTCCAAAAGAAGAAAATATTCTCTCTACACCGTCAGAAGAAGCTACTGCTGTTAAAAGTGAGATTATCACTTCAACAGTCTTTGAATCCAAGTGCTTAAGTGACTTCCACCAGTTCACTGGTGTGATTTTCTTTAAATCATCATCAGCAAACATACATTCCTTGAATGGTTCACCCTTAGCTCTGAAGTTTATTATAGTTGGCATTATGGAGGAATGATTGCTGGATGTCCACATCATAGTCAAGTCCTTTTCTTCAGCAGTTAAGGTTTGACCCTGGTACCAAGTATTGAGAATATTTACAAGAAAATAAGCTGGAGATAGTGCTTGACCCATTCGCTTTTTTAATGCTTGCAATTTAACTCTGTCATTGCATATTTCTCTTTTTAAGATCTCACTCAGTTCCTTTCAAATTTCAACAGCGTCAGCATTAAAACAACTATTTCCCTGCATTTTGTTCAAGGCTACAGAAATAGGGTTCAGGGTACTCAGCATGTGTTCAACATTTCTCTTAAGCCCAATGTTGAGAACGTTGGCTGTGACAGTGCCATCTATTTTTTCACAATTTTGTTCACGAACTGTCATCAGATTAGGCCAGTTCTTGATACAGTGCTAAAAACAGTCCACTACTGAGTTCCATTGCACATCTTGTGGGAGAGTTAGCTTGGTTCCTCCCAATTTTTTTCAGAGTAGCTGCTGCAAAGTGGTTGTTACGGAAGCATTTTGCAATTTCAACATTAGCCTTTATTTCTGGAACACTAAAGTCTTTGGCTAGAAGGTACATCAAATCAGCACTGCAACTGTGTTATTAGCCTGGGACTCTCTTCACTCTCTTCTAAATAATTTCTTCTCATCTTGGATACATTTGCAGCATTGTCTGTGACCAAGCTGCATACTAGATTTTTGAATTTTTTTTTCACAGTCTGTTATAGTTTTTACGCACAGACTGGCTAACCTAGTAAGGAGGGCTTTAAACTAGGTTCGACGGGGACAGGTGAGCAAAGCCCACAGGTAAGTGAGGAACAAGACCTGGGAGATGGGTTGGAAACAGGAAGGAGCACGGGCTATAATGGCAGAGAGGAAGGAGGGTCAGGGCAAAGCTGGGAGGCAAGATCAAACCAGTATCTTAGATGCCTATATACAAATGCAAGAAGTATGGGTAATAAGCAGGAAGAACTGGAAGTGCTAATAAATAAATACAACTATGACATTATTGGCATTACTGAAACTTGGTGGGATAATACACACGACTGGAATGTTGGTGTAGATGGGTATAGTTTGCTCAGGAAGGATAGACAGGGGAAAAAGGGAGGAGGTGTTCCCTTATATATTAAAAATGTACACACTTGGACTGAGGTGGAGATGGACATAGGAGACAGAAGTGTGGAGAGTCTCTGGGTTAGGCTAAAAGGGGTAAAAAACACAGGTGATGTCGTGCTGGGAGTCTACTACAGGCCACCTAATCAGGTGGAAGAGGTGGATGAAGCTTTTTTCAAACAACTAACAAAATCATCCAAAGCCCAAGATTTGGTGGTGATGGGGGACTTCAACTATCCAGATATATGTTGGGAAAATAACACCGCGGGGCACAGACTATCCAATAAATTCCTGGACTGCATTGCAGACAACTTTTTATTTCAGAAAGTTGAAAAAGCTACTGGGGGGAAGCTGTTCTAGACTTGATTTTAACAAATAGGGAGGAACTTGTTGAGAATTTGAAAGTAGAAGGAAGCTTGGGTGAAAGTGATCATGAAATCATAGAATTTGCAATTCCAAGGAAGGGTAGAAGGGAGTACAGCAGAATAGAGACAATGGATTTCAGGAAGGCGGATTTTGGTAAGCTCAGAGAGCTGATAGGTAAGGTCCCATGGGAATTAAGACTGAGGGGAAAAACAGCTGAGGAAAGTTGGCAGTTTTTCAAAGGGACACTATTAAGGGCCCAAAAGCAAGCTATTCCGATGGTTAGGGAAGATAGAAAATGTGGCAAAAGATCACCTTGGCTTACCCTTGAGATCTTGCGTGACCTACAAAATAAAAAGGCGTCATATAAAAAATGGAAACTAGGTCAGATCACGAAGGATGAATATAGGCAAATAACACAGGAATGCAGAGGCAAGATTAGAAAAGCAAAGGCACAAAATGAACTCAAACTAGCTATGGGAATAAAGGGAAACAAGAAGACGTTTTATCAATACATTAGAAGCAAGAGGAAGACTAAAGACAGGGTAGGCCCACTGCTCAATGAGGAGGGGGAAACAGTAACGGGAGACTTGGAAATGGCAGAGATGCTTAATGATTTCTTTGTTTCAGTCCTCACTGAGAAGTCTGAAGGAATGTCTAGTATAGTGAATGCTTACGGGAAGAGGGTAGGTTTAGAAGAGAAAATAAGAAAAGAGCAAGTAAAAAATCACTTAGAAAAGTTAGATGCCTGCAAGTCACCGGGGCCTGATGAAATGCATCCTAGAATACTCAAGGAGTTAATAGAAGAGGTATCTGAGCCTCTAGCTATTATCTTTGGGAAATCATGGGAGACAGGGGAGATTCCAGAAGACTGGAAGGGGGCAAATATAGTGCCCATCTATAAAAAGGGAAATAAAAACAACCCAGGAAACTACAGACCAGTTAGTTTAACTTCTGTGCCAGGGAAGATAACGGAGCAGGTAATCAAAGAAATCATCTGCAAACATTTGGAAGGTGGTAAGGTGATAGGGAATAGCCAGCATGGATTTGTAAAGAACAAATCGTGTCAAACTAATCTGATAGCGTTCTTTGACAGGATAACGAGCCTTGTGGATAAGGGAGAAGCGGTGGATGTGATATACCTAGACTTTCGTAAGGCATTTGATACAGTCTCGCATGATATTCTTATAGATAAACTAGGAAAGTACAATTTAGATGGGCCTACTATAAGGTGGGTGCATAACTGGCTGGATAACCGTACTCAGAGAGTAGTTGTTAATGGCTCCCAATCCTGCTGGAAAGGTATAACAAGTGGGGTTCCGCAAGGGTCTGTTTTGGGACCGGTTCTGTTCAATATCTTCATCAACGATTTAGATGTTGGCATAGAAAGTACGCTTATTAAGTTTGCGGACGATACCAAACTGGGAGGGATTGCAACTGCTTTGGAGGACAGGGTGAAAATTCAAAATAATCTGGACAAATTGGAGAAATGGTCTGAGGTAAACAGGATGAAGTTCAATAAAGATAAATGCAAAGTGCTCCACCTAGGAAGGAACAATCAGTTTCACACATACAGAATGGGAAGAGACTGTCTAGGAAGGAGTATGGCAGAAAGAGATCTAGGGGTCATAGTAGACCACAAGCTTAATATGAGTCAACAGTGTGATACTGTTGCAAAAAAAGCAAACATGATTCTGGGATGCATTAACAGGTGTGTTGTAAACAAGACACGAGAAGTCATTCTTCCGCTTTACTCTGCGCTGGTTAGGCCTCAACTGGAGTATTGTGTCCAGTTCTGGGCACCGCATTTCAAGAAAGATGCGGAGAAATTGGAGAGGGTCCAGAGAAGAGCAACAAGAATGATTAAAGGTCTTGAGAACATGACCTATGAAGGAAGGCTGAAGGAATTAGGTTTGTTTAGTTTGGAAAAGAGAAGACTGAGAGGGGACATGATAGCAGTTTTCAGGTATCTAAAAGAGTGTCATCAGGAGGAGGGAGAGAACTTGTTCACCTTAGCCTCCAATGATAGAACAAGAAGCAATGGGCTTAAACTGCAGCAAGGGAGATTTAGGTTGGACATTATGAAAAAGTTCCTAATTGTCAGGGTAGTTAAACACTGGAATAGATTGCCTAGGGAAGTTGTGGAATCTCCATCTCTGGAGATATTTAAGAGTAGGTTAGATAAATGTCTATTAGGGATGGTCTAGACAGTATTTGGTCCTGACATGAGGGGAGGGGTCTGGACTCGATGACCTCTCGAGGTCCCTTCCAGTCCTAGAGTCTATGAGTCTATGAGTTTACTGCTACTTCTTGCAAGTATTCTGCTGTGTGTGCATTTTCTGATGTATCAATTGTTTCTATAAGGAAGACATTCCCTTCTTCTATTGTCACACAAGCACATACAACAGGATCATTGTGGATATAGCTCCAACCATCAAGACTCAGGTTAAAACAATTTTACCCTCTAACCTTTTGCACACTGCTCTTCAGTCTTGGTCTTAATGACTGAACCATGTTAATGAAGTGTGGGTTCTCAATCATATGGAAAGGAGAGTTTGTTGCATAAACAAACCAGGCAATTTTTTCATCCATTACCTCTTTTTGTAATCTGCTGGTTCTTATCAAAAATTTATCTACGGTTGTTTCTGGATGATGGAGTTTTTTTTTTTCTTTTTGCTACAAGTGATATACTGTGGCTATGTGACATACACGATGTGACTGAAACGCTATCATTGGCAGAAAACTCAAACTATGAAAATTATGGTGATCTTGAAGGTGGATAGTCTTCATAATCCTGTATGTTGAGGATGGATTCTCCTAAACAAAATAAGGCAATATAGTTATTAAATTACTATTACCATACTGCTCATTTAGAACTACTCATTGCATTCACTGACACTCAGTACTACTTTAAAGGTGAAATTGTAAAAGGAAGATCTGCCTATTTCAGCTATTTATTTTTTTATCACACTGCATCTAAAATGATAGTACCATAAAGTAACAACTATATTTTTTGCTCAAACATGAGAATTCAAGAATAGTCCAGAAGGAAGACAGGCAGTCCTTAAGAAAGAAGTATGAAATAAAAATGTCTACCAACCTGAAGATCCTGCATGTTCAGACATGTTCCTTTCATCATCTTCAATGCAGCTTCCTCCTGAGAAGGAACACTTCTCCTCATGATGTTGTGTCATTGAGGCAACCAGGTCTTCCATTTCTTTGTTGCACTGTTTGTATTTTGCATGCATGCCTGTCTTACCCCCAGGTAGAGAAATTTCATTAAAATATTCCCAAACTGGGTCTCTTTTATGGCCTGCTGCCATTATTGGTTTTCCCTTCTAGTGAGAAAATGGTATGGGAGATCTCAAAATCAATGAACGCTACCACTCAGAAAGACCTCAAGACTTCTGGAATATGCTGCTCAAATACCTTCACTTTTGTTTCTACTGCCTGTCCCTCCCTTCTCACATGTATCTCCAGAATTCTTCTCCTTGTCCAGATCTATTCCGCCCACAATAATTTTCTATTCATTGAATTTTTTGAAATTTTGCACTTTTACAGAGAGGTAAGGGATTGACTCTTTGTACACAAATTTGCAGAGGGACAATAGGGTTGAGGTCTGTTATTTCTCACCTCTATATGTTATTTATTCATTTTAAAACATTTTTGCTGTTAACAAGCATGTTATTTCTGGAGACACAAATCTACAGTTTGAGAACTGCAAAACTAAGCATCACTGATGGTATCTTCTGGACTGAGCACTAGTTCCATTAGGTAGATAGATTAACCTAAATAATCTATACAGAAGCCCTTGGAACCCCATAAAATTGAGTCCCTAATCCATGAACTACTGGAACTCATTTACAAATCTTTTCTTAAACATTACATGAATATATTGTCTCATACTATAGAATTAGAATTTATAATCCTTATTACATGATGAGATATCTTTGAGCTATAATGTATCTTAAGTAAAACTATCTTTAGATAAAATGCTTTTTGAGGACAAAACCTATCAAAAAATCCTATTTAAATTAAAAAATCCAATTTTTTATTTAAAAAAATAATTGATTTTTATCCACCCTGCTAGAGGGAAGTACAACTGTTATTTGCCATGGGTGTACATCCCATTTCCCACCAAGTTTACTAAGTACATTGTTTTCTATATTTTATTATTTACTCAAATGTCAGTTACTAACCTAAATAATTACTCTATCACTAAAAAATGATGTTCTGCATTTTAAAACAAATATACTTCTTGCAAGGCAGTGGCATATACAAAAAACCATCATGTGTTAGTAGATCCAAGGGCAACACTCTTCTGCTCAATCCCTTACATCTGTGACATTAGACTCATTTTATCTGACAATACATCCGGTCCTGTCTATATAACAACAACAACACGAAGAGTTACTCAAAACAAATACAAAAACAGTTTGGTCTCATTCTGGAAAGGAGTTAGTTGATTTTCAAAAGCCATTTTAACCTGTTCCCACAACTAGGCAGTGATGTAGTCTTGGGATTGGTTTTCAAGAGACCTTTTAACCAATTTATGCCTAATCTGCTCTGGCAAAAAATAAAAAAAAGCTCCTGCCTTTTTTGTAATGTAGATGGGATGTAAGTCACTTCAAATAGCTACATGTTATTTTAGTACAATCCAAGAATACCAGAAACACATGGGCCTGGAAAACTGGTACGGTGGACTGATTCTTTTCTGCCTCTCCCCAACCCAACTCTGACCAGCACATATCCACAGAAAACTTCTCCCTAATGATAAAATGAGGATGGAATGTTTTCTGAACACAAATAAAAGAAGCAACAGAATACAAGCAACAAGTGTGATTTCAATGGAATCACCTGACAAATTTATTCTAAAAATTCAATTTACTGCTGTATTTGAATGCATCTAATGTTTCTGTTCTATCGAAGTTGCACACTAATGTACAGCACATGGTCAAGTATTCTGTTGTTTGAACTGTAGAATGCTTTTTGAAATAATAAAAGTTATCCCAAGTATGGAAGCATCGCAACCTTCTTAATTCAATTTAGCTGAAAATCTGCACAAAAACCTTGGTGTCAAGATATTTTAAAAAAGTTTTTTTAATATAAACAGCATATTTTAAATGCCAGAAAAGTAAATAATTTTTGCTCTCCTCCCCCACTCACACTACACACATTTACACATTTTCGTAGTTCTAATGGAAATTCATAAGGCATCAAAAACCTACAATGAATAAGTCCTCTTCTTCTATCATCTAAAGCAATACTTAAGCATCTCCAAGTTAGACTTTTTATTTGATGAGTACAAGACTGCCAAAATGGTGCTTTA
Organism: Gopherus flavomarginatus; assembly: GCF_025201925.1. Classification (NCBI taxonomy): domain Eukaryota; kingdom Metazoa; phylum Chordata; order Testudines; family Testudinidae; genus Gopherus; species Gopherus flavomarginatus. Next base: position 20,506,477 of record NC_066625.1, on the reverse strand, counting down.
TGTTTGCAACTTTCAGTTTCCGGAGATGAAAACTTACCCCTTCGATACTTGCATAGCAGACTACATATAAGTGAAAGCTGCATCTTACTGCACTATTTTAAACCTACAGCAGACTCAAGTCTTCACAGACGCTGTGAGTGGCTGTCCAAAATTATCATCTACCATGTTTGTGCTAGCTGCAGCAGGGCAATAGCACATTCAAATGTTCTAGCCTTGTGTGGCTAAACTATGATCTATAAAGCATAATTATTTATTATTTGTTAAGGGACTTTACAGACTATATACACTGTCTGCCCAAACAGTTAACAATCAAGCTGGAGTTTGTAATCTAGATACACAAGCACAGGCATCTCCTACTGTATTTATCACTGATAGGTAAGGATATGTGCCACACGTAAACACATTATTATTAAAGGGACAATGAGTCATGAAATTAGCATCTGCCAGGTCTGATATACACCTCTACCTCGATATAATGCTGTCCGCGGGAGCCAAAAAATCTTAACGCGTTATAGGTGAAACCGTGCTATATCGAACTTGATTTGACCAGAGCGCGCAGCTCCGGCCCCCTCAAGCGCTGCTTTACTGCATTGTATCTGAATTCGTGTTATATCAGGTGGCGTTACGTTGGGGTAGAAGCATAATGATTTAGAAGTGTGCCATAACAAATTTCAAGTGAAAATCCCAAACTGTCAAGAGATTATAATTTTCTATTCTCAGAGATACAAATAGCACGATGCATATATCCATTATACAGAAGAGCTTTTCATTTTCTGTCACACCAATATTTCCACACTACTTTTCTTAAAAACCAGCCTACCAGTTTTAAGTTTAAATTGTAACAAACAGGATATTTAAATTATGTGTAACAAATATGTTTAATGATTTAAAGAATTTATTCTTGATATTCTTTTAGTCTTTTTTAATCTAAAAAAATTAAATATTTGAGCACTTTATATGTGTTTTAATTATGTTACTATCCCCAAAATGCTTACCAGCACTAACATTCTTTGATAGAACTGGAAGTGGGTCAGTGTCTTGATCAGGTTTGATTAAAATGGAAACAGCAGAGGATGCTGTTATCTCTCTTAGAAGGCTGCTAACACCTTGGGTGGATTCCTTCAACAATGAGGTTACATTTTGCGTGGATTCTTTTAAGAGATCAGAGACGGTAGGAGTACATTTGCTCTGCCCATTTAAGTCCTTGTTGTCGATGTTGATTGCAAAAAGAATGGAGTTCAGACCTTTAGATAAAGAAAAAAAGAAAAACCATACAGCAACATAGCTGAATACATATATGCAATGATATTTCATACACAAATGAAGTTAATAGAACATTAAGGTTGCAATTAAGAAGTCTGAAAATAGATCCACAACGAAGAGTAGATTTTAACACTGCCTCCTTCTATAATTCACTAATCACATACTATCTCAAATATCACATAGCGGAAGATCTGTGCTGATGACTCACAGATCTACCTCTCTCCTCTGGACCTGTCTCCTTCTGTCCAATTAAAATATCATCCTGTCTCTCTGACATTGCCTTGTGAATGTCGAGCCATCACCCAAAGCTTAATGTGGCTAAAACAGAGTTCTTAATCATATCTCTCCTCCAATCAGCCCCGCTAATTCCTTCATTGATCACTGTGGACAACACCTCTGCCCTGCCAGGCACTTAGGCTCCTAATGTGGGCATAACTTCAACTCAGAACTCTCTCTAGGTCCTCACATTTAGGCTATGTCTAAATCTTGCCAATTCTTTATGTATTAGATCTCTAAGATATGACCTTTCTTATCCATCCATGCAGCTAAAAATTCTCATCCAAGCTCTCATCAACTAGCACTTCAATCACTCCAACATCATTCTCTCTGCCTTTCACAAATATAATCTTGCCCCATTTATATCCATTCAGAATGCTGCTACAAATATCATTTTCCTAGCTTGTTTCTTTGACCATGTCATCCCTCTCTTTACATCCTTCCACCAGCTCTATTACATCAAACATAAGCTGCTTGTCACCACTTCCAAGGCCCTTCAAAGTGTATCCAGATGTTACCTATGATCTGGCATTTGCTATTAAGATGTTGATGCTCGCCTATGATTCCAGCCTCCTTCACCCATTTGTTAAATTTTCTCACAAGCATCTCTGTGCTCTCTCACATGCTGCCCCTGATGTTTACGAGGCACTCTCAACAAATATCCACAAAACTAACTCATTATCCTCCTTGAGAAGCCTCCTCAAAAATTATCCTTTGCTGTAATCCCTACTAAAAAAAAAAACAAAAAAAAACACTCGACAACAAGTAGGCTGCTGGTTTTCTGAGACCACTGCCTATCATGTTGACCAATATTGTCTTTGTTTCCCTGTACGACTGTATCCACTTGTTGGCTCTTGTCCTGTACTGAGATTGTAAACTCTTTGGGGGCACAGACTGTCTTTTTTGTACCGTGGCTAGTAAAATAGAGTCCTAGGCCATGACTATGGCTTTTAGGCATTAATGTAATAAAAATAAATAGGAAGGAACATTACACAGAGGAAGGATGGTCCAGTGGCTAGAACATTAACTTGGACTTGCCAGAGCAAAGTTCAATTCCCTATCATCTTGGATGCAATTCAAGAAATAGTATGCAGTCAAGTAAGACTACTGCATTGCTGACACTGTCAAGATGCTGCTTTAAGTTGTTTTGCTGTTAAAAAAAAAAAAGTCAGTGTTCTTATGAATAATGTTTCCCAATTATTTTCTTTGCTAGTGTACTGATACAGCAATATAAACTACAATTTTGAAAGATCAAGGTTTGTAAGCAAAAAGTTAAAGCTCCCACACAAAGTATGCCCACCAAGTAGAGACCTACAAAATCTCAATGCTCCCTCTGGATATTGGCACCAGCTTAAAATGTACATAAAATGAACCAGCACTCGCCTCACCAACAGCACCCAACTCATTATTTTATAAAGTGCTTTGCAATTACTACAGAAATAAGCACATTCCAAAAATGAAGTCTCTCTCACAACAGTACCATTCAAGAGTTTGCCTTAAAGTTTCCAGGCTTACCAGCTGCCATCGTAGGGATCATACTAGAACGTTCTTCATCCATCATAAAAGACCAGTCTTCATAGAAGACACTATAGATTAAAAGGTAAAAATAAAGCCACATTGTTGAATACTCTTTATTTAGTATACACTGTTTTTGAAAAAAGAAAACATGACACATATCAGCTGCACAGAGGCTTGGATACATCAGCTGATCCAAATACAAACTGCAGTGGCCCTTTAAAGAGCCTGATATGCATGAGATGGGAGAAAGAGTAATATAAACTCTAGGCAATTCTAAACTAAAAGTAGAGACACCTATTCAAATGTGAGTTGTATAACAGTGAATACTGGGAGTTAAAAGAAATAGTCTGCTTTTGATCTTCGCATTTTCTAATAAGATGCAAATCATTCAGATCAGGAATCTCTCAGCTGCAAGACTAAGTTTACAGTAATACTAGCAATTATTTCTGGATAAACAGCTATATTAACAGCCATATCACTTACCAATGCATATGCATGTAGTTGCCATATTTGAGAAATCCAACATTTCACCCATAGCTACCAAACCATTTTGGAGCAAGTTAGAAAGGATAGATATAAAACAAATAATCAGAACAGAGCAAGATCCAGTGTTAAAAACTGAGCTGTTGAGCAATGAATTATCAGGCTCAACCAAATTATTTAGGCTCTTGCTCAACCAGGATGTAAAGGCACTAAAGAATCAAAGGGAGGTTGATGTGATTCCTGTAAGTAATAGGCAAGAGACTGGTAACTAAACATGTCGGGCTGAACCCTTTCCTTAGCAAGCACCATACTCTATCATTACACATTAAATGGATGGTTAAAGAATGGGATAACAAAAAATTTATTGTGACAAAAAATTGAGACTGAGCTCTTATAAAAGAAAATAAAGGGAAGAAAATGGATGTCATCTACCAGGTTCTGTACTTTGTAACATTTTGCGTGAACACTGTCTACTAATTGTCTGCGTTGTTTATTTAGATGTTGACTCTTCAGATCAGGGACTGTCATATAATGTGTACGAAGAATGGTGTCCAATCCTGACTAGGGCATTTAAGCTCGTTCGGGTTCTCGCTCGCTCTCTCCTCCTCTCCGCTCACTCTCTCCCTTATCCCCATCTCATGCAGAACACAAGGCCTTAACCACTGCCTTCCATCTTTTCCCATCTCCTGCTACAATCTTAATTTCTTCTAGTGTCATTTTGACAACTTTCAATTCTGCTTCTATCATGTATTTCCATGTTTGTTATCCAGAGTCCACCTTATCATCTCGTGCCTTGAAGATGTCAGTCCAATGCCTGTCTCATCATGTTATTTGGGTCTTTCCTCCATGTATGTCCTAGACACCTCCATTTTCATTCCATAATTTCCTGCCCTATTAGTTTCTGTTTTGTCCTCCTGCAGAGTTCTTTGTGTGTGATTTTTTTCTGGACATCTGACATGGAGGATTTGTCTAAGACAGCTGTTTATGAAAACTTGGGAGTTTAGACAGTAAGGTCTTAACAAGACTTCAAGTTTCAGCGCTGTATAGTAAGACTCATTTTATAATCATGTTAAACATCTGAAGTTTAGTTCAGAGGGAAAGATTTCTGTTTCTCCAGATCAGCTTTGGCATTACAAAGGCATTTCTGGATTTCACTATTCTGACTTTAATGTCTTACTAGGCTGCTAAGATATGTGAACATCTGTGACATCTGTGACAGAATCGTCATAATAGATCTGAATGTTCACAAATTTTTGAAGGATAACAGTGGCATACCAACTTCCATAGAAGTGTTCTATCTTCTGTTCCAAAGGCATTTTGGAAATCTCTATAATTCATATAAAGCGGCAACTATCACTCTATCAACAGTTCTTTCAAGACACATTGCTATTTGATCTATACATGATTTCTCCTGTTTGAACCCAGCCTGTTCTTGTCTGTGATGCTTCCCAGGGGATACCCAGGGTTGTGAAGCATCTCGCCACCACCTGCCCTTGGTGTGAGGTCTGTGCCTGCTGTGGATAGGCTCCCTGATTTCAACAGCCTCTGGCAACACAAACACTGTCTTCCAGGCCTCCACAGAGGCCTCTCTGTGCAGGTTAGCAATAGGCTCACATAAATCCCTTAGTCCTCTGAATGTCCGTCTGGAGAGCCCAGACATTAGTCCACCAAACACTCACATAACTCTCAGATTCTCCACTCCCAAAGGAATAGTTTACACGAAGATATTTTTAATTCCTCTCATGATCACCACTCTGCTTAACTCACAGCACTCTGATACGTTAATAAACTTATTCTTGATTTCACTATAATCAAAGAACAGAGATTAAAACAATAGTAAATAAGTATATTGGAAACAAATAGTTACACATATAGAGCATCTCTCTGCACCTCAGATATACTAGATCAGACTTTTGATCTTCATCAGCAAAGAAGGTTCCCATCCCACCCCTTGCTATTTACCTCTTCCTGTTCATTTCCTAATGAAATTTCCACAAGCTCTTCATTAGCATTTGATTCAGTATGCTGCAAGACACACAATACACAGTGGTCCACCAGGGGAAGATGTTTCTCCCCACCTCCTGTGTGGAGAAGTTTGTCTCAAAGCATGCTACCTTTGAATTATCTGCCTTTAATTACAAGGCTGGAGAACATAATTTTCAGCATATACACATAACTCCTTGCATATTTTTCATATATACATCTCACAATGATTATGACCACTGTGACACAGTCTTTCACTAAAGACTTTGCATGTCATTCTTTCGGTGAATCCAAGGTATCCCTGTACCCCAGGCCCTCTCCTAGTTGGCATCAAGAGGTCCTTGGGCTACAGGATCATAACCCTGAATCTACATCTTTATTATGTTTAGGCACTACCACTGCACAAATATGAGTACTTCCCTTAGACATTTGACAAGATACCAAATAAAGAACCTGAAGGTTAAGTAAAAAACTGGAGGCATTTGTGAAAGATTGGAGGTCTAGAATGTTAACTAGTTAGCAGGAAGGCTAGAGGAAGTCAGAGTAAATGTAAGGAAATCTTTTTCTATGGAGTAGAAAAGTGGGTTCCCAACAGCTTACTGCTAGGAATGATCTTGCTTGATACACCCATAAAGTGATTTAGAAAGGGGAGCAAACTGCTTGATTGTAAAAGGAAATCTTTCTACTGAATTCAACAGGAGTCAGATAAGGCCCAATATCTATGGATGACAGATACTGGAAGGATAACAGACATTCTTGAGAATCTTCAGCAACAGGAGGATCTAAGCAGACTGGAGAAAAGGACAAAAATATGTCATATAGAACTGAATGTGATTAAATGTAAAATCAATAACATTACCCACTTTCATAGTGCCTTTCATCTGACGATTACAAAGTGCATGTTAAATTTTTCCTTAACATTTCTATAGCACACTAGACCCTTTTTACAAATAAGTTGAGACACAGTGATTAAGTGACTTCCTAGAAGTCTGACAGAGCCCTGAATCCTGAGTCCAAAATCATGAAGACATAACAACAGCCGTACTGGGTTAGACCAAGGGTCCATCTAGCCCAGTATCCTGTCTTCTGACAGTGGCCAATGCCAGGCGCTTCAGAGGGAATGAACAGAACAGGTAAAACAGAGGCTAAGGACACCATCCCTGCCCATCCTGGCAAATAATCACTGATGCACCTATTCTCCATGAACTTATCTAGCTCTTTTTTGAACACTGTTATCATCTTGGCCTTCCCAACATCCTCTGACAAAGTGTTCCACAGGCTGTGTTGTGTGAAGAAATACTTCCTTTTGTTTTTAACCTGCTGCCTATTAATTTTATTTGGTAACCGCTAGTTTCTATGTTATGAGAAAGAATAAATAACACTTCCTTATTTACTTTCTCCACACCAGTCGTGATTTTATAGACCTCTATCCTATTCCCCCTTAGTCATCTCTTTTCCAAGCTGAAAAGTCCCAATCTTATCAATCTCTCCTCATATGGAAGCTGTTCCATACCCCTAATCATTTTTATTTCCCTTTTCTGTACCTTTTCCAAATCCAAAATATCTTTTTTGAGATGGGGTAACCAGATGTGCATGCAATATTCAAGATGTGGGTGTACCATGCATCTATACAGAGGCCATATATCATATCATCTATCCCTTTCCTAATGATTCTGTTAGCTTTGTTCACTGCTGCTTCACATTGAATGGATGTTTTCAGAGAACTAGCCACAATGACTGCAAGATCTCTTTCTTGAGTAGTAACAACTAATTTAGACATCAGCATTTTATATGTATAGTTGGGATTATGTTTTCCATTGTGCATTATTTCCTATTGTCTGCGCTAGCCACTGAAATTTTTAGAATGCTTTGGATCACAGACTATAAAATAAATTGTAAACAGCTGTCTACAAAAAATTTAAAACAGCAGTTAAAAGAGTGATACTAAGTAGTTTAACTAAAATAAATGGACTACTTCATCGACTACTAGTTTCAGACATTTTTAAATGCCAGTGCTTAGTCTGCAATTGCATGCATTCCTCCATTTTTATGTCATTAAATACAGTTACCTAAGTCGATTTTTATCTGCAAGCAGCATATGGACATATCTTTCCAGAGAATGTTCATTTAATGCACAGCGTAGCCAGGCACGGCCTCTGCCAATATCTGTAGTAATAGTCCTCAGAGAGTAGAAGCGCTGTAGTTCATGTTTATTCAGAACTTCTCTTACGTAGTACCAAAAAGCTGGCTCTGCAAGATATATTAAGATACAAAAATACACTTAACTCATATGTCTGGTCTATTTTTCTATCTTCCTGTCACAAAGTCATTAAAGAGAATCCCATTTATATCATTTCTATTCATACCTCCAAATTTTTATGCCAGTTTTTTCAAATATCATTTTAAACCAATATAATTACTATTTCATGCTTAAGAACACACAATAAACTGTCTTCTCTCTATAGGACATGCTATTTTACTAAAACAATACAATTACCTGCTCATGATCTTGAACACAGATGAATCATTTCCCAGCTTGTTGTAACCCTTCAGTTTAGTAGCTTGCTTACTTCTACAGAATTTCTCTAAAGCTATTGATTGTAGATATTTGTGATAGGAATTATCCCTGTAGGATTCCACCTTCACTCCTAAATCTAATATATATTTTAAAAGTCATCCAATTTACCATTTCATTTAAAACAGCAGGGCCAAAATTTCATCAGGGGATGCATACTGCTATAGTTTTTAAAAACACACCTACACTCCAGGATTGATAAATTTGTAACTGGTGTAAGATAACTTAAGTTTGCTGGCAACAAATTCTACTTACTATTAAAAACCTCCCATCAAATTACTGTACTACAGTTAACTACCATTCTACTCTATATAAGTTCTTATACTATGCTCAACACTCTGACATCTGACCATTTTCCAGCAATGCATTAAGCAATATAATTAACACTTGTCCTCTGTTTGTTCTCTCATCCTGTCCCAAGGAGAGGAGTGGAGCGGTTTTGGGTTTGATTTTTGTTTTGTTTTGAGGGGGGTGGGGTATAAGAGGGGGAAAGAATTTGGTTTGTTTTTTTAAATATGCACATTTCTATGTGTTTATGCTAGAGAAGGCAAGGTCAAATAAATAGACCTTGTACTTGATGTGGAAGGTGGTGCAGATTCTGATGGTCATTATTTCCTGGGGGAGTTAATCCCACAATCTTGAACCGGCCCCCAAGAAAGTTCTGAATTAGAGGCAATGACAATACACATGTCAAGAACAGAATGTGTGTGTATAATAAAATACTTTTACTACACCACATATTTTCAATTAAACTCAAGATGTTCTCAAGATACTTTTATGCCAGGTCACATCTTCCCACCTCATCTATTAGCTTATTCCTTGCCATTAAAATATTATTTTTAACAAGTTATATGCAGTTTGACAATTACTATTGACCATCAGTATTGCATGAAATATATATATTGCTCAAAAACAAACTATACAGCAATATTAGCATTAGAGTTTTGTGATGACACCAAATGGGCACAATTAGAGAAGACTGAGAAACTTCTAAAGGATCTAATAAAGCTAGACAATTGGCAACATGAAAAAAGATTAAATTCAACGTACATCAGTACAAGGAAATGCATATGGGAGAGAACAATTTAAAGTACTCCTACACTTTGCTGTTAATTTAGAAGCCAACAACCACTCCGGAGAGAGACAAAGGCACCCTTGTTGACAGCTCAATGAAAATCTCTCCTCAATGTAAAATGGTAGTTAAGAACCAAATAAGATTTAGGTTTTTATTAAGAAAAGGACAGCGAAACCTCATACTGCCATTACATAAATTTATAGTAAACCCTCATCTTGAATACTGTGCTCAGTTCTGTTCATCCCATCTCTTAAAGGATATGACAGAAATAGAAAAGGTTCAAAGAATGGCAATACAAAAAAAAAGCACAAAAGGCATACAATCTCTTCTCACACTGGAAGTTTTTGAACACCTCAATCCTGTCACATCTTATTTGTCTCCTCTAAATTAAATAAGCTCAGTTGTTTAATGCGATTAATATTATAGGAAAGGTCAATCAGGCGGTCCTAGTTTCTCTCTGCTAATATAAAAACATTGCAAATGTTCACGCTTTTGAATAGGGATTGCATGCTGAGAGGTAGAGTTATTGTGGGGGCTGTTTGTGGGGTTAGCTGCTTTTTTACGTTTATTTGCCTCTAATCCGTTAAAAGAAACCTAAAGTGTTAAACAGGCACCTTTTTAATATATTTTTAGAAATCGAAATACAAAAATGAATAAAAATAGAACCGTATAACCTTGTGCAACTCAGTACCACAAGATATTATTCTAAAAAATTAGGGAAAAAAAATTCAAGTGTGAACAAGAAAATCAGCAGTTCCGCTAAATGAGATGAAAACATGTAAGAGATATCAACCATAAGAGCTGAGCAGCTGGAGAGCAGCAGCTGCTGGTAGGGAGCCCAGCTCTGAAGGCAGTGGCGTGGCCACTTAATTCTGTGCTGCTGCTGGTGGAGAGCTCAGGGCCGGCGCTACCATTTAGGCAGCCTAGGCAAACGCCTAGGGCGCCAGATTAATTGGTGGGCGCCGTTTTGCCGGAGGGGGCAGCAGGTGGCTCCAGTGGAGCTGCCACAGTGGTGCCTGCGGAGGGTCCACTGGTCCGCGGCTCCGGTGGAGCTGCCGCAGTTGTGTCTGCGGACGGTCGGCTGCTCGCGCGGTCCAGTGGACCTCCTGCAGACATGACTGTGGCAGCTCCACCGGAGCCATGGAGCACCGGACCCTCCGCAGGCACCACTGCGGCAGCTCCACCAGAGCCGCGGGACCAGCGCGCGGGGCAGCGAGATTGCCGTGCGCCTAGGGCGCTCAAACCCCTAGCGCCGGTCCTGGGAGAGCTGCTTTCAGAGCTGGGCACCCAGCCAACAGCCACCGCCCTCCAGCTGCCCAGTTCTGAAGTCAGCGCAGAAGAGTGGCAACACCATGCCCCTCCTCCCCAGCCAAAAATAACCTTGTGACCCTCCTGTAACTCCCTTTTGGGTCAGGAACCCTCATTTTGAGAAATGCTGGTCTCCCCAGAAAAGACCAGATTTCACCACAGGGGAGGAGGGTAGGGGATAGGCACGATCAGATTTCATGGTCCGTGACACATTTTTCACGGCCATGAACTTTGTAGGGTCCTAATAGTGAGGAATATAGGAATGCATTTAAATGTCAAAGTATTGTGATCACCAGGAGCAGTAATAGGTAACTGGAGAATAAAAGATCTTGGATTAGGAGAGGGCAGAACAGCTGCTGAACAAAAGGGTGAGATTGTTGATTGGAGGCTGGGGAGGCTATCCACTGAAGAAACTACCAATGAGAGGAGGGAGGAAGAAGCAAAGCACTCTGCCATCCCAATCCACACTAAAAAAAAAGGCAGCAACAGATATAGAAGCAGCTAGGATTCCACGAAGATTTGAATAAGCAGCTGAACTTTTATTTGTTTATCCAGTCTGAATCTCCAAACTGTTTTGAGTTTTGCCCATCACTACCGAGGAAAGAAATATACGAAGCTATCTATACAAACCACACTGAAAGGATAATTCAGAGAATATACACAACAGTTTCCAAAGAAAGCTAAGTATTTAGCTTCAAATAAAACATTAATACAAGAGTCCAGAACACCAGCACAACTTATCTTAGCCCATGACCAAGAAGAACAAAATCTGCATTAACTAAATTATGAGAAAAAAATAAGATTAAACTACAAGTTCCTATTGCACTTAACTGTATTTGTAATATGCCACATAACAATATTATGGAAACTGTAGGTGGAGGTCACAGTAAGTATCATAAATTCCATCAGATATTTTGGCATTAAATCCTTCTATTACTTCAACACTTGTTACAGTTGAGTGATTTTCAGAAGCTTGAAGATTATGGTCCCTTATAATTAAGGCTACATTTTAGTCACAGATAATTTTAGTAAGAGTCATGGACATTCACGTGCAGTAAACAAAAATTCCCGGCCCATGACCTGTCCATGATGTCTACTATATACCCCTGACTAAAACTTGGGTGCTTTGGGGCAGGGGGCAGCCCAGGGGCACCGTGTGGGTGTTCTGGGGCAGGGACATGTGGCTCGGGACCCCCACTGCTGCTGGGGGACGGGGAAGGCTGGCGGGATCCCTACCAGGCTCCGCACGTCTCCCAGAAGCAGTCAGCATGTCCCTGCAGCCCTTAGGCGGAGGCGTGGCCAGGGGGGCTCCGCATGCTGCCCCCACCCAAGCGCCCACTCCGCAGCTCCCATTGGCCAGGGACCGCGGCCAATGGGAGCTGCGGGGGCAATGCCTGTAGGTGGAGGCAGCACGTAGAGCTGTCTGGCCATGCCTCCACCAAGGAGCTTGTTGCAGCTTCCGGGGAGCCCCCACAAGGTAAGCATCAACTCTCTGCCTTAGCCCTGAGCCCCCTCCCACACCCAAATTCCCGCTGCTGGCAAGGAGGGGGGACAAGGGGGTGCGGTGGCCCGAGACTGCCCCAGAACTACCCCAGCACCTGAACTGCTCAGGCAGCCCCCAGGCTAGTTGCACCAGCCACTGCAGAAGCACGGAGGTCCCGGAAAGTCATGGAATCTGTGACTTCCATGACATACTCACAGCCTTACTTATAATACCTGGATGAGGAAGGGAAGACAAACAGATCACTGGATGCCATGCAAAGGAGACATCATGAAGCTGAACTGTTTAAACACAAAGTGTGAATAAATAAACATTGGGGAATGAAGGGAAGAGAAGAGGAGCAGAAAGAAAACAGAGCCCAACACAAAAGCCAAGTGTTCACTAAAAAAAGAAAGTATTTTGACCACAAAAATAAAAAATGGCAAATAAAACTCCACCCAATACAAGCAGCATAAGCTCTGTTTTTAAAATTCCTATTGAGGCTTACTATCTCATGCTCACTGCCATAAATTTTGAAAATTAAAACCAGAATAAAATAGGGTTAATAATGGAACAATACCTTTATAAAAGCAACATTACAATTATATAATGTTTAGCAATATCAACTGTTACCAAATAAGAAGTGCCTTGGAAAGTTTTTACTATAGAATTGTCTGGACTGATAACTCCTGAAAGTCGTGAAAGAGATTTTGGGCTAAAACTGCTATAAAAATGAAACTAAACTCAAAAATTTCAGAAACTTTATACTGCTATTTACAATCACTTTAAGAAAATAAATTCCAGCATGTACTAAGCTAGTATTAACAGCATCTTGGATTTTGAAACCAATTTTCAGATATTCAAATATTAAACACTCTTCAACATGAATATGTACAACATGCTACATAAAAGAGTGAATTAACAAGCATTTTTATTTCATAATGAGACTTCAGTTAAATACATTAAAATTAGCTTAGAGTCTGGTGTGTTTTCTTAAACCCAAAAATGAGAGGTTATATCAATTGCTTACACATAACAAGGATAATATTTTGACATTTTTCAATAGGTCAGCTGGAACAGTGTATTACCTGTTTCTGTTTTGCTGGAGAAACCTGCTGCCTGTTTGATTGCTGCTGCTGTTAATGCTAAACCTCGGCTCCTCTTCAAACCGTGCTGTAGTACAGCTTCAAACTGAGCACACAGGCAAGTCACTCTGCAACAGCATATGTGATTAATTACAGACAATGTAAAAAGAATAAAACACAATTATGTTTAGATTCAGTGGATTTAGACATCTGGAATAAATGCAGAATGTGCAGGTACATGCAGTTCCCTACATGGAAAGTCCTTTACTTATGCCCCAAACTCAAAGTGGGTAACAACCCTGTTTTAATGGGGTCACCAGAGCTAATGTTAGATTTGCTGGGGCCCAGTGCTGAAGCTAACGCCTGAGCCCCACCGACCAGAGATGAAGCAGACGCCAGAAGGCTTCAGCCCTGGACAGCGGAGCTCAGGTTACAGGCCCTTTTACCCAAGGCAGTGAAGCTCCGGCAGGCTCAGGCTTTGATCCCCCCTCCTGGGGTCGTGCAGTAATTTTTGTTGTCAGAAGGGGGTTGCAGTGCAATGAAGTTTGAGAACTGCTGATTTGTGGTAATCTTTTTAATATGCGAAAGCTCTATAAACCTATTCATATCCACTAGGTTACAGTAACTATACAGAGCCACAGGAAACTGCTTGTTAAAAAAAGTTAACAGCCAATTTAGAAATCGATCTTTACACGCTGGAATGTTTTTTATATCCCATTCATTTCAGCTCCTCTGTACATAATACAATTACATTTTAAACAGATAAACTTCAAAATTTACAACTACTTCATGATTTTTTTGAATATGCTGACAATGTGCGAGTACATGTTCTGGGCAATTTTACCTGTTTGTTAGTGATACTTTTGCTGGTTTTCAGATGAATTGTAATACATCAAATGCAAAGCTTATTTCTATCTGTGCAACTGGAACAGCGTCAAACCCACGACATGTGAAAAAGCTCAATTTTTATGAGAAAAAGCAACCTACACAAAACTTGTCAGAGTAACATGCATACACCTTCACTTATGTCTACATCTTGATAGCAGCTGAAATTTTTTATTTCAAGTTTTCTGTAATTATCTTTAAAACTTAAATTGTTCAACACAATCTGTACTGCAAACCTGACTAAGAAAATAACATAAAAATGTATATTGATGCTCCTCAACTATTTTAGACATTATAAAATGAAGCAAAATCTGCCTAGAAAGTAATTTAGACTTCTTTTTAAAAATCTATGTCAACCTTACTACCTGATATTTTAGCAAATTTAACTTATTTTTTAAAATTAAGCCAAAGTCCACTATACTCCATTTCTGAATATGTCATAACAAATACAGCAAAAGCTTTGTTATCTGACATGTTGGGAGAGTGGAAGGTGCCCGTAAGTCAAAAATTTCAGTTAACTAAGAGGGAGGGAGTTTGGGTACGTGAGGGAGCTTAGGACTTGGGGTTGGGGTGCAGGAGGAGGTGCGGGCTCTGGGAGGGAGTTTGGGTATGGGAGGGGGCTCAGGGCAGAGTGGTGGAGTGCGTGAGGGGTTTTGGCGTGCCAGATCCGGGTGGCGCTCACCTTGGGTATCTCCCTGCAAGCGGCACCATGGAGAGGCATGGCCAGGTGGCTCTGCGTGCTGCCTCTGTCCACAGGCGCCATCCCCACAGCTTCCTTTGGCTGCAGTCCCCAGCCAATGGGAGCTGCAGAGTCTGTGTTGGGAGGGGTGGGGGCAGTGCATGGAGCCCCCATGGCCATTCTTCCGCCTAGCAGCACTGACCACGGCCAATGGAAGCTTGCGGGGGGGGGGGGGGATGCCTCTCCGGACATGTTGCCACTTGCGGGGAGCCATCCAAAATGCTGGTTTATAGAGCTTTCCAGTCTGTAAAATGCCAGATAACAAAACTTTTCCTGTACAGTGCTCTCACACTTTGTTTCGCCAAACTATGCATACTGAAGAATGCACTGCAGGCAGCTAGGCAAGGAAAAATAATCTCGCCACAAACATTTGAGAGCTGTTAAGAGACAATATCAGGACTATTAGCTTTGATGATTTTGCTTCTTTCCATCTAATCTATAAACTGGGTTGGACCAAGACAGGAAAGAGCCCACAAATACAGGAGATTAAGAGAACTCTGGCAAGTTTTAAAAGGAACACTCCCTCAAAAAGGGGGCGGTAATTATTTAGAGGAACCAGAGAAACACAGGAGACCACAGATAGGGATTTCTGAAGAAGTTAAACCTGCCTAGTCATCATCAGAAGACAGTAAGTTTTTATATGAGATAGACAGGCGTGTAGACAGTGGGGCAGAGTGTTTTCTTCTGTGTTATCTTCTCAAGCTTTGTTCCTACTGCTACATAAATAATACTTTGGTTTTAACGAGGCAGTCTGATCACCATATCTCATTGGTGATAGTAGGGTTAGTTTACGTCTGGGTTTTCCCAGATGTTGCCTCTTTTTTGAGCCTCCGTCCTCTGTCTGGGCAAGCTCTGTAACCATGACAGGATTTTATATATAGAATAACTTTGGTGGGAAATACTAAGGAAACTTCTTTTGCAATACTAAAAAAGTAACACATTATGGATAAGACAAACAAGATGGAATTTTATGAACAAATGTGAATAATTGAGTGTTTTGTTAAAGATAACTGCAATTAATAGGAATTTCAAAGTTTTGAACAAAAGAATCCACTTGACTCTTGCAGTTCTAAAAAGCAACAGCTAACACAGAGATTCTAGTTCCTCTGATAAGGAAGATATGTCAGTCAAATGATTAGCATGAAGCAAGAAAACTGAATAATACTGAATATTACTATGAGAAACTGAATTATGTCTCCCAAAATGAAATGGAAACATTTTTCATACTGTAGTAATAAATTCTATACAGTAATCTATAGAAAAAGCAAAACTATATGAAAAATAATAGCCACTGGAAACTAAAAATGTTTCAATCACGTGTATTTTGTGTGTAGGTAACATATACTATCACAACGATGTGTGCAATAGAAGAGTCTATATAGAACAAACCAACAACAAAATGGCCCTTTGTTTACTGGACACTGGAGAACTGTGAACAATTAAAAAAATCCAGCTATAAAAAAGGCTGAAAGAACATCACTGAAATTAGTAAATCTCGTAAAATTTGCAACCCACATAAGGCCTGGGCTACGCTATAGAGTTAGGTTGACATAAGGCAGCTTATGTCGACCTTACTCTGTCAGTGTCTACATTACAATGGTGCTCCCACCGATGTAAGTCACCCACTTCATCAACTTAATAACTCACCACCGCAAAAGACGTAGAGCTTAGTTTGATCTAGTTAGACTCATGCAGTGTCCGTGTAGACCCTGCATTACTTACATTGCCTGTTGGCTGTCAGCCAGGCACCAAGCTAACAATTGGAGACTGCCCACCCCCCAATCCCAGGGCTGATGGCCAGAGCCAGAGATAAAATTTGAAATAATAGCAGCCATGAAACTGACAAGAATGTGTGTTTCACTGCTGGTAGGCTCCCTACTGTGAAACTGAGCCCTGCACTGGACTCACATCTCAGGCTTTCAGCCCTGTGGCATGGGGGCTCCAGCTGTGAGCCCCACATTCCAACTGTCAATGCTCCACTTCAGTTGGTGCAAGCGCACCTGATGAGAATGTGCACCAGTGGCAGAAGGAGGGCAGTGCAGACACCAACAGCAAATGTAATTGCTCCAGTGGCTGTAGGTTCAACCTAACTTCAGTCGACCTAATTTTGTACAGTAGATAAGCCTTAAGTGTGACTTATTCTCTCCTCCAAAAATATTCTCAACCACTGAGCACAGCTCCAAATCACACTGGAAAAATATGTGGTCAGAAATCTCTACATGTAAAATTTTCACTTCCTGTTTAATTAAGATTAAACTGCCTAACTACAGCCCAAATAGCACAACTGAGCAAGATGAGCATTATGGCTGATTCAGGAGTCTGTTTGTGAGTAAACCATGTCATTTTTTGGCTTAGCATTAGGCTTTTTAAATTCCAAATGTCCATGCCTGTCAATATATCAATCCTAAAGGAGATACCCAAATCTCTAATGCTTGACAAAGTGTTTCAGAAATAGAGTAATGTTCCAAAAAGTAGTAGGTTGGGTTGGAAGCTTTTGCTTTGAACCTGGAGATCCCTACTTCTATTTTAACATTACAGTTCACACTCAGGAAGACAGTCCCGGCCTCCAGGAGCTTATACAGTAAGACAAGCAACATATAAAGGGTTAGGGAGAGGTATAATATACACAATAAAAATAGGAATTAACAATTCACAATTGCCATTTTAATTCACTTTCTATGGGGAAAAAAAATCTAGGTATTCAGTTAGTTTGCAAGAAACTGATCAATGGATGACACACTACACTTGAAAAGGCAGCTGAGCGCATAAGGAAGAAGTAGCTGCCATTTCCATCCCGTCAGGTACTTTTTTCCAAAGATACTGAACTAAGTTCAAGGTTAGTTTACAGAACTGAAATGGGAGTTGGTTTAAGAATTTAGGATAGGCAGCAGTGGAGTTTAGTGTATGTTCTGGTAGACTATTAGAATCTTTCAACTGGTCTCTGCTGGCTTCACTAAAAAGACCAGCAGCCCTAGTAATTAGTTACACTATCAACCTGTTATTCAATGCCATAACCTAATTGACCAACTGGAACCTAAATGACAACAGAAACTAAATAATTTTCAATTGGCATTTCTATCATTGAGAAGAGTCAGTCTGTAGCAGGGGGAGAGGAATAAGGAGAAAATATTTTTGCAGCTAAAGAACATTAGGAGTAAGAAGAAAAACCTTGGGTTTTCATATGTTCATTTTTAATTGGTTAAAATATGAAACCCATAACAGAACAGGTCTAGATTTGAGACATCTAATTAAATACAAGATATATAGTCATTTTAAAAACAGAAGTATTGGGGTAAAAAATGAAGTTCTTCTTTACTTATATCCAGACTTCAGAATTCACCATGTTGCCTTAATCCTGCAAACACCTGTGTAGCCCTTTTGTCTGGAATATGATTCATGTGCAACAATACGAGGAAGGCAACCAAGAGTTTCTCAAGCATGTTTTTAAGTGGGTCAAATACTCTACTAGACCAAACATCTTTTTACTATATCAGCTAAGCAGTAATGATATATAAATTTCAACATGCTCCCTAAAGCTTTTTACCTGCTATCAGAATCTGAAGCAATTTCTTTTCTTCCTCCAAACCGGATTTGACACTGTAATGAATAAGTTTAAATAACACGAGTATTAAGAAACTGAAAATTCTTTAATGCTCTAATTTTAATTTTAAAAAACAAACAAAAAAAGATGTTCACTGACTCAGCATGTAAGTTATATTTCAAGCAACATAAAAACCTAGAAGCAAGGCAGGGCTGTAGAGCAGGGTAGTTACAAACCCGTCCTGCTGTCAGAAAGAATACTTAATCACATTTTAGCATTATGCTCCCTGACAAAACCTCCACAGAGCAAATAGATTCAAACAGCACAGCAGCAGAGTCTAGATGCACTACTAAATTACTGCTGCTTCTGAAGTATTATAACAGACCAGCCAATATCTATCATACATATCATTGATTTATATTGCCACATATAGTTGTCCTTGTACAGCTTCCTTTTAGTTATAAGGACACCAATTAAAAGTTGTGGAAATTAAATATAAAGTTCTGTTTTTCAGCAAAGAAACATTCTGAAAATAAAGACTTTAGAAGTTATTTTTTAAATACTTTTAATAAGTCAAGTAACTTCTCTGTTAACTTGTCTGGAGGGTCAAGAATCCAAAACCGCTTTCATCAAGACGGTGATGTTCTCCATTTCTAAATCCAATTACTAATTCAGGCTTAAATCTGCACACACTTATTGCTTCTAGGAGCAGTATATACTTCAATGAGTAGTCACAGAAGCAAACACTATACCCTGTACTGTATCCAGGATTGCACCAAACCTCACAAATAATAATAATTTTGCACTTGGGACGGGAAAGAAAAGAAGTGCATCATACCTGCATTGTCTCTATTTAACCTTATGGGATAAGAGAGGCAAGCAACATTTGAAAATAGCAAAAAAAAATAAACATGTATCTGAATTCAAAGTAAATAAGTTACTAATGTAAACTGTTACCACTATCTCCACTACCAGCACACAGTGCATTATCAAACCTTTCTATCTTTTAGCTGCTAACTGAAAATCTGTTATATTTGGCAACCCAGATATCAAAAGCATTGCATTTTCCTAGATCATTTTATTAATGTAACAAACTTAGAACTTTTTTATTCCAAACTTCTGAAAACTTCTACACATTTTTTAAAGTTGTCAGAGATTGCTCAAAAAATTTCTGAGTTAAGCTATTAATTATTTAACATATTTGTGTGCACATTTCCTTGTAACATGGCCTCAAGAGTTTTGACATTCAGTTACAGAATTAGGGCAGAATTCTCCACTGGACTACTATGCACAGACATAGATCACAGAAGCAGAACCCCATACAGAACACCAAACTTCCCTTCACATTCTACCCACGACCCTCCTATATAAGTTGACCATAATGGTCCTTTCTAGCCTTAAAAATCTATCAAGTTCTGGGTTTATAACTTTCGAGTGAACAAAATGCCATGTCTATATGAGGCCAGGAGAGTGCATTTTTTAACTCTGTAGATAAAATGACATTAAAATCCTAGTGTAGACAAGGTAAATTGTAGTTTTAACAGCATCTTAATTGGTCAAGGTAAACCCCAGGCTCTCTGCTAGGGTTTACCTCAACTAGTAAACATGTATTACAACTGTAACTTGCCTTGTCTGTTCTGGGATTTTAATACATTAGGTAACACGCCTTTTTCCCTAGTGAAGTCAAGGCCTGAGAGAACTTCTTAAGAAGAGCAAGTTTCCCCCTCCATCTACTGAAGAGGGGAGGGAAGAATAATAGCAGCTCTTGACAAGAACATCAACTCAGCATTTATACACTGCAGAAAGATTTTTAGAATTGGGGCAAACTTGCATGTATTGTTTTGATTTCTTACCTGTTTCACTGCATCCAGTAGCCGCTCTAGAAGAAACTGTCTTTTGGTGTCGTTGTTCTGTGATCCTAAAATTCAACACAGCTCTATTATTTTAACAAAACTATATTAGTCCTAATTCTGGAAAACTTTCCTCACATGTACTAGTCATCCCACGGAGATTAAGGAAGTACTTCTACGAGTAAGAGGATGCAGGATCAGACCTTTGTTTTGTTTTTTAGATACCCTTTATTTAATATGCAGAAATAATGCATCTGATTTTAATAAATTATTCTTTTTGTGGAATCAACAAAAATTACCCTAGAGTTCTTAAAATATTCAGAACAGTATTAACATAGTTTCTGTGTTAAATGCCAATCAGATAAAGTTAATTACCGGCATAAGCAAGCCACTACACATACACATTAATGCACAGGCCACAACATTTAACTTTTTAATCTAAATCATTTCAATATGCAGTGTCAGCTTTCACACCTTGCTTGGATGAACACCTTTTATAAACATGTCTGGCTGCACATAAAGCTTGCTGTTGAATTAGGCTAAGTCACTGAGTTATACACATTGCTGTTGTAGCTGTACTGGTTCCAGAATATTAGAGAGGCAAGGTGAGCGAAGTAATATCTTTTATTGGACTAACTTCTGTTGAGGAGAGAAAGCAGCTTTTAAGCTTACACAGACCTGAAAAAGGGTTCTATGTAAGCTCTAAAGCTCATCTCTCTGACCAACAGAAGTTGGTCCAAAAGATATTACCTCACCACCTTATCACTCTAGGCCTTAAGTTAGACCATTTTGTGCCCACTTTTCTTCTTCTTGTTTTTCTTCCTCCTCCGTCTCCTCCCATAGAACATTCAGCTTCATATAAAACTCTGACATTTCCCTCATCCCTCATCACCTAGCAAAACCTACCACTCAAACATCATTGAAGAACTGGAGAAGGTATAAGGGGTGGGAAACATTTCTCTCTTCTTCTTGCAATCCATCACCCTGGAGCACCCATCTCATATGTGTACTATTCCTGCACAAAGCATCTCCAATTTACCCAAGCAGGAGAAAAGATTAGAACTGACCACAATTCATTCTCTGGAAGCTGCTCCTCTCCTGCAAAGGAATTTCTAAAACCCAGACAAGAGTTGGACTCAAGAAAACACAGGATGCCTGTACGAGATGTGAATCCACAGTTAAAGAAAACAAGTATATTTTATTACCTAAATTACTATTATCTAATTACATAAGAACTTAGTGGTGCTTCATATGGAAACAACTGCTATTTTCTATTATTAATTTACAGAGGGTTAACTTTAGATTTTGAACTCTGAATCAAGTTGTGCAATCATTACGAGATTTTTTTTTTTTGTTTAAGAACTCTGTGCACATGAATGGGACACTAGTAGCTCTATCTAGAGTCAAATTTAGTACAGCTAACTTAGTACACTGTACAAGCTTCATCAGACAGTTATGCCAATGCACATCAGCCGTGACCTGCATAATCATTATTATTCCAGTCCCGAGAATTTTTACCAGAGGTTCCAACTTCGCTGAATTAAGTCATATTGTACTATGGTTTTATTTATATTTTTAGGGAGTAAGTAATCTGTAGGTCTAAGTGTACCACAACTAATCAAAATCACTTACAAAACTGTACAAGTAAAACATGCTAGTGAGAGTACACTCTTAGGGCTTGGCTACACTGGAGAGTTGCAGCGCTAGTGAGGGGGTTACAGCGCTGCAACTCAGGATGTGGCCACACTTGCAAAGCACAGCCAGCGCTGCAACTCCCTGGTTGCAGCGCTGGCTGTACACCTGGTCTGCCTCGGGTGTAGCGATTCCAGCGCTGGTGATGCAGTGCTGGTCAGCAAGTGTGGACACCACCAGCGCTTTTATTGGCCTCCGGGGTATAAGGAGGTATCCCAGAATTCCTGTCCACAACAAACCAGAAGAATGGCTGAGCTCCGATCTCCCCGTAGCTACTTCCTAAAAAACAAACACAGCTGCTCTTTGCTCCAGTGAGCGAGC
Organism: Gopherus flavomarginatus; assembly: GCF_025201925.1. Taxonomy (NCBI): domain Eukaryota; kingdom Metazoa; phylum Chordata; order Testudines; family Testudinidae; genus Gopherus; species Gopherus flavomarginatus. Next base: position 20,484,403 of record NC_066625.1, on the reverse strand, counting down.
CAGTGAAGGCAGGAGAATTGCTTTGGAATGTTCAAAGCTGTTTGCTTGAGGAGAGAGGGGGGAGGGGTAATGTTGAGCAACTGTTTATGTGGTCTGACGGCTATTTAGGAGTGCATAATTAGCATTTAGTGAATAAGAGACAGGTGGGGGAAAGGTCAAAACTTTTTAAATGATTGAAGGTAGGTGCTGTGTATCTTCCAGTCCTTAGAACTTGCAAGGCAGGGAGCTGAGAACAGTGTCAGCTCCAAAAATCCACTCTCTCTGTCTCCCCCACGCTCCCTGTCACACTCCACCTCACCCCCCTCTTTTGAAAAGCACGTTGCAGCCACTTGAATGCTGGGATAGCTGACCACAATGCACCACTCCCAACAGCGCTGCAAGTGCTGCAAATGTGGCCACACTGCAGCGCTGGTAGCTGTCAGTGTGGCCACACTGCAGCACTGGCCCTACACAGCTGTACGAACACAGCTGTAACTACCAACCCTGCAGAACTGTAAGTGTAGCCATGGCCTTAGTAAAATCCAGCCATAAACAAAACCACCACTTAAACACATGCATGCCCCATGTTGCCTCAGACTGACTCCTTCAACACTCCCATTTCTTTCCAGGTAAGTGGGAAAATACAATGAGATGCTTATCTTAAAGTCAGCAGTCTCAGGCTATTTCAGAATGAGAGTTTGTAGGAATTTCACAAGGTGAGCAACTTTCATTCAAATGGAAACAAGTTTTATAACATTAGTTATGTGGAGGAAGGTTGTCTTCAGGGTACAACGCATGTGTTAATTTTCAAATCCATACCACTCTGCCATCATTATAGCTATTAACATAAAAACTTTGATCATCTACATACCAAATTGATGGGCAAAACATAAATTCACAAATATGTAGAACATACCAGATTAAGCTTCTCTCTGTAGTGCAGACTCTACTAAAAAACTGAATGGTGTGATACCAGCAAATCAGCATACAACCCTGTATGGATGTGAAATTAAAGCTCAGTCCACACTACACTTGAAACTGTACTAGTCTCCGCCATGGCTGCACATGGCTGTTCCTAATAATTTTGTTGAGTAGTTTAGATGAGGAGTTTGGATGATTTTGGCAAGAACAATGTTATAAAACTATGGATCATTTTCAGCAGTTTGATAAGTACAAATTAAAAAAAATTCCCATTTCACATTTGTCAGAAAAACTATGATACTGTTGTGTTTGACATGTATATTTTGTATGAAAAAGGGGTTTACAAAAAGCTACATTAAAAAAAATCCCCCAATAATTTTTAAAACGTAAGTCTTTAGTAACATCAGCAACGCACAGTACAAAAGATTCACAAAGTAAGACTAGTCAGTCTAGTTTCATTATCCAAGCAGAGAAAAGTGCAAAAAAAATAAACATTTTTCATCTTTTATAAGATTAGTAGCTAGTAATATTGTTAGAACTATATATTTTACCCTGATTCTCTTTAAAACAACATATTAAATGTAATATATTAGGGATCGGCAACCTTTGGCACATGGCTCACCAGGGTAAGCACCCTGGCAGGCCGGGCAGGTTTGTTTACCTGCCACGTCCGCAGGTTCAGCCGATCACGGCTCCCACTGGCCGCGGTTCACAGCTCCAGTACAATGGAGGCGGCAGGAAGCAGCGTGGACTGAGGGATGTGCTGGCTACAGCTTCCCACAGCCCCCATTGGCTTGGGACAGCAAATCGTGGCCAGTGGGAGCCACGATGGGCCGAGCCTGCAGACACGGCAGGTAAACAAACTAGCCTGGCCTGGCGGGCTGCGTGCCAAAGGTTGCCGATCCCCGATATACATAAACACAAAATAGTATAACAAGCCTCAGTTAACTGTTATGATCCTTTAAAGCAGAGGACTCAAACTCAAATTTATCTTAGGACCAGTGCCAGTCCTCAAATCCACCCAGCGGGCCAATGTCACTCATGCCACACAGAACCCTCCCCCAAAAAACTCCGCCCCCCACCTGCTTAAGGCTCTGGGAGGGAGTTTCGGTGGGGGAGGTGGTCTGGGGTGCAGGCTTTGGGAAGGAGTTTGAGTGCAGAAGGGGTGAGAGGTTGGGCTCTGGGAGGGAGTTTGGGTGGGGGAGGAGGTCTGGCGTGCAGGGTCTGGGATGGAGTTTGGGAGCGGGAGGGGTGCAGGCTCTGGGAGAGAATTTGGGGTTGGGAGGGGGTGTGTGGGAAGGTGGAGATGTGCAGGCTCTGGGAGGGAGTTTGGGGGCTCAGAGGATGTAGGGAGGGGGTACAGACTCTGGGAGGGAGTTTGGGGGCAGAAGAGGATGTGTGGGAAGCGGGACGGGATGCAAGCTCTGGGAGGGAGTTTGGGGGCTGGGGAGGTGTGGGGACAGGGTGCAGGCTTAGGGAGTGAGTTTGGGGGCAGGAGGAGGTGTGTGAGAAGGGGAAGAGGTGCAGGCTATGGGAGGGGGTCAGGGAGTGCAGCGCTTACCTGGGGCTCCAAGGCAGGGCGGGCCAGGGGGCCTCTGCGCACTGCTGTCCCCAGGCACCACCCGTGCAGCTTTCCAGTGGCCACAGGGGCACTCGGGGCGGAGGCACAGCCCTGTCTCGCCCCACCTCTGGGCCACAGGGAGGGGCCAGCAGCCACTGGAGCGAGCAGGCAGCTGCACTGCACTGCCGGGGCCCCTGTGCGGGGAGCGCCCAAGGGCAGCTGGTGGGGCCAAGGGAGAGATCCAGCCCCAAAACTGCTGGAGCCCCACGGGCCACATTGGGGAGGCTCATGGGCTGCAGATGGCCCGCAGGCCAGGAGTTTAAGACCCCTGCTTTAAAGTGCTAAAGATAACCCTTGGTAAGTCTTAAAAAAACACTACTGAAAGCCAATTTTACTTATATTAAATTTTATTTCATTTAAAAAAAAGATACTAGGGATATTTGCATAACAGTATCTTTGTTGTTTTTAGTATATCAGTCCCTGATTATCTCACTTGAAGTCCTAATTCTCCATTCACAGCATCACGGTTGGCTGCTGTGGAGAACAGTGTGATGAGAGGTGGATTAAGACTTCAAGTGAGGAGTCAACAACAGGAATGAATATCTGACCTTGAAAACAACATGCATACAAGATAAGCATGCATAATTACTACTCCCTTCTAATGGAGTTTTACCTGCATCTGAGGACATAAACGGGTCCAGAATATTTTTCATAGATTCCTAGGAGGCATCAGTTAGTTCTGAGGTATTATTGTGTAGCACCCTAATTATCTATACTATTATGAATGGCCTTGATAGTTAGAAAGGCTAATTGCCTTATATCAGTGGTCCCCAAAGTGGTGCCCGTGGGCGCCATGGCGCCCACTGGGGCATTTATGTGTGCCCGCCTAGAGCCCAGCAGGGGAGAGAAGCTGCAGGCCCACCCCTGCCGGGGACAGAGAACTCCAGGGCTGCAGGCTGTGGGCACCGGTGTTCTCTGTCCCTGGCAGGTGCAGGGCTGTGGCTTCTCTCTGGCTCTCCGGGGCTGCAGACTGCAGGGGCCAATGTTCTTGGTTCCTGGTAGACAAGGGGCCGGCCTAGTGCCCAGCAGGGGAGAGAAGCCGGGGCCCCGTGCCTGCTGGGAACAGAGTACTCCAAGGCTGCAGGCTGCAGCCGCCAGTGTTCTCTGTCCTCCTAGCTTCTCTCTGCACTGCTCAGAACTGGCGCCAAAAACCCCCCAAAAAACGAAAACAAAAAACAAAACACTCCGACTCTGCAGAATGGACGGAATGCCGCCCTGCAGCACGTGCTGCCCCAGGCATGTGCTTGCTCCACTGGAGCGTGGAGCCGGCCCTATATGTGAGTAATTGTTGGTGCCCGCCACACTCTTCTGAAAACACAAATGTGCTAATGGCACAAAAAGGTTGGGGACCACTGCCTATATGAATGAATGCAGCCAGTTTTCCTGTGTATATATAGGAAATAGAAGATCAGCTTCAAAGCAACAATATACACTGCCTATTCTTCATTCAGGAAAGGTCTTGCTGTGGCAATTGTTATCAAGAGGCTTATCAGCTTGCCAGAAGACTCTAAAGAAAAAGCCCCGGACCTGATCCTTTTTATCTCAGGTCTGCTTAAATTCTGACAAGCAAGATTTAAGTCACAAGACTGAGGTCTCCAGGTTTACTCTGGATTTACCCTGGAATTCTAATGGAAGAATCTGAACAAATGCTACACCTGGACTAACTATTGGACTATAACTTTTTAAAATTGATTCCAGAAAGACTTTCTACAAATCATCAGCCTCACAGTCTCTGCTACAAAACCGACCTCAGGACTTTTCACATATCTGTATGTATACTGATCTCTTAAACACTACAACAACTCTCTTCTTTCTTTTTCCTTTTGTCATTAAAACCTTTAGTTTTAGTTACTAAAGGTTTGGCATCTGCATGATTATTGAGTAAGATCTAAAACTCATGTTGACCTTGGGATCAATGTCCGGTCCTTTGGGACTGGTGGACCTAAAATATGGTAAATCTGGTTTTCAGTAACCATTATATTACACTTGGCTATCTAGATAGAGGTCAAGAGCTGGAATACTTAAAGGGGACTGTATTTGGCTTCTTGGTAACCAGTGTGGTATTACAGAAGTTGTTTTGTTATGATGAATCTAATCAAGAATAAACCACCAGTCTGGGGGATTGTCTGCCCTATTCTTTGCAGTTTGCATCCTCAGTGTGGCCCATTCAGGCACCCAGTCACAAGGGGGTACCAATTAAGAGGGATCTACTGCATTCCATTTCACAATTTACACACAGCTAAAGTTATTGTGATGCCCAGTCCTAATGCTGGGTGGCTGAACTACTCCCATGCAAATTCAAATAGCAGTAAATTTGCAGCACTATATATATTACTGGGGGGGGTACATTAAATATGTCACGCTGACAGGATGAAAAGTTATATTTAGATTACTATGTAAAAAAAAGGAAGTCCATGCAGAAGTCTAAAAATGACAATGAAAATATGAGTTTGAAGAAGCAAAAGCTAAGAAACGCATGAAGAGACTCCTTCCATTTAAAAGTAATCAGTTTCAAAAAATGAGCTAAAATTAGTTTCAGGTACTGCACCTGCCTCTGAGTCACCTCACATTTTTGGTGGTTTTACAGACACACTTTTCTATTTTTAAAATGTTTTTCCTCTCTGTATTGTATGAGAAAGATCCAAACACACACAAGTAGAAACTGACTGATTAGGCAAGTGGGGAAAAAAAGTTTTAATCTAATCCTTCTAAGTTACAGTGATCTTAAGAACTATTTGTAGCAACTATAGTTAAAATAACACAGACAAAAGCACAATTTTTAAACTGTGTCCCTTTAATTGATCCTAATACACCCAACCACTACATATGCAGCAACTAAGATTAAATTCAAATATGAACAAAGATCAGCTTTTAAAAATTGTATTTGAATTTAGTGCTCAATGGCGCTGCCTTGAATTAGCCATACTACAGAAAGCTTTAGTACCTAACTCTGTCACACACCTAATTCTTGTCAGACCATACTGATACTATTTTAGTCCTCATCCTCTCTTACGCAAAGACAATCACAGTGAAGGCTGTGGTGCACAAACAGAGCTTAATGTGACTCTTCAGATTCCCGTTTTCTTGCAACCCAAGCCAGGATTTGAGTCAGTTTCAAAAAGTTAAAGGCAGATACATTTCTTCACTGCACTACCCAAGAAGATAAAATCATCTTGAATAAGTGACAAGTTAAAGACTGTGTTGGTATTAAAGCTAAGTTTACATTAGAAGCATAGTAAATCTGTTGTATCATTTCACCTAAAGTGTCTTGTAATGGTAAAAAAAATTAGGTTTGCCAAGCCAGACAACTGACCATCTATTATTTGACAAGGGTTAAATACTGTCAGATATTCCACCAAGAATGCCCTGATGTAGATGACAATCAAAAAGGTAGGCTACATCATGGTGCCATCTGTTAGCAAGCATACTTAAATGTACTGATCACTCACTTTAACATATGCTAAGACCAACTGTTTGGAAAAACGTGACCTATCTGAAAGCTGAGCATCTTGATTGATTGGAATCTCTAGAACAAACAATATGTTTGAATATATCTGTATCTTTATTTGTATACTTGTGTACATGGTAGTTTACAAAACACATTAAACAAGTTAAAAGACATGATCCCTGCCTCAAAGAGCTTAAATCTAAACTGACTAGACAAATGTACATAAATTAATTCAGAAAAGAGTGAGGGAGAAAGAGGAGCACTCAGCCATTAAGTATCCTCCCCCAACAAAGAGAAAATATGCACAAGCCAGTAAGATGATGGAAGAATTGGCCTATCAAGCATAAGTACCTTTAAAAAGTTGCTATGTGTTTTATTTCTGTTTAGTTTTATTTTACTTTTTCATTGTAACTGTTCAGTCTTGAATAACGTTCACATTTAAAAGTTAACCCATTGCTAAAAACGGTAATAAGAGTAATTATTTCTTTCATTTTTTTAAAGATTCATTTCATTGTGTTTCATATTCTTCTGAATTGAAACTTGTTTTTTGTAATTAGGCATAAATATCTAAGGCTAAGCCTAGTACAGACCATAACATCTTACACTTTAGTGTTACTATTCTAATAAATTAGTGCTTTAAAATATTTTACCTGTTATTTTTGGACCGCTCAAATGCCAACCCTATTATATATTATATGCGCGAGCGCGCGCACACACACACACACACACACACAGATACAGCAGACCCTTGCCAGAATGTGCATCTTTATACTGCAAATTCAGTTATAGTGCGGGACCATACATGGATCCCAAATTTAATTACCTTCACTAGAATCCATGGTAACGCGGGACCGCGCATGGATCCAAAATCCTGCGTTCTAGCAGGGGTCCGGTGTGTATAATTTATTTTTAGAGTTGGCATTTGAGCAGTCCAAATATATAAACACACACACACACACACACACACACACCAGAATCTTGTTTAGCCAAAGCCCCCTTTGTCAAACCACCTCCACATCTAAAATTAGGCTATGTCCCCTGATATGAATCATTCACATTGAAGAGCATCCAATTACCTGAATAAATCTCTCATTCTGTTAATAAAACTGGGTTCTGTCACACAATAACCTAAGAAATTCCACAGTGTGCAGACTCCAATATGCAAAGTTTGGTAATTACAGTTAGCAAATATAGTGAGTTAGTTATTTGTGTGATGGTCTCTGACAGTTTTAGCTATTCAATGCTGTACATGGCAAGTCCAAAATGCTATAATGGCCCCACAACTGAATACAGTTCGTGTCTATATTAATTGGGATTGTCATCTCACCCACAAAAAAATATTCTAGCATGTAAGAGTAGATCATCACTATTAATAAAGTAGATATAAATGTACAGGAAATATCTATCAAGCAGTATTTCATACATGAGTACAGTTCCATATTCTGTTAAAAAGACATCAAAAAAGTCACACCATAAAATACTCAGTCTATGTTACTAAGGCAACAGATTAATAAAACTAATAAACTTACCAGTCTAATTAAATTTTTAACTTTTGTACCATATTTCCATTTCAATTTGAAAAAAGTGCTCAGAGGCAATTCCTGGTTCTCGCACACTAACATTTATACTTTTAGAGGTTGTAATATCGTAGAAAAATGATTAAGGACAAAAGTTTTAACTGACTTGTTTAATGCACGCAAATTGTCCTATTCATCTTTAGTTTTAAGACTAAGATTTTAGACTAAATATAAAGAACAGTGCAAAATCTTAGTCTTAAAACAAAAAAGATGGAGAGAAAAATTCACATGCATTAAACAAGTCAGTTAAAACTTTGTCCTTAATCATTTTTCTATTATATTATAAACTCTAAAAGTATAATGCTAGTGTCTGACAATAAATGATAGTGTCCCAGCCTCAAAAAGAGACATAGCTGAAATAGATTACATTTAAGTTTGCCTAATTCTCTACCTAAAGACAAGTGTAAATATGATGCATACTTTCTCTTTCCTGCTGCTCTGTTCCGTGACACTCAAATTTATGTTCCCATAAACCCTACTTTTTTCAGAAGAAAGAGTTATATCTATGTTTCACTTTATTGTTTGGTTAAACTCATAGATCTTGGCAAGATTTACAAGTTTATAAAGGTAGATCAAACATTTGGCCTACCATCCTTAATAACATTGCTTTCTGCATGATCCTGTCCTGGATAACCGAAAAACATTTCAATTTAGAGAGAATTCTACCTGCATCATACACGTCTCTCTATTGGTAAAAAAAACACAGATGAAGGCTTTAAAAACAAAGATTTGGTAATTCATAAAAATAGTGACAAGAAATATAGTATATAAACAAACTATGGACAAAACTGCTGCTAATAAAACAGCTTTCAAAGTTTTTTGTAGAGATATCAACTGTTCTTTTTAACTGTAAAAGGAAATTCCATTGCTCAAGTGTGCAAAGACTTACCACTCAACAACAACTTAAGCCCTACATCCAGGTTGAGCTTACTACAGGACTGGAGTCACACCTAAAAAGCAGATGCAGGCCCCTATAGTGTTAAGAGGGTAGTTTTGAAGTATATATGTATATAGTGGCAAAACTTGAAATGAAGCTGAATTATCTGAGAAAAGATTTGTGTTTTGACAGTTTGAATGTCACCTGCATTTCACAAAATACTAATAACTTTCCCTGCAGATCTATGATCATCTTTTCCATCTCCTTTCAAGTCAAAATTATTTCGATAAATACAAATACAAATGCCAGATAAACGGAGAGAAAATGTTACTAATTTGCTTTCACTTTCATCCGTTGTATAGTTTCTCTTTCATAGCCAATGTAATTAATGAATCTACATGGGGTTTAGCTGCCTCAGTTCTTTAAATGTTAAAATTGCACCTTTCATCAATATGGGTTAAACATTTTGGCAGCAGAGTTAGAACAGAACCCAGGACCTAATTCCCAATTCACTGCTGCAGAAAAAAGGACAGTCTCAGGGTCGGGGATGATTTCCCTCAGCATGCTATTTGTGTTTTATGAGCAACTCTGACAAGCCTTATTTCAAGTCAATTTTTATAACTAAGTTCTCTATTTGAATGAAGAATGTGTCAATCTGCATTTTGAAATAATATTTAATATATCAATCCCATTTGATGATAACTATTGTTAACAGTTACCACCAGTCCTGGTACTTCAACTTGTGTGACCAATACTCACTCTTCCCTCCACCTCAGAGAATAGCCTCTATGCTGATTCGCTCCCCACCCCTGCAAGGATAGTATTGCCCTAGATCCAATATTTCTGAGCTAAAAGTCCAATTCAAGAAAAACTGAGGCCTGTGCAAAACTGTACAATTCTTCCTCTCTCATTACAATCTTAAGATTCAGTGAACATCATCTTGCCTCACTTGACCTTAAATACTTTGCAGTTAATTTAGGGTAGAAGGAAAAACACGTGTCCAGAACTGGTGTGTGTATTTCAAGGGTTGCAGATGAAGGTTTCATACTCTCACTTAAAAAAAAAATCACATCAGCAAACACGTTTCTTTGCTCAGGTTACTAACCACACCTCAGTGTATTAAGTCAAGTAAGAATATTACATTATTTATGCTCTGTTTACTTTCTGCACTTTGCAAAGCAGTCGGCTTTACAGGTGTTTACAGTCCGTGTGTCTCGCAGGGGCTCAGCGCCGCAGGGTCTGCGATTTCACACGTTACTGGAGGACTGAGCTTCACACAATAAAAATGAAGGGGGAGGAGCGGAGACGCGCCTCATTCAGGGCTCCGGAGTACGAGGGGCCACCTCCCTAGTGCCCAGGGGCTAGGATACCCCTCCAGCACGTCAGCCTGCTCCCACCGGGAGCCGACCGTCTAAACCGGCCCTTAGCACCGGCTGGCACGGGGCGCGCCATGACCCCCGGCAGGCAGCACAGCGGCCCCACAAAGACTCAGGGAGGCCGGGACTCAGCCGGGAGGCTGTGACACAGGCTGAGCCCCCATCCCCGCGGGCTCGGGCGGGCACTCACCGCTCATGATGCCCTGAGTCCGGTCCCTCCCCGGTACTGCAGCTAGCCCCCCTGCTCCCCTGAGACCGCTCCACAGAGGGAAGCCCGGCCGGGGACACACAGAGCGCGCCCCGGAACTGAAGCCCCGCCGCCCCGGAAGGTAAATTCTGGAGCCTGGGGGCGCGCGCGCCAGAGAGAGCTCTGACATTCCCTCCCCGCCGCGTGCGCCTCCCCAACCGCCTAGCAGGAGCGCTGCGAACAGCCTGGCCTGCGGAAGGGCGCTCTCGCGCCCGGGTCCTGTGATGCCCCCGCTTCCCCGGTGGGCGGGTCTCTGGGTAGCTCGAGGGCAGGCTCTTCTCTGCCCCGCTCATGGGGGGAAGGGCCCCACTGAGCCTCTGGCCGCTCCCGGGCCGCACGCGCAGAGGAGTTTGGGGAGGTGGAGGGCCTGGGGCTGCTTGGAAGGCTGCTCGTTAGGGCAGCCGCTGTTTGGAAGCAAAGTAAGAACCACTTAGTGGGAGATTCAGGGCCAATTTTCTCTGCTAACTAATTACCTGAGTTAAAGAATCAGAGGCAGGCAAGGAAAAGGAAAGCTGGTGATGTCAGAAAGCAAAAGGCAAGGTCCAGATCCTGGCATTAGCAACTCCAACCTGGGGGAAACGGGGGTATCCAGGCAATTTATGCAAACTGCATCATGGGGTTTGTTTGTTTTTTGTAAGGTGAACCAAAAACAAAGCAGATTATCAAGTGTGAGCTTTTTTTCCACTCCTCTACATGGAAGTGCTGCTGATCCTGATCTGAACTTCATTATTTGGGACCAGCCCCTTCCGATGGAATTAAAGTAGAAACCTACATCCGCACCTCACAGTTCAGGCCTATCTAGCAGCAGCATGAAGCAGCACTTGAACTCCAAGCCATTCTACTCTTAGAAACATAATCATCCAAATGTAAATGTAGTCCTGCGGTAATTTGGAAGCTTCTGAAGTATTTCTTCTCTAATGTGCTTCATAAAGCAACTTCCCCTTCACTGATTCTTTGCATGTACAGATAATTGTTTCAGAGCAAAGAGCTGTATCTTCACAATAATAATTTGAAATGATAAATACCATATATAAATAAAAGATGGATTAAACTAGTGAAAAATAAAATTCTAAACTTTTAAATACAGGTGTCAGGTATCATTTAACCAAAAAATAATTCCAAATTGTTGATGTTTCAAAATACACAGCAACAAGAATAACTACAAAAGTCATTGGAAAAATTAGGTAGCAAAGCAAATAAGAATAAAATCTACTTTCTTCGATTAAGGGCTATATCCACACATAGATGCAAGGACTTGTATCCCAAGCACAAATGAAGATTTATGCAATTATTATAACAGAAACAGTTACAATCCATCTTATTTAGATTCTCATGATGTATGGCTAGGCCAAAATTTTCAGACTTGTGTGGCCAGAGTTACGCATCTAAATCCATAATTGGACGCCTAAATATGTGGCCTGTGTGTCAGAGGTGCAGAGTATGATGTTCAGCAAGTTTCTTAATCTTTTTCCTTTCAGTTCCTCAATTTCCCCATCTTTAAGATGTGGGTTATTATTGTGTTATGAGTCTTAATTCACTCATGATTGTTCGTTCTCTCTGAGATCCTTATGTAAGCGGGGGAATGGTCCCGCTATTGTGGGGAACTTTCCTGGCTTCTACGCTACCCCGGTGAAGTGGGCTAGCGAAAGGATCTGAGTCCTCACTCCCACTTCCTTTACCCAGAAGCCTCCCTGCCCTTGAGGACTCCCCTTCCACTCTCCTGTCTGGCAGAATCCTCATAACCCCAGCAAGGCTGGGCCCAGGATTCCTGAGGGGTTCAACCCCCAACCCTGCTGTGGTCACCCAAGACAGGGGCTAAGGCGTCCCCACTCCGGGGTACTCTCTTTGCACTACGCACTTCCCTGACCCACTGATCACATCATACAATTTAAAGCAAATACAAGTTATTTAATTAACAATTTTAAAAAAAGAATAAGGAAAAATGGGAAAGGTTAAAAGAAAACACATCACCCTGCTCTGTGGCAGGGACCATCACAAACAGTGTCTCTGGACATCAGGGCACTTCACAGTCTGTTCCTTGTAGGTCCCAGGCCTCCTTCTCAGGCCTTGGCTGTGCTGCAGGGACGCTGCAGGTTGGACACTTGCTCTGGCGGTGGCCACACACTCTCTCAGGCTCTGGGTGGCAGGACCCTTCTCCCCAATGTCACTCCCACTCTGTCAGGGTTACGATCCCCCTCCAAGTCTGGCCTGCAGGGCCTCTTGGCTGAGGCCCACTGCCCAGGGTCCCCTCGCTTTCCCCAGCTGCTCACCGCACCCAGCTCCGGACTGCTCCAGCCCCAGCTCCACACTGCCTCAGCACGGCTGCTGCTGCTGCTCTGCCTTCAGCTCCCTGGGCTGCTTCTCTGGCCTCCCTGGCTCCACTTGTACAGCTCTGCTCCCAGGGCAGGTCTGCTCTGCAGGCTGCTTCTGTGAATCTCTCTCAGCTCTCACTTGCTTCCTGGGCTGCTTGTCTGGCCCCTCTGGCTCTGGTTGCTGCAGCTCTGCTCCCAGGGCAGGTCTGCTCTCTCTGGGCTGTGCTCTGGCTTTTTAGGCTGCAGCTCTGCTCCTAGCAGCTTAGCTTGGCCCCCTACTCTCACCTTAGCTCGGCCCCCCTCTGTCTGACCCAGGCAATTTCGACTCACATGGAGGACAGGACCCACCCTGGCCTTCTGTCTCTTTGATTAGCCTGCCCGCCCTGTCAATCAGGCTGACCTGGAGCACTGGCCTCTCACCATTGTTCCTGGGGACTGTCAGTCTCAGGGCCCTGATTTGCCATCGATCCCTCCCTTTTTAGTGCTGGGAGCTAGCAACCAAACACCCGCACTCAATGTTAGTAAGGGGATAACTGTCCCCTTACACTTGGATAGACAGTGCTCTAGTAGTACAAAGGTGATTATTGCTGAGCACAAACAGCCTTCATTGACTTAAATGGGAACTGCAAGTGCTCAGCAGCTATGAAAACCATAACACTTATTTAGATACCTAGGCATACCTAATTTTAGATTGAATTTTTAGCATATAGCTAGCTGATACTCCTAGTAAATCCCTGCTAAGTACAAAAGATCATTATGGAGCCCATGCTAAAATAGGGAGATTTTACATTTTTTGAAAATGTTTGGTCCATAAAAGAAAGCCCTCCTCTACTATCAGGAACCAGATTGGCAGTTAGAGGTTCTGCAATACCATCTCCTCTTCCAGTATAGCTCACAGCTGATATCTTAACTGGATATAATTTCATATTCCATAGATGTATCCAGTATTAGAGCATTTCCTTTGCAAGCATTTCCATTTTCACTGGGCCCCAAAATCTCAGAATCTGGATCTCTGAAGTGGTACAAAAGTGATGCTACATACCTTTTTTTTTTTTTTCACCTCTTAGTACTACAAAAACATTTTGGTACAAGATTTATTTGTGTGACATAGTCATTAAATATATATTTGAGCTTGTTTATTGATGGCATTTATGCACATCCAAACTTTTGACTAGTAAATATAGTCTTTAATGATAGTGCAGAAAAGTTTTCCCCACGCAGGGGTTCTTATAGCTTATAAGTTCCAGTAAATAGCTCCCAAGGGAGACTAAAATTAGAAATAATATAATACCTATGAAAGTTAAATGTAAGAGCTATAAAGAAACCACATGTACTATCCTTCTCTACTGACAGCAAATAATAAAATTTATGAGTATACCTATACTGGATGAGCTGATTGATTATTATGTAGTAAAAAATGCTTTCATTTCCCTATCACAGAGTCATCATTGCACCTGGAATATAGCTGCAATATTCAGAAGTCTTTGTGGTGACCAGAACAGTAGCTCCTTCCTCTGTGGCTGGTAATGGGAATGAAGTATCAAAGCCAGTTTGGAGTTTCACCAACCCACAGTCCCCGCAAGTGCATTCCTCCTCTGAATACATCAGTGATGCTTCACTTTGGAGGGAATCTCCAATTATATCTGTATTCACACTGGTCTCAGTATCAGCCTTGAGTATAATATTCAGCTCCACTGCAGATTCTATGAAGATATGAAAAGATATTTTAGTTCATGTGTCATGCTATCTCACTAGTAAAGTCAAGTCATAGAATCTACTAAACATGTCCTCCACTCCCAAATTTAGGATGAGCATGTATGGAATCTATTGTATATTTACTATCATATACATAAATAAAATTAACAGAAGCATCTTTGCTGTAAATATCTATGGATATGAAAAGGTCAAAAATTAATTTAATTCTTTCTGCCTCAAGGAAAATATACTTTATATATGGCTTTGAGAGGCTACAGGGTTGAATCAAGTCAATTTACACTTTATAAGCTGTGAGGCTAATCTTCCATTTTTATTCTCCCGCCGGGTAAAATTCCTTTTGACTTCAATGGCAGGAAGAACTGGGCCTTGATAAAGAAATTCTGTTAAGAGTTTATAGCAATTTTCCAATGCAAAATAGGATATGCAAGTTAAAAATATATATTGAAATAAAAAAACAAATATGACTCTGTAGCCAAGACCAGCGGGCTCCTAACTAATACTGGCTATAATATGATATCCTTACCCGTGTTGGGAAGTACTTTTTTCCACAGTTACCCCCATTGACTTTAGTTCGTCTATTTATGAAATAATGTATTCTCCAACATGAGTAAAACTATCAGAATCTGGTGATGTAGGCTATATTAAAAATTATAAATTAAAACAACATAGCGGAAATTCACAACAATCTGAAAATATTTTAGAAAGAACTCTATTTATAGACAAGCATATTTTGTACCTGTGTTTTTCAGTTCTTCCTTTGATTGTTTTGGGTGCCTCATTTTAAACAAGACCATTAATATGAACACTGTCAATGTTAAAATCACTCCTATTCCCAAACCAATCCAAAGAATTCCATCTGATACTTTTACTTGACCTGTAGTACCTTTTAAATAAAGGAGACATATTATGCACATTAAAAACAACAAGCAATTAATAATAAATACATGGCATAATCTATAAGTCTCTCACATATCTAAGGAAAAATTTGTTTTTCTGGTGAGTGACAGCTAGGTAGCTTGAAACATTTACTTTTCCTAACATAGTTCAGTTGATATATAGAAGACTGTGTTTAGGTCTTCAATCTTGTACAGATTTTATACTTGGTCTTGTAAACTTTAGTGTCATTTTTCATGGTTTATATTTAGAATCAATGCAAAGTATAAATGTGAAAATGCACAGCACAAACAAATAATGTTACAGAATTGGTACTTACTCTCATTACAATAGCTCTGACATGAAAAAGGTGGCTTACTGGAACATCGAAGTTGACAGGGTATACAAGATTGCAGCAAGCTGTCAAAATACTCATTTCTGAAGCAATGTTGAGCCATCAGGGTCAGTAATTAGTGAACTAGGAAGCCACAGAAATGGTTAACGAGTAAGGACAAGCTAAGGAGGAAGAATTTTTCCACTTCTCACTTTGTACAAACAGTAGTAAGTGTGGCCTGCAACAACAGCTAAATATCAAGGTTCTTCTTAAAAAGAGTATATTAAATAATAGGGATTTCACCCTGAGGCCTCTCAAGGGACTCTGGCTGCTCATTTGAATAGCAACTGCAGATTCAAGTTTCTAGATGGACCATCCAGCTGGATGGAAGTAATTTTCAATGTAAATTCTGTCTGAAACAGAAACTGATTATTTATAGAGGACATTTCTCAAGCAGGTGCTAAACATTATACACTGTAGAAAAAGTCTGAGGATGCCTAAACAAGCATTTTCATCAACAGATAGTCCCTGTATTCAGGAGTTTGTTGTATTCTCTCTCTCAAACTGATGGATCTGTACCAATTATATCTCATTCTAGACTGCAAACTTCTCCATGAAGCATTGGTTCAATTTTTATTCTTTTCTGTTCCATTGCCACCACCAAACAACATACTGTATTGTTGATGAATAGAGGGAAAAAAAGAGGCTGCGTTGTCTAGTGGATAGAGAAGAGGACAAAGTCAATACACCTACAGAATGCATGCTGTACCTCTCCTCCTCTCGGATCCTCCACTTCCCATTGGCTGGGCTGGGAGGATGGGCGAGCTGATTGCTTCTCAAGTTCCCTTCCCCGCTACCTTTTTAAACAACTCCTCAGCTTTTCAATAATGACCATGAGATTTCAAAGAGAGAAGGTGGGTGAAGTAATATATTTTATTGGACCAACTTCTGTTGCTGAGACAGACAAGATTTTGAGCTTACACAGAGCTCTTCAGGTCTGGGAAACTCACTCAGTTTCCCAGACTCGAAAAAGAGCTCTGTGTAAGTTCAAAAGATTGTCTCTCTCACCGATAGAAGCTGGCCTAACAAAAGGTATTACCTCATCCACTTTGTCTCTCTAATATCCTAGTACCAACACAGCTACAACAACACTGCATATATGAGATTTCAGGTCAGTCCAGAAAATCCAGTGTCCACATGGACATGAAGTCACTCAAGGCAATAGGCCTGGATGTATTTGTGTAAAATACTTGTACCCGCCTGAGCTATTCCAAATATGCAGACATACCTTCAAAAGTGGCCACTGATTCTGAGTGCTTCTGTTCGTGGAGTTATCTACCCAACAGTTAAAGCTCCCAAAATCAGCTTTTAAAATATTAGCCTGAAACTATCTTGACGTTTACACTAGATAAACAACCTAGAACAAAACTGTAATTGAAATAAGGAATGTCCTGCATCTGAAATTGGTTACAAATGGATAACTTTCTCACCCTGAGCCACCCTGGTCTTCTTTTGCACTATGTATCCATCTAGAACAGTGGTTTTCAACCAGGGACACGTGTACCCCTAGGGGTATGCAAAGATCTTCCAAGGGGAACGTCAACTCATCTATTTGCCTAGTTTTAGGCTACAAAAAAAGCACCAGCTAAGTCAGTACAAACTAAAATTTCATACAGACAATGACTTGTTTATACTGGTCTATATACTATATTGTATGGCAATATCATGTGCGTATACGCACTGTATTAGACATGTGTTTTATGTCATTTACTGATGTATGCAAACACATTAATGAGGCTGAAGTTGTCATAGAGATTCAGAATATTAGTGCCATGGCCTTGCATGGATAAATTTAGATCATTCAGATTGCAAAATGTATCTGTGAAGTAGGCAAGTTGAGCTAACCACACAGAGGCAAGAGGGAATGAGCTATATTTTCAATTCTACAACACACGATGTCATTTGATAAGGGTACTTTCTTGACAGAATCAGCTGCTTTTTTATCAAGCATGTTTTCTGCAAGCACCATAGTGGCAGGCAGAATAAGATCTTCTGAAATTGTGTACAGCTAATTTGATTTTGCTACAAGAAGTGAGACAGCATATGAAAGTTTCAAGTGCTTTTGTAGAAATACTGGAAGCTTTTTTCATTTTAAGCTGCTAAGTCTGGAACTCAGAAAGCTTTCTTTAAAAAAATTCTTCTGTCTTACCTGCATGCCCGGGGTGTTTTGTCTTCAAATGTCATTGCAAATGCGCTGGTTTCATACTGTTAATTGATAAGAGTTTCTCCGCAAAGGAACACAAAGGTTGAGGTGGATCACTATTTGTAGAGATGTGAATCCAAAAGCAATATATTGTTTGCAGAACTGATTATATCTTTTTTCAGTCATCAGTAATTTCTTGCCATTTTCAGGTTTCAGAGTAGCAGCCGTGTTAGTCTGTATCCACAAAAAGAACAGGAATACTTGTGGCACCTTAGAGACTAACAAATTTATTTCAGCATAAGTTTTCGTGGGCTACAGCCCACTTCATCAGATGCATAGACTGGAACATATAATAAGGAGATATATATACACATACAGAGAACATGAAAAGGTGGGAGTTGCCCTACCAACTCTAAGAGGCTAATTAATTAAGATGAGCTATTATCAGCAGGAGAAAAAAAAACTTTTATAGTGATAACCAGGATGGCCCATTTCAGACAGTTTGACAAGAAGGTGTGAGGACACTTAACACGGGGGAATAGATTCAATGTGTTTAATGGCGTGGCCATTCCCAGTCTCTATTCAAGCCTAAATTGATGGTATCTAGTTTGCATATTAATTCAAGTTCAGCCTGTTGGAGTCTGTTTTTGAAGCTTTTCTGTTTCAAAATTTCCACCTTTAAGTCTGTTACTGAGTGACCAGAGAGGTTGAACCAGAAAGTCTCTACGCAAAAGAATAAATAAACACAAATCTGACATCAGGAATCATAACATTCAAAAACCAGTAGGAGAACACTTCAGCCTTTCTGAGCATGCTCATTTTCCTGAACAATGAAATAATTTCTCTCCTTTTTAGGGAAGTGTTTGCAATTAGCTTCCCAAGAAGGTAATCTGGACAAGACATCAGCCTTAGTGTGCTTGTGCCCAGACTTCTATGTAACTGTGAAATCACAACCTACAATTCTTCCAACCACCTGGCATGTTGCCCTGAATCTAAAGAGCAACGGAAGGGATGCATGGTATGTCCTAACCACAATCTTCTTCAAATGCAAATAATGTTGAAAATTTTCTATAGAGTTAACTACTGACAGAAGTTCCTTTCAGGTAATGCAATAATTTCTCTCCAGAGAATTTAGACTCTAATTGTAATAAGTCCCCACCCTCTCAAGTCTTTTGCTTTCTAATACTTACGTCAATATTGCCCCCAAACAGTAAGCACTAGCATCTGTATGATATGAAAGGAGTTTAGGCTAAGACAGGAGCCACCGTAAGAACTTTTATCAATTCTGAAAATGCTAAAATCACATGCTGTTGACCACTGAAGTAGTTTCCCTTTCTCACCCATCCTACGCAATGGTTTTGTAATACTGGCTAATCCACAAATAAACCTTCTATAATAGGAGCAGAGCCCTACAAAACTCCGCACATAAGTGAGTGTCTAAGACATTGGCTAGTACTGCACAGTCTCAATTTTCTTTTTGTCAGTGAAAACTCCCTCCTCACTGTGTGCCCAAGGTAAATTCCTTGTTTTGAAACTACTCACATTTGTTTAGGTTCAGTATGAGATTAGTAGCCTTAAGCTTATCACAGACCATTTATAAATGTATCAGTTCTTGCTCAAAGGTTAGCGTGCACCACCATATCACTAAGTAAACAAACGGAACTAGAGAAGCACATCCTGCAATACCCTCTTCAAAAAAGTCTCAAACATGGCCTGGCAATACATGAGCTAAGCATCACTTTAAATTGCCACAAGCCTTATCCTGCTGTGAAAAGCAGTCTTTTTCCTGTCCTTTGGATCCACTCCCACTCACCAATACACATCTTTACGATCCAGTGAGAAAAACCAGACTGAAGATGCAACAGCATCCAGGGTATCATATATTTGTGGTAATAGATAAGAATTCATTTTATTTTCTATACAGACACCCTCCGACTTACACAATCATTCCGTTCCAGAAAGCCTTGCGTAACTCGAATTTTGTATAAACGTATATCCGTACGTTACACAAAAATTTCCATAACTTGAAAATCCTATTTCTGGCTTATTGAACTTTGTTCGTAAGTGCGAATTTGCGTAAGTTGGGTCTTGCGTAACCCAGGGAGCATCTGTAGTCCACTCTGTAATAGTATGCTACATTGCATTAAACTGTTCTGCCAGTAGGTGGTGTTATGTGCTCCATAATTTAACTGAGCATATAATATACCCAGGGCTGGCACTAGCAATTTCGCCACCCCAAGCACAGCGGCACGCCGCGGGGGGGGCGCTCTGCTGCTCGCCGGTCCCGCGGCTCTGGTGGACCTCCTGCAGGCGTGCCTGCGGATGCTCCACCGGAGCCGCGGGACCAGCGGACCCTCCGCAGGCACGCCTGCGGGAGGTCCACCGGAGCCACCTGCCGCCCTCCCGGCAACCAGCAGAGCGACCCCTGCGGCATGCCACCCCAAGCATGTGCTTGGCGCGCTGTGGCCTGGGGCCGGCCCTGAATATACCTGACAGCACATTAAAGATGTATCTCTCTGGGGTGGAAGTTCTGTAACCAATCCATATCTGGTACATCACACAAACAATCTGGTGCTGCCATCTTTTTCTTAACCAGAACTATGGATTAGGCCCAAGGACAGGTTGAAGGGTTAATTATCCCTTCTCAATACATTTCTTCAATGGCTTGTAAGCCTGTTTCCTCTTTGCTTCTAGTAAATGATGAGATGGCTGTTTAATGGGCCTGTTTTCTCCAGGATCTGTCTTGTGCTGGACCAGTGCTGTACAACCTATATTGTGCTGGACACAGTGCTGTACAATTACTTCTGATTCTAAACCACAAAGTCTTGTAGGCCATTCTGCTTCTCATTTATGTACAGCTAGGCTAGAACAAGTCCTGTAGAAACTCTGAACGCTCACCTTTTCCTCCTTCTGCTTATTTTTCTTCTGTACCAATATTTACTAGATCCACTCATTCACAGCTTTCCCTTTTTTTTTTTTTTTTTACTATTTGCAGAAACATTCATCAAATGGACAGGAGTCTGTTCCTGCTTCAAATCCACAAGAACTTTGGCAGCAAAGGTTCCCTCAAGGACCCAGGTCTTAAAGTAGGTCTTGATAAACCCCCTATCTTTCCTGTGCTGTAATAAAGCTACCACATCATGTAGCTGTTATGATTAGGGCCCTGAGAAAAACTCTAGAATTTTTTTTAGAAAATTAACGACAGTGGCACTGGTAAAGTCGCGATTTTCACAGGCTATCCACAGAATGCAGTCAGCGAAAGGACACTGCTGCATTCCTTTGCATAAAATTGACATCTCTCCCTGCAAACTATTACAATTACTCTGGTGACTGCAGATTTTTTCCTCCCTCTTTTCCTTTCTCCTGCCTAGTGCCCCCCTGTCCGCCAAGCTGTCAGCAGCTGGTTTTAAGGGAGGCTGCTTGGAACATGAACAGCTGCAGCCTCATCATGTATGTGGAAGCATACCCGGCCTTCAAGTCCACTTGTAACTGCCATGCCCACATGGTGTTATTGTCCAAACTCAAACAAAAACAACAAAAACAGTTCCTCCAACCACCCTGGGCGACAATTCCTGTGGAATTTCCCCCTTTTCCTTTCTAGTGTCCACTGCCTCCCTTCCCAGGCCACTCTGGCTGTCCTGCTGATAGTGCTTCAGAGTTTTCTTTTCAGGTTCCCACTGCCTCCTCTCCTAGGAGACTCTGGCAGTTCTAGCTCTCCAGAGCTCCCTATTCCAAGGAGCAGACAGTGAGAGCCTCATGTCTACTCTCTCTACCCCTTATATGCCCAAATCTCAGCCACGCTTTCCCTCACCAGGTCTCTTCTTCTCTAGGCCTAGATGCCCTCTTTCAAAGCTTGTTTGGGTCAGCTGATGAGGCACAGGTGCACTGGCCCTGCTCCCTTTTGAAGGGCCAGTGTCACCCTGTGACACTTGCCCTCCTCCCCCACCAAATTGCTGCAATTTTTTCTAACAGTGAGGAGGCAGAAGTAGGTATCTACATGCAGGGGCAGCTCCAGGTACCAGCACGCCAAGTGCGTGCTTGGGGCGGCAAGCCGCGGGGGGCGATCTGCTGGTCGCCATTAGGGCGGCAGGCAGGCTGCCTTCGGCGGCATGCCTGTGGAGGGTCCGCTGGTCCCACGGCTTCAGCGGACCTCCCGCAGGCGTGCCGTTGAATCCGCGGGACCAGGGACCTCCCGCAGGCAAGCCGCCGAGGGCAGCCTGCCTGCTGTGCTTGGGGCGGCAAAATATCTAGAGCTGCCCCTGTCTACATGTGCCATTCATGCTCAGTATGGCTCAGTGTGCACAGAGGTATCATGTAGGAGCAGCAGTTTCAGAAAGACTTGGCAGTTACTGTGCACTTCCAGATCCCTGCTGAGGCCACAGCTGTTTGTATTCCAAGCAGCAGCACCTCTGCCTCACATAATACCAGCCGCTAAGTCTACAGCAAGTAAGCCAGCTTTGTATTCTGGCAGGCAGGCACCAAGTGGGAGAAGCCATAAAGGATGAAGTCTGCAGCCTCTGGAGTAAATCACAGCAGTTTGGGGCAATCACTTGGAACTCCTGCTCCAGCTTGATGCTGCCACATGCCATAAGCACAAGACCAGCATGCAGGGATACCTGCTTCTGCCTCCTCCATTGGAACAATCATTATATTGGGCAAATTTTTACAATTTCCGTTCAGTCTGTGACACTGATTTTCTCAGGGCCCTTAGAGGGAGGACAAACTTGTTCATTGCAAACCAACTGCCTATAAATAATTTGCTTCACCTGGGCCACATCTTTAAAGGTAGTTCCCACACTGAATTTGTAGGACACCTTTCCTAGCATTTATTACACAGTTATTAGGCATAATTAAATCCATAATGAAATTAGCTCATCTACAATCTCAGCTTCCAGACTTTTTCAAATTCTGGAGATTTAATTTTTAAGCCCAATTTTCTCAATTTTGAATGAGTGCAGTCACTATCTCCATTTGAGATCAATTAGAGAGCTCAGTTTTGGATCTTTTGTTCCCAAGCATGGTTAGCAAGTCTGGTGTAATAGCTGTCAAGTTTGAGTCAGAGTCCACTATTCCGGTGCATTTCACATATTCTGTTATACTTTTAATAGCTAAATTCTCATTATTGTTTTTTAACTGCCTGAAGGGTTAAAATCCATGTGCATTTTATATAACAACCTGGTATATGGATCGTGCCAGCTCTTTCTCAGACCCAAAGTCCAGAGTTTGGTCAAAAGACCAGAGGCCTAGCAAACAGTGATTAGGCAAGAGAAAGCTGGGGTAAACAGACAGTCTTGTTTTTGCTAAAATAGGCCTGGTCAGCAAATTGCCAGTGTTAGAGCTAAGAACTAAATAATTGTGTCTTATTCAGAGTTGCAAATTATCAAAGGATCCCTGTTCCTATTGTGTCAGTCTCTTGTGTTGGGAACGTTCTTCCCACAGATCCAACCTTGAGTTTATGAAAAGTTGGCACGTCAGTATCAGCTTTGGCATCCTTCTACCTCCCTTCCCAGGGACCAATGCCTGCCTTAAGACAAAAAGGGACAATCTTTATTGCTATATACTTTCACTGGTTTTTTTTGCTTTAACCCCTAGGAATGTACCTCTTGGACAATCAAAGGAGTTGCTCCATTCCTATGGACCCCAAATCAGAATTCAACATATATATTTTATACTAATAACATTTTATCAAAGTATTAATTAAATGTTAACTTGCTAACTTGAGACCATGGGCGTAGACATTATGTAACCTTTTAACCACTGGCTAATGTGCTATCTTGTCTTGCTGCAAAACCTATCCCGGGGTGTGAAACTACCTACCCCGTCACTTTCCCTGCCCATGGAAAATCTATATATTCTGTTGTAATCAATTGATTGGCAGTGTCTCTGAGCCTAATAAGCAAGGTGACATTCCGCCAGCACTGTGTGTAATAAACTCCTATGCTTGGTCTCTACACGGTGTGGATTTATGTCCTTCACTGCCCAAACCCAAACAAAAACTGTCAACGCAATCATTATACCTCCAAGCTTGGGCCCTTCATCTTGATGACCCCCTTTCCCAACTTCAGTGAGATTTCATCCAATCTCTAGCATTATATTATTAATATTTTTGTAAATGAATACAGTTATCTACAAGAGCGGACACTAGTGTTTTATCCCTTAGGCTAGTGTTTCCCAAATTTGGGATGCCACTTGTTTAGGAAAAGCCTCTGGCGAGCCAGGCTGGTTTGTTTACCTGCCGCGTCCGCAGGTTCGGCCAATCGCTGCTCCCACTGGCCGCAGTTCGCTGCTCCCACTGGCTGCAGTTCGCTGCTCCAGGTCAATGGGAGCTGCTGGAAGTGGCAGCCAGTATGTCCCTCGGTCTGCGCCACTTCCAGCAGCACCCATTGGCCGGAAGCGGCGAACCACGGCCAGTGGGAACCACAATCGGCTGGACCTGCAGACGCGGCAGATAAACAAACCAGCCCGGCCCGCCAGGGGATTTCCCTTAACAAGCAGCATCCCAAGTTTGGGAAATGCTGCCTGAGCCTGTTTTATCTTGAAAAACTTGTAGGTCTGAACAATTTAAAAAAAATTAAAATGACAAGATTACAAGGGTACCGCCCCCACATTACTGTGAGTTGATCCAAATAGCTCCATTACCTCTTTTTGGGCTCATCTACACTAAAAACTATTAAGTCAGAGAACACAATTACAACACAGTTGTCCCTGAATCTGGTACAACACAGATAAAATGTAAAAAGTTGGATAGTGCCTAACCATAGCCCAGAACTAAGTTAGAAGTCCAAGAATTTATCCTGGTTACAGGAACGCATATAGGTCCAATCTACACTACAGCATTTAACAGTGCTGTACCTGTTATCTCCTGACTTGTTAATAATTGTACTGCAGATGGTGTCTTATCTGAAGTTCATACCCTGAGGTCCTAACTCAGTTTTCACTCAGGCAAAGTCTCATTGTCTGAATAGAAGATCTGGATGAGTAAGGAGTACAGGAACAGACCTAGGGTCTAGAGCCATTTCTTTTCTATGTTCAGTGATTGCCAGCTTTATCTGAAGGATCAAAAATAGACACCGTGTAGAATCAAGCACGTGAGTTTATTACACACAGTGCTGGTGGAGTGTCACTTTGCTTATTAGGCTCAGAGACACTGCAGAACAATAAATTACAATAGATTATATAGGGTGCTCATTGGACAGAGAGAAGCGATGAGGATGGGTTTTCCCAAGCCCCTGATTAGGTTCTAGCAGCAAGACAAGATAAGTACAATAAGCCAATGGGTCTAAAAGATTACATAATGGCTACACCCATGGCCCAAATTAACATATTGCTGACACACAGATAATTACCCCCAAACTATGTCTATTACAGTGTATAGGTTAAATCCCAACTTGGGGGTCCAGGGGAATAAGGTATCCGCTCTCCCGGTTGACCAACAGGTACATTCCTGAAGATTTAAAGCAAAAAAGCAGTAATTAGTGTTTAACAATAACAATTGTTTATAATTACCTTTGCATTTCTGTGGGCTAGGAATAGCATACATCTGTGAGGGGAGTGTGTCATAACTTAAGTCAATTATATTAGGCCTCTCCCTGAACTCTCTGGGATCTGAGGGGTATTGTACCACTATCTCCTCCCTGCATTAAGAGTAACTGTGAGGCCTTTCTCAGTGCTTCATGGGTCTATAACTCACACTAAGTATGCCCAATTACATTCAGAGTTATGCTGACTCCACTCACTGACTTGAAACACATAAGGTTATCTGTTTACCCCAGCTTTCTCTTACCTAAGTATTGTTCTCTGTTAGCTGGCCCCCATGGCCCAGCCGAGCTGTGGACTTCAGGCCTACATGAAAAGTTCTTAGCAAAAACTGCAGTTAAGATCTTACATCAACAGCAAATGGATTTTGGCCCTTCATTATTCAATTCCTGCTGTTCTGTGTAAGCTGTAGATAAACAGAAAATTCATTTTACTTATAGGGTTCTTTTAAATCTCTGTAAGTAGATTCTCTTTTTCAATCCTACAATGATTTCTACCACAATATCTTCAAAACCCCATGTTCTATTAGAAAATTATGAATATATTAATAATCTACACATATTATTTTTTTCAAATTGCATTGGAATGTGGTAATGCAGTTTTAACATTTGATTTTCTGATTAAAAGGCTTCTAGAGATTGATAACAGCAAATCCTGCTGTCAATAAAATGAATCCCTTCTTACAAAATTTGTAAGAGCATATTCATAATGCAAATATTTCCATTTCAATATAAAGTTACATTTACTAATTTGTAGTTTCTTGATCTATTTTTTAAATAAAGCTTATAACTCAAACAGTCTTTTCTTGCCAGAGTAGTTTTCCATTTTTAAGCTTTAATTAATCAAAAAAGGACATTCAGGCAGTGTATATTCTAGTATTTGAAATTACTACCACTATTTTTCACCTCCAACTTAACAATAGTTAAGAGAAATGATACTGTATAGTGCAGGAGCAGCTTTTAAATTTAATATGTATAAGAAAAGAATTACCTGGCATGATTAAGGTTCTTTGGTTCCTTTCATGGCTAAACCATGACCTCCTGTGAGAAGGGCTGTGGAAAGGCAAAATTTAGATGGAAAACTCAGTAACCTTGAGGTTATGGAGTTTCTGCAGCATTGTCCTACCACGGTCAGGATACAGATAGAGCAAGAGAGTAGTCATCAGTGGTTCACAGTCAAGCTGAAAGGGCATATCAAGTGGGGTCCCACAGGAATCAGTTCTGGGTCTGGTTCTTTTCAATATCTTCATCAATGATTTAGATAATGGCATAGAGAGTACACGTATAAAGTTTGCAGATGATACCAAGCTGGGAGGGGTTTCAAGTGCTTTGGAGGATAGGATTAACATTCAAAATGATCTGGACAAACTGAAGAAATGGTCTGAAGTAAATAGGATGAAATTCAATAAGGACAAATGCAAAGTATTCCACTTAGGAAGGAACAATCAGTTGTACACATACAAAATGGGAAATGATGGTTTAGAAAGGAGCACTGCAGAAAGGGATCTGGGGTCATAGCGGATCACAAGCTAAATATGAGTAAACAGTGTAATGCTGTTGCAAAAAAATCAAACATCATTCTGGAATGTGTTAGCAGGAGCAGGAGTGTTGTAAAGCAAGACACGAGAAGTAATTTTTCTGCTCTACTCTGCTCTGATTAGGCCTCAACTGGAGTATTGTGTCCAGTTCTGGGTGCCACGTTTCTGGAAAGATGTGGGCAAATTGGAGATAGTCCGGAGGAGAGCAACTAAAATGATTAAAGGTCTAGAAAACATGACCTATGATGGAAAACTGAAAAAAAAAATGGGTTTATTTAGTCTGCAGAAGAGAAGACTGAGAGGGGACATAATAGTTTTCAAGTGCATAAAAAGTTGTTATAAAGAGGAGGGAGAAAAAATGTTCTCTTTAACCTCTGAGAATAAGACAAGAAGCAATGGGCTTAAATTGCAGCAAGGGTGGTTTTGGTTGGACACTAGGAAAAACTTCCTTTCAGGGTAGTTAAGCATTAGAATAAATTGTCTAGGAAGGTTGTGGAAACTCCGTCACTGGAGATTTTTAAAAACATATTAGATAAACACCTGTCAGCGATGGTCTAGATAATACTTAGTCCTGGCATGAGTATGGGAACTAGACTAGATGACCGCTTGAGTCCCATTAAGTCCTACAATTCTATGATTCTACAGTGTCTGTTGAGGAAATGGGAGATCAAAGGCCATTGTGACATCGGAGAAACATAGACTGTTTCCAGAAATCCCATGGAATCCTGAGGAAGCAAATCTGTGCACCTGCAGTTTGGAGATGACAAAGGATCTGCCAGGATACCCACAGAGGTGAAAGTTAAGATGTCCTGCTGACCTTCTCAGTACAGGACATCATGCCACTTGAGCTGTCAAAGTTCTGGATCAATGGACCACAGGGCAATGGTGGTGGGCTGAAGGCTTCACACTAGATAATGCTGTCAAAATCCCTTTGACATTAGTGGAAGTTCAGCACATCATCATTACTGACTCTTTCAGGACTGGTCTTTCTTGAGTAAGTGAGCTCAACTATGAAAACCCTTAATACTCTAAGACAAAGAGAAGAAAACAAAAAAAGAGGGCAAAGCTCTTTGAACAGAAGTGGTATGTTAGCCACAGTGTGGATCTCTATTACATATTCTGCACTCATTCATACATGAAATTCCTGTTGATTTCACTGAACGTTCCATACATGAAACAAATACAAATAAAGGTACTGTTGGCAGGTGTACATATTATATACATATAAGACAGATACAGAAAGAGAAATCCAAGAAAATAGCATTCAGTGTTTCCTTGTAATAGTACTTCTATTTTTTTTTTGTTAGTTCTTTTTTTACCCAGCATCTCTTCTTCCAGTTCTAAACTGGAGTACTATTATATATTCATCATCTTGACTTTCATCCACATTTAAATGTTTAAAATTAAATATAAAAAATCCTCAATAAACTAGCAATATAAGGCAAGCAGGGCCGGCACTTCCATTTAGGCGACCTAGGCAGTCGCCTAGGGCATCAGGATTTGAGGGGGTGGCAATTCGGTGGCAGGGGGTCCTTCCACCCTCCGAGTCTTCGGCTTCAATTCAGCGGCAGGGGTGATCCTTCTGCGCTCCCGGTCTTCGGGGCACTTCAGCGGAGGGTCCCGGAGCTAATGAAGGACCCGCCGCAGAATTGCCGCCGAAGACCCGGAATGCGGAAGGACCCCCCGCCGCCGAATTGCTGCCGACCGGGAGCGTGGAAGGACCCCCGCCTAGGGCACCAAAAACCCTGGAGCCGCTCCTGAAGGCAAGCCACATTGAAAATATCTGCCTGATGTCACTATGACATGAAATGAATGATTAGAATCCTGGGCTTATTTGAAGCCAAGCTGATCCTTTTGCGTCATTTAATTTCACTTTCTTTTGGCTTCAGAATGAGGAGATAAAAAATATTATCAGAAAATAGCATAATTTCAGAGCATATTATTATGTCTGAGACAGTGAGGGACAAATGAATGTTATTTTTCTGTGAAATTCTCAGCACATGGCAATTCGCAAACAAGTTACCTTCGGCAGAATATTCTAAATAAAATTAGTCTCTGTATCCAAGGTCTTTAATATACTGTATTGTGCAGTGTTAGTTCTGCATTTGCCATAATAGATCAGGTGCACAGACTTAAGTCTTTTCATTAGGGCTATTTATCAATTAACAATTCATTAAATATACATGAAAGGATAAAGCCTACAGAAGAGGGAAACTGGATGGCTCAAGAGATTGGTAAAAAGTTATAGAAACTTTCAATCAGAGGCTACTGATATCTAATTCAAATCTGTCTTCAGTTTGCTAAAGTTGTAAAAGCATTGAGCCAAACTCATCCCTGCTTTAACTCCTGATGTATGTCAGCTTATATCAAGGAAGAATTTGGGCGATCATTGTTAACTATTGTCCAGGAGTCAGTCTGAATGAAACATTAGTGGCTCTGTTTGCAAACTTTATCCACAATCTCAAAATACACCTCTACCCTGATATAACGCAGTCCTTGGGAGACAAAAAATCTCACCACATTATAGGTGAGACTGCATTATATCAAACTTGCTTTGCCCCCGCCCTCTCCAGAGACCCCCATTGTTATACCAATTATATTAGACCAGTAAAAACCAGCAGGATCTTATTAAAGGGGACAAGACAAAGATGCCACATTTATTATGATAACAATTTGATTTATGACTAATAACTAATATCTTAATTCTTATACACACACACATATTATACCTAATACCTATACACACACACCCATATTCATCAGGTGTTCTGCAGCTGCTGCATAGTTACCAGTCCTGAAGATAGCTTAAGTTCATGGCTTGATTTTGCAGCTTGGGTTCGTAGCTTGTGGCGGCTAACTGGCCAGGAAAGCCAGGCACAAGGCCGAGCTGGATCTCTGTTGGGCAGGCACCGATGTTCTTCCATGTTGGCAGCAGAATGTTACCCAGAGTCTCTCATCTCACCCTTCTTTTTTTATAGGCTTTTAGTTTGGATTCAAAGTCTATAGGTCTTGCTGTGTCAAGCTGCCTCTGGGTTTAGATTGATCACCCACCAATTGCAGGAGTGACTTTCAGCCTTGAACCTGGCTTTGATCTTCCTTCTGTTGTTCTGTTGTCCTTTTCTTTTTAGGGTGGATGCTTCTTACTTTGTTTAGGGCTGTTGTCTAGGTCTTCAGCCATTGGTATTTGAACTTTATCTCATCAGGACAGGCTGGGGCTGGAGGTTGATTCCGTCATCCATACATACCTCATTCACACATCTAAACTAAACTAATAAAATTACAGCAGGGCTTGCAAAAATGAAGGTTGGAGGAAGCTTTTACAAAATGGAGTGAGTGTTTTAAAATGGGGTTTGAATTACAATATGGAACAGAAGTTACAGTGTAGGCGAGTGTAGTGAATGGTGAATAGAAGTTACATTAATAAAGTGAACAATTAAAAACAATTTCATTTATCAGTTCTACACCATCCCTAATCACCCCCAGGATCCCATCCCCTACCTAATCCCCCTGTCCCCTGACTGCTCCAAACCCATCCACCCCTCCTCACCCCCTGACAGGCACTCACCGGCAGCAGCGGAAAGTGGAGCAGCCCAGCCCCAGTCCACTCTACCCTGCCAGCTCCCAGCCACGGTGCTCCGCTTCACGCCATCAGTGAGTGCGGGAAGGTTGGGGAAAGGATGTTCACCCCCGCACTCACCTGCACCGGGAAGCAGAGCAATGCGGCCCCAGCGTGCTCCGCTTTCCTTGCCCCGGCCCCAGCCGTGTCGCTGGGAGGCAGCTGGGGAAAGGTCCTGCACTCACCTGCGGTGGGAAACAGAGTGCCATGGCTGGGAGCTGGTGGAGTGGAGCTGGCTGGGGCTGGGCTGCTCCGCTTCCCGCCGTCGGTGAGTGCAGAGAGGTTGGGGAAAGGATGCCCTCCCACACTCATCTGCGGCTGGAGGCGGAGCAACATGGCCCCAGCCTGCTCCGTTTTCCTTGCTCTGGCCCCAGCCATGTCACTGGGGGGTGGCTGGGGAAAGGTCCTGCACTCACCTGCTCAGTGGGAAGTGGAGCGCCATGGCTGGGAGCTGGTGGAGTGGAGCTGGCTGGGGCTAGGCTTCTCCGCTTCCCGCCGCTGGTGAGTAGGGGAAAGGACGCCCTCTGCACTCACTGGTGGCAGGAAGCGGAGCGACATGGCCCCAGCCCGCTCCACTCTACTACCTCCCAGCTGTGGCGCTCCGCTTCCCACCGCAGATGACTGTGGGGTGGTTGGGGAAAAGACGCCCCCCCCACCCCATACTCATCCGCAGCGGGAAGCACAGTGCTTCAGCTGGGAGCTAGTGGAGTGGAGCGGGCTGGGGCTGGGCTGCTCTGCTTCTGCTGCTGCTGGTGAGTGTGTGGGGGATCCCTTCCTCCAAGCCCCCTCCCCTGAGCAATGCAGCTCGGCCGGGCCGAGGGAAGCAGAGCAGGCTGTTCCCGTCCCTGCTAATTCCTCGGGCCACTCTGGGACTGGGAGGCCCCCAAAGTGCCCTTCCATAGCTCATGCTCCCCAGACCCTGGGGGGGAAGCCCCTGACCACCCAGAGACCGTCTGCCCCTTATCAAACCCCTCGGCCCCAGCCTGGTCTGGCACCCTTAACATGCTGCTCAGAGCAGCATGTCAGAGCTTTACTGCTTTGTATGCAAACCCGTGTTCTATCGGGTCGCGTTATATCAGGGTAGAGGTGTAGCTGTGTTTCTGCCATATTGCTTAGAAATAGTTACATATAAAACAAACTCCTAACATGCTTCCTAGAGACTAAGCTTAACAGACTAACCTCCTGCCTAAAGAAGTTTATTTCACCCCAAACGTCTTCTGCAACCCTGGTTGAGATCCCATTTTCATTCACGTTAAATACAGTTGGGGCCAGCTCCAGCTTTTCTCCCGCCCCAAGTAGCAAAAAACAAAACAAAACAAAACAAAGAGTGGTGGCACTTCAGCGGCAGCCCAATCGCGCTGCTTCTCCTGTGGCAGTTCGGTGGTGGGTCCTCCCTCTCTTCCTCTTTGGCAGTAATTCAGCAGCAGCTCCAAGAGGAAGAGAGGGAATGAGGGACCCACCGCCAAATTCCCACCGAGGACTCGGATGTGCCGCCCTTTTGAATTGGCTGCCCCAAGCACCTGCTTTCTATGCTGGTGCCTGGAGCCGGCCCTGAATACACTGCTCATTTACTTCCTAGACACAGGATGACAGAGTGTCTTCTCTGTTCCCCAAATACAGTCCACCAGACCTTATGAATGTATTTCAAGAAAAGGGTCTCTTCCCTTGCTCTGCACACTTCCTTATTGATTTCATATCACTCTATTGACTTCCCATGTAAGTGTGCCACCACTTATAATCCTGATTTTACATGCTGACAGAGAGACAGGCAAATAAACATCTTTTGGCTGACAGGAAACCTATTTCTCCACCTCTGCTGTGATAGAGAATCTAAGAACATATTTTCAGTGTACATACATAGCTCCTTACATAGTTTTAATACATACATTTCACAGGACACTGAAGATCAGTATGACCCTGGATTTCATTTAAGATCCCATATGATACTATTTGGTGAACCAACATATACATACCAGAATCAGGATATTTTTGTAACCCCCTTGCCAGCTGGCACCCAGAGGTTCAGAAAACCATGGCACCACCGAAGAACTGCTGGCACAGTGTTCCCTGGAGCACCAGATGGCTCTGTGGATGGCTCTTCAATGACCTGTGTGAAATAAGTTGGTGAATCTCAGTCCAGTTCCAAGGGTGTGGATATGTTTATCACAAACATCCCTCCCATAGTATATTAGTTGGCACCCTGATTAGTAATGTCAGTGAAAAGGTCAGTGGCTGAATGGGCATGGAGACTGAACTACTCTCTCACCAGTAAAGATGATCCGTTCAGAACAAAGTTGCAGAGCATTGACAAGGCAGTGTGGGAAACCTGCAGTTGCAAGAGCCTATGATGTACTTGTTTTGTAAATAAATAGGAACCCTGGTTCAAGAAAGGATAATAGGACTAAAGTGTCTGCTTAAATGTAAGCATGTTCTTAAATGTTGTCTTGAATATGACTGGACTTAAGCATGTGTTTTAGTGCTTTCCTGAATTCAATTATCAGAGGGGTAGCCGTGTTAGTCTGGATCTGTAAAAGCAGCAAAGAATCCTGTGGCACCTTATAGACTAACAGATGTTTTGGAGCATGAGCTTTCGTGGGTGAATACCCACTGCATCCGACTAAGTGGGTATTCACCCACGAAAGCTCATGCTCCAAAACGTCTGTTAGTCTATAAAGTGCCACAGGATTCTTTGCTGCTTTTACTGAATTCAATTGTGAGATGTGTGGGACAGTGACTTTAACAGCGGGCACTATATAAATCAACTGTAATAGAACTAGACAATAGAGATAAACAATATTTGTCTTTTGTCTTATCCTGTGTTGCAGCTTTCTTTTGTAGCTTTCTTTTTACAATTGTTTTTGGCTTTACTTACATCAGCACATCTGGTATCACTAAATATTAGTCATTAGTTCCTTTCCACAGTAGCTCTTTGCAGCATGTTCTAACATAGCATCACACACATAAGTGAATAGGGTTTTAACAGGACCACATCCTGCAGTCTTTACTCTGGCAAAATTCCTGTGAAATCATTAGCCCTCAAATGGCAAACTCTTAAATTGTATTCACACCTGCCATGTGCTTTTTTACATATTTTAGCAAATGTGGTCCAAGGAAACCACATAAAATTTAGCATAATAGATGAATGAGCACAGTTCCTTAACCACAGTTTCACACTTTTGTTCATACTTTGGAGGGGGTAGGGAAATAGCAATTGTGAAAGTATTTTTCTTTGTTTTAGCTGCTTTTCTTGTAGTTTTCACACACATTCTAACAGTTAGGTACAACGTCAATGGCTTTCCTTTCAAGACTGAAGAGAGTGTATACAATTACTCTGACTGAGCATTAAGCTCTTTAACAGTCTTCAAAAAGATTTCACTAAATACACGGATGATATCTGCCTGATATTCAGTCATTATACATCTCTAACATTATGTAGAAAAAGTAAGAGTTAGGTTCAGATTGTCAACACTAGTGAAGGTTTTTGGTGGAAGAATGTAACCCAATGGTATCACATGATAACTGGAAATCAAAAATAGGCAATGTAGAAAATAGAATTATGTTTGAATTTATATACAATATTTAATACATTCTGTAAAATATTAAGTGCTTATTATGAAGAAAGAAATAGGCTCAAAGCACACCATCTGCTGATGAAAAATATTAAACAAAACACCAAGCATGTCATTTAAAACAAAAATCTTCAGAAGACTCTGATGGAAGCAGAGGTGCACATACAACTTATGCATATACACTCATTCAAATTCTAACCTTAGGTCTGAATTCCAGCCATCAAGTGTACATGCTCCAGAAGTCATTAGTTATAATTAATTTTAGAAGGGCCTCTTGGAAACAGCAATAAAACAAAATGCACATGAGGTGGTATACAACATCAGGCTCTGATTCAGCAGAGATCTTCAGTGGTAGTAGCTTTATTTTGAAAATACTGGCCTTACCTTGTCTGTGCCATTGCGAACACTGAGGATATAATGTATGTGTGGTGAGGAATGATGGACAGTATTTGTTCATGTCCTAGCTACTATGTGAGAAAAGTGGAAGTAGCCTTCCAATAAGGAGATGTGGTTACTGTGTGCTCCCCTCCAGAAGTAGGGTAAAAAAGATTCTAGAGTGAAATGAAACTGGCCAACACAGCAAAAACATTCTTGCTTTTACCCTCTGCACATCAGATTGCTGCAGTCAGTATTAGTAGTACTGCTGTGGGATTACTATTCCTTTGGGGATCATATTTATTTGCCAGATAAATCGGTTTAGTATTAACAACTACATCTATTTTACATTATTAGCGTTATCAGTCAGTAAGTGTTGGGACTCTGATTCTTCTCCTATGGGTAAATTCAGGCCTGTGCAGACCACCATCACAAGGCTTATGCACTACTGAAGAGCTACTTAAGCTTGTTCTGAAGGTTTAAATGATGCATAGGCCATGTACTGGCTTCTGCAAAGGGGTGAATTTCACTCCTCACAAACAATATCTCTAACACATCCGATTTTGTTTCTGAGTTATGGTATGAGATGATAGGGAAGTCAATAGAGTTACACAAAAGACTGAAGAATTAATTTGGGCCAATATATTAAAAAAAAATCCTTACCTGCAAATCAAAGTGTAGGTGTTTGAAATTGAAGTCAGTGAAGTTTCACTGAAGCAACACTGGTGTAACCAACTTTGAAATCTCCTAATTCAGCTTCTCTGAACAATACAATTCTGGGAAGTCATGTTATATGGTGTGATCTTTCAGTGAAGCCAAGTGGAGGAAATATTTAATATTAATATTCAGCTTTCCTATGGAGGAAATATTTAATATTATTAGTCAGAAAAGTATCATAGATAAATACACCAAAAAAGGAAGAAGCAAAGCAATCACCTTTTTTGTAAAGAATAAAATTTACACTAAAAATATTTCGGAAACTCTTGTAGGCTGACTCAAGAGTGACACCCAGTGACAATTAATTATACTTTATGAAATTGTTTCTTTCATCTTGTTAGGAAGTTGTTACATTTTACCTCTGAACAATTTACCCTTCCTAGAATTGGCAAACGATATGTCACTGGCTTAAGAAAATCAAGCATAGTGGAAATTTTACCATGCTGTCAAGTGTAATGGCAATTTAATTAACAGCATTTCAAGAAACAACTAATTCTTCCTTTTTTGAGATGCAAGAAGAAAAGTGTATTTGGGGGAATTAGATTAAAATTTTATTTATTCCCCTACTGTCAGAAGAACATGGGGTTTTCCACCTTATTTATTATTTATTTACTGGAGAAGCAAAATACAGTGTTAACCCTTGACATCCTAGTACTGCTAGGATTCCAATCTATCTAACATTAATCAAACTAAAAGAGAGGTTTGTACATAAACATTCTGGTAGCACTCTGAATGCAATCTATTTCATGTCAGAATAGGGTAAATGGACAGCATTGCCATCCCACTTGAAATGCAAGACACACAATATGGATGTTGTTCTTACTTAGCCAATTGGAATGTACAAATGTAATTCAAAGCTGAATTTCGGCCATTAACTTATTGTTTAGAGCCTCTTCAGATCATTAGGCCAGCCAAAAAAATCTTGCCTTACTCCATCACTGCAGATGATTAAAAAGAAAGGGATTGCAAAATCTGCATTGCAAAAGGCATAATTAGGCCTATATTATTGCATCATTGGAAAGCACACCTACAGATACTGGAGAGTGTCTGTTACAGCTATCCCCCTATTCCATTTTGTTTCTTACAGCTGTTCCCATACTCCATTTTGTTTTTGTTCTCCTCCTGTGGCCGCCCTTCCCTGGCTGTTAAGTTGTTTACCAGGGCCACTGCCCTTCTCAAAGGGAGGGCCCCTTAAGTTGTTTAACAAGAGCCATTGCCCTTCTCAAAGGGATGGCCACTTGTGCTGTGTGCTAAATGGGACCACTGCCCTGTTCAAAGGGTTAGTCCTGTTATCACCTCGTTGAACCTGGGCTCGGTGTAGGGCAGGCAATGTCCAGAGCTGCAAGACCTATTGTGTTTTTAAGACCCTGGGCATGAGTCATAGGACTCATGTGCTTTTGAGTCACCTATTGCACAGGACTCTGCCCAGACATGTTTCTGTGCTTAACCTGCAGTTTTTCCCTGTGCCTCCTCCCCTGTGACAGAGGGAGCCTATCAGGATTACTGGCGGGAAACTGCCTGAGTTTGCCTTTAAAAACAGACATTTTTGAAACAAACATCAGAAAGGTTCCTGCATTGCTGCCTGGTCTGATCAGCCAGGGGTTTTGGGGGGTCCTTTCTCCGCTCTCATTTTATTTTTTGAGCATACCCCTGGTTTTTTAAACCCCCCCACACGAAGAACGAATTGCTACCTGAGAGATCTCCTGATTATTGAGACTGTACCGAGCCCTCTTTGCTTCTTCTGATGTTGCTGCTGCTTCTGCCTTTGCTGCTGCCTTGGGGACTGGTAAGAATCCCTCTGTGAAACTTTCCCTACTTTTATTTTATTAATTTAGCTGCTGGCTCTGTTTCCCCAGCACACAGACTCAAGCTAAACCTTGGTCTGTGTCTTAAAACCTCTCTTAAACTCCGCGGTGCTATGCCGCTAAAAATAAGTTTGTGCCCCTGCTAAGCTCTGCTCCTGTGGGCTTTGCCTGGGGGCTCCCTGCTTTCAGCTGTATTCATTGCTGCAGCCACCATCCCTTGGCTTTCTTGGGAGCTGGATCCTGGGCACACACCACTCTGCCCTTTGTGACTTCCCCATAGCATAAGGTGCACCATAGGTTTTGTTTTTTCAGTTTAATAAGTCATAGTTTGTTAAGATTGTAGAGCTTGTAAGTTCACCTGCCTTGTTATAGTTTACTGTTTTGTTGCTCTGTATAGTTGCTTGTTATAGTTTTGCTCAGAATTGTGATATTTGTTGTTTTGCCTAGTCGTTGGTTAAGATAGATAAGGTTTTTGCTGCTTAAATTCGTCTTCCCGCTGTCCCGATCTCTCCCTGAACTTTCCCGTGTCTGTTTTTCCCCCGATCCAATCTCCCCCGTGTACTTCTCCGTGTCTATAGATAAGGTTTTTGCTGCTTAAATTCGTCTCCCCCCTGTCCTGATCTCTCCCTGAACCTTCCCGTGTCTGTTTTTCCCCCGCTCCAATCCCCCCTCTGTGTACTTCTCCGTGTCTATAGATAAGGTTTTTGCTGCTTAAATTCGACTTCCCGCTGTCCTGATCTCTCCCTGAACTTTCCCGTGTGTTCTTCCCCCGCTCCAATCTCCCCCTCTGTGTGCTTCTCCGTGTCTCCCTGTTATAACCCTTTGCTGCTTTTCCCCCCGCATCTGCACTCCCTCCGAACTTCCCAACTCCTTGCTGCTTCCGCCCCCCGTCTGCATTACCCTCTGAACTTCCCAAACCCCTTGCTGCTTCTCCCCCTGTATAACTTCCCAAACCCTTTGCTGCTTTTTCCCCCGCATCTGCAGTCTCTCCGAACTTCCCAACTCCTTAATGCTTTCCCCCCCCGCGTCTGCATCACCCTCTGAACTTCCCAAACCCCTTGCTGCTTCTCCCCCTGTGAAACTTCCCAAACCCTTTGCCGCTTTTTTTTCCCTTTGTTTTTGGTGTCCGCTTGTTGCTTAAACCTCTCTCTACCCCTTCTTTACACTTCTCCACTGCCCCTCCCCTACCGAAGATCACCATCACACTGCTCCATTGTCCTTACCCTGCAGGGCTTCAGAGTCTCTCGCTGCTTCCAGCCGCACTCTCCTCTCATCAGTTGCCACTAATCATTCACTCCCCCCTCTCCTGTTCCTTGCAGATTATCTGCTATCCTAGCCTCACAAATTAAGTCAATACTTTTCTTTTATACCATTACATTGCATAATTTCACTTATCACCCATATTGTATTATTGCACTGTGATTCACATTTTACTTGTAATTATAACACCCCATTGGTTGCTTCCACTTTTCTGATATACTTTGTATTTGCATTGATACCATTGTGTTACATTGTGTATAAGGCCACTAACCACCTAATACATTCTATCTAAGATTGTTGACCATTTTATATAGAAGCTACCGTTTTATTTTGCATTTCTTTTGATACGCTTATTGACTGTACTGTATCCCATTGTGCTGAACCCCACTTACTGTACCCCACTGTTAGAACTCCCTGCACTGTTCAGTAAGAACCCCCCCCATCATTGTCTATTGTAAACACCCTATACACCCCCATCCCATCGTACTTCATTGTTAAATTCCCACCACTTCCTTTTTCCTTTAATAAAGAAATTATTTGGCACCCCACCTGTGTGGTAATTGCTCCCCAAGATCCCATATACCTGCAGGCAGGGACAGAGAGGATTCTGTTTTTTAAATAAAACATGGAATGAAGAAAATAACTATTGAGACTTAAATAAAAAACTCTTTTACACTGACATCTTTATGAAACCATTAGAAGAAAATCAAACAATACTGATGTGTTCTGGAACAGTTTACAAGAAAGGTGATACTGATATTTATAAATCAGAAATATTACAGTTGTTGAAAAAGGGACAAAGCTAAAGGCGGGGGGTGGAGGGGGTGTTAAAGGAAAGCAGCCACTGTGTTACAGAAAACAGTAAACCCCTTTCAACTTGAGTGTGTGGTGGGGAAAGATTATAATAGAGGGACTCATTAGCACTACAAAAAGTAATTTTCCCTCTGTTGATATTCACCCCTTCTTGTCAACTGTTAGGGTGGATGTGGCCCATTCCCAACTGAATTGGCCTTGTTAGCACTGACCCCACACTTGGTAAGGCAACTCCCATCTTTTCATGTGCTGTATATTTATACTTGCTTACTGTATTCTCCACTCCATGCATCTGATGAAGTGGGTTATATCCCAGGAAAGCTTATGCCCAAATAAATTTGTTAGTCTCTATGGTGCCACAAGGACTCCTCATTGTTTTTACAGATACAGACTAACACGGCTACCCCTCTGAAACCTGTCACCATGCAAGGCACTGAATTTAGCCGTATGAAGTGGAAATCCATCAACTTCATGAAAAAACTTGTGCAGATACAGACAGACATCATCTTTCTTTCCAAATGCAAACAGATGGACATCATACCAAAAGGACTAAAAGTAAAAAATCCA
This sequence comes from Gopherus flavomarginatus, assembly GCF_025201925.1. Classification (NCBI taxonomy): domain Eukaryota; kingdom Metazoa; phylum Chordata; order Testudines; family Testudinidae; genus Gopherus; species Gopherus flavomarginatus. Next base: position 20,445,124 of record NC_066625.1, on the reverse strand, counting down.
TTACAATCAACATACCACACAGACTATGGTGAGAGATTGTGTTACAAACTGTCAAAGAAACTCTGGAACCACCTGATCAACATCCTGTACAGCAAACAGTAAAAGACCAAGAATGAGCTCTCAAAACTGGAGACTCTCATAAAAAAACAACTTCCACACAAACTTCCTTGTGGCTGGACTTTACAAAAACTAGACAAGCCATTTACAACACACTAAACTATCTAAACTCCAGGGTGGATTTGATTTAAACAATAATTTAAATCACTAGTCACGAAGACTCAATTTAATCATGGATTTCTACATAAAAGTGCATTCCTGTTGGTCATTATAATCTTAATTCTTATTCTTCATAACTCAGAGATAGATGTAGATTTCATTTTTAGAAGGTACACCCTATACATTTTTAAATGATTTATTTTGAAAACTTTTCAGACTAGTTTTACAGTTAGATCAGAAAATGAATGATTGTTTATTTCATTTACCAAAGGTAATTGAAGCAGATAGTTATGGAGTCATTGGGAGGTGATCTCCAATTCAACAGGTTAATCATTAATCTTTGGAGGATTTTCTTGCCATGCAGTATTAGGCTACGTCCAGACTACCCGCCATATCGGCGGGTTAAAATCGATTGCTCGGGGATCGATATATCGCGTCTCATCTAGACGCGATATATCAATCCCCGAGCGCGCTTATATCAATTCTGGAACTCCATCAACCCCAACGGAGTTCCGGAATCGACAGGGAGAGCCGCGAACATCGATCCCGCGCGGTGTGGACGGGTGAGTAATCCGATCTTAGATATTCGACTTCAGCTACGTTATTCACGTAGCTGAAGTTGCGTATCTAAGATCGATTTCCCCCCCATAGTGTGGACCAGCCCTTAGGGGGAGAATATCACCAGGCCTTGCATTTCTTTGTTATACTGTTTGCATTTGCATGCATGCCTGTCTTACCCACAGTGAGAGGAACTTCATTAAAATATTCCCAAACTGGGTCTCTTTTATGGCCTGCTGCCGTTACAGGCTCTCTTCTAGTGAGAGAATGGTATGGTTGATCTCAAATCAATGAAGGCTACACTCAGAAAGACCTCAAGACTTCTGGAATATGCTGCTCAAACAGTTTCACTTTTATTTCTACTGCCTGTCCCTCCCTTTTCACATTTATCTCCAGATTTCTTCTCCTTGTCCAGATCTATTCCATCCCCAACAATCTTCTATTCATTGAACTTTTTGAAACTTTGCACTTTTACAGAGAGGTAAGGGATTGACTCTGAGTACACAAATTTGCAGAGTGACAATATGATTGAGGTTTGTTATTTCTCACCTCTACATTTCTTTATTTAAAAACATTTTTGCTGTTAACAAGCATGTTATCTCTGGAGACACAAATCCACAATCTGAGAACTGCAAAACTAAGCATCGCTGATGGTATCTTCTGGACTGAGCACTAAGTCCCACTGGGTAGATAGAAAGATTAACCTAAATAATCTATACAGAAGCCCCTGGAACCCCATAACATTGGATCCCTAATCCATGAACTATTGGAACTCATTTACAAACCTTTTCTTAAACATTACATGAATATATTGTCTCATACTATAGAATTAGAATTTATAATTTCTATTCCATGATGAACTATCTTTGAGCTATAATGTTTCTTAATTAAAACTACCTTAAAATAGATTTTTTCCTCAATATACTCCATTGTAGAGCTTTTAAAAAGGCTTTTCCTATTGTCAGTGACTTTGCAAATATACTGAGTTACAACAATGCAAACGAACTATTGTGTATTAGCATTCTACCATTTTGAGAATATATTTTCTACAGTTAGACATGAAAAAAGCCTTTACAGATTTATAGTTCTCAAGTGTATAAAATGCATTCAAATGTTCTGTCATTTTTTCTGTAATGAACTATGAGGATGGCCATCTTCATACTTCATTCTAAAGTATGGCCAGAGGTCCTGGAGTGGCACATTTCATTGGCAGAACATAAGTAGCAACATGACTGTACTGCATATGACATTTCTTCTTAGTGCGCACATTTGCAAGCCTTGATCTAATTTTATGATCATTGGTTTGTTTTGACATCTGGAAAGGCTTAGCACTGGCAAAAATCCCAGTGTTAGTGCCCATTTTAATTCACTGGGTAGGATGAAACTGGAATTTTTTTCTGTATTTATCAACCGATTCCACCTCAGTCCAGACTCTTGTTTCCAATTCCAGTTCATGTTGTTGTGGCTGTAGTTCCACTGATGCTGAAAGAACTTAGTCATATGACAAGGGTGAGGAGAATTTAGTCTTTAAGTGTGAAAAGAAGCTATTGAGAGTTTCAACCCTGAGATAATAGGAATATATTTCTGCCATATAAACTGTGAATGGACAATCCAAAAGAATAACAGCATATTATATCAGCAGTTACACATGCAGGCTGAAATTCACCCCTGCACAGAGAAACAACTTGAGGCCTATGCAACACGTAGGCCCTCAAAAATAGGGCCCTGTGTGAGCCCTCTATATGAAGGTGAACTTCACCCATACTATACCAGCATTAGATTCTGTAAATCTAACTGTAGAGGGTACCCAGGAATACAGCCCCATGTAATTCCCATCATTATAGCAGTCCTAAAAGCTAGGTAAGTTTGGCATACAAACAGTAAAAGCTTCAGTGTTTCTCCTTCTCCCTAATGATTACCACATTTTCTGTGGCCTTTTTAGCAAAGCTTTGTGGAAGACGGGAGATGCCACATACAGTAATATCATGAAAAGCCTTAAAACTGTCTTGAATAAATAACAGAGGGGTAGCTGCGTTAGTCTGGATCTGTAAAAGCAGCAAAGAGTTCTGTGGCACCTTATAGACTAACAAACATATTGGAGCATGAGCTTTCATGGGTGAATACCCACTTCGTCTGATGCATGTTTTTTTGATTAAATAAGTGTTTTTAGAAATCTCACTTCCTTTATCAAGAACCATGTGTTTCTTAATTCTGTGGTTTGGAGTAGAGGGGTGAATTGTATCTTGTGGAGAGAGGGGGCACACTTTGGTTATAAACAAGGAAAGAAGACTGTAAAGGATTTTGCATGTTAATTAACTTTTACGTACAAGAAAGAACAATGCCCTTCCTTAAGCACAGCACTGTATAATATATGTCATGCAGGATTCAGTGAGATCAAGAGCAACAGGATTTCACCTGTTTGGCTCAGCACATTTTAACTGGGCCTGTCTACACTTGAACCATTACACTGGTACAGCTGCAATGCCTCAGCTGCTCCGCTGTAGTGCTTCGGTGTAGACACTACGTATGCTGACGGGAGGGGTTCTCCCACTGGCGTAGATAATCCACCTCCCCGAGAGGCAGTACTTAGGTTGAAGGAAGAATTCTTCCCTCAACCTAGCGCTGTCTACGGGGCTAGATCAGCTTAACTATGTTGCTTGGGTCTGTGAATTTTTCATACCTCTGAATGAAGTAGCTGGGTCGACCTAACTTTTTAGTGTAGACCAGGCCTTAGAGCACTGCTTCCAAGAGAATGATGTTGTTGTTTACAATGTTGCTACATCTGGTACTTCAAAAAAGATTAAAGACCAAAACAACTAGACACAGAAATGTTCTTTAAACATAGTAATTAAAATACCAATGGTGCAAACACTTGTTAGCTAAACATCAGAAAACTTCCTGCAATCATTACACTGAAAGCTTATTTAACTAGGAATTGAATTACAGAAAACAATAGTGGAAAAAGCAGTGTTCATAGATTGTAAACTCTGTGGGTCACAGACCATCTTTTCATGTATCTATAAAGAGCCATGTACACCAATAGTATTATACTTTATCAGAACAATGAATAATACAGTAGTTGTGCCAAATAAATTTGGATTGAGTTGTACTTGGTAGAAGCCTATTAAACCATATTTTTCTGATAGTTACAATAGTGTCTTCAGAATATACACTTTAATTTGAAAAAAAAAAGTTATTGGGCCTGTGGTTTCAAAGATAATCTTCCATGCATTGCTTCCAGATGATGATAAAAGAGACACCTGGATAGATATTATGAGTGGCATCATCATCATGAACACTAGCATGAAAAGACTGAGATGACCCACTTCTAGTTAATCCAGGAAGTTTATGTGCTTTTACAGTCATTTTTGTAGAAGACTATTATCTTGCATTGTGAATTAATATTCGAGTTGCTCCATTATATACTAAAAAAATTAATCCTATGCCTTCTACATGCTAAACATCTTTTTGAGATGCTAAAATTTAGCTTCACTTTCATTTAATTTGATTTCTAACAGACTTCACTTAATCTGTCATGGGATTTTCCTTAAAACTATTGGGGCTCAGCCCTGATAGACCTGGGGCATCACTCCAATACTGACTTTCAGCCAGACCCCTGTCCACAGACTTGAACACAGCTGCATACTTCCTTCCTGAAAGAGAAATACAGCTACATTTTTAAATAAGAAGCACCAGTACAGTTGTTAGCATAAACATTCTTGTGCTGGTTTGTTTTAACTAGTTCCTTTTTAACATTCTATTCTACTAATCCAATTACTTTCACTCTGAGACATGTATGTGCTTCTGCTTAAAGGAAGAGAAAACTAATAAACTCAGGACAGATTTTTGGTGCGTTAAATATTGATAACTGTCCCTTTGAGTAGACAGGATTTTCTGTTCAAAGGTTCAAATAGAAATATAAAAACATAAGAATGGCCGTACCGGGTCAGACTAAAGGTCCATCTAGCCCAGTATCTGTCTACCGACAGTGGCCAATGCCAGGTGCCCCAGAGGGAGTGAACCTAACAGGCAATGATCAAGTGATCTCTCTCCCGCCATCCATCTCCATCCTCTGACGAACAGAGGCTAGGGACACCATTCCTTACCCATCCTGGCTAATAGCCAGTTATGGACTTAACCACCATGAATTTATCCAGTTCTCTTTTAAACGCTGTTATAGTCCTAGCCTTCACAACCTCCTCAGGTAAGGAGTTCCACAAGTTGACTGTGCGCTGTGTGAAGAAGAACTTCCTTGTATTTCTTTTAAACCTGCTGCCTATTAATTTCATTTGGTGACCCCTAGTTCTTGTATTATGGGAATAAGTAAATAACTTTTCCTTATCCACTTTCTCCACATCACTCATGATTTTATACACCTCTATCCTCTTTTCCAAGCTGCAGAGTCCTAGCCTCTTTAATCTTTCCTCATACGGGACCGTCTCCAAACCCCTAATCATTTTAGTTGCCCTTTTCTGAACCTTTTCTAGTGTCAGTATATCTTTTTTGAGGTGAGGAGACCACAAGCAAATAGCCAAGCAACAAACTCTTTCTGCTCTTAGAGCTCCATAATTGAACCTTCACAAGCATTTTGTGCATCTGCTATTCTTTCAAAGGTAAAAAAACAGTTTCTCTGGTTTATCAGAGATGTTTTACAATTAATTTCACTTAGTTCTCTCAAGTCTCTCCAATTTTTAACTGTCATCCTTTCAGGTGGAGGCTCTGGCATTAGTTCAATCTCTGTCACTTGCTTAAGTGTGTTGTCTGATCATGTCTTACAACTTTTCCACAGCAATTAGTGATGACAGTTGCAGAACAAAGCTTAATGTATATTAAAGCAACTATGTTTTAGTGTCATTACATAGACAGATATTGCAATTTAACTCTCTTTAAATTGATGTAGCCCACCTTTGCTTCACTTGAGTGTGTTTTCTTTCTGTATGTGGACTATCTATGTGTATAAGTATGGGTCCTCATCGCTATAGTATCCCAAAACAAACTGGTAAATTCTACCTTGAACACTTGGTAAGCGAGGTTTTTCTGAGAACCAAATAAATGTTTACTCCTTTCAAACTTATTTTCCTCATACAGAAGTCTGCATATTATGCCGTGAAAAACTGCCACTTTGTATTTTTAATTCCCTGTAATTGAGAATGCATCCTCTCCCAAACACCGCCACCACTAAAAAATAAAAATTGTAGGATTCTATCTTTCAGATAAGACACAAAACCAAGGTCCTTATTGTTTATAGCACTTATCAGAAAAGTCTCCTGGCCAAATCTAATTTGGGACATTCTGGCTCCTTGACAGTTGCATATCGAATTCTTCTCCTGTTCCTTTCCTCAAGTGTTATGTAGTATTGCTCGGTAGTGTTAATCAGCTGCTGCATTTCACCCAAGAAGTTGTATTTAAAGGGTGGATAAAACGTTCCTAAAATAATATAATTTGTGTATCAGTTTGTAAGGCATTTGGGGATGTAAGGCACTACTTAAATGTAAGCTATTACTAACATTTTATGATAATTCTTACTATGATCTCATTTGTGAACTAGCAGGACTACTTTCCTGATGAGTTCTATAAGGGAGTTTGATTAATCCTCTTAATCAATTTAATCCTGCTGTAAAGGGACTGTCTTGTGGTTAAGGCACCAAATTGGGACAATGGAGACCTGCATTCAATTTCCAGCTCTGCCACAGACTCCCTGGAGCACAGCCCTTGGGAAGATTTTCAAAGGTATGAAGAGTAATTATGCACCAATCTCTCTATTTACAAAAGAAAATATTTGTAAGTCAATAGGGGTAGCATATATTAAAGACCTAACAGATCTCCATACCTAATGGGCAAAATGCTCACTCCTACTGAAAATTCTGGGAGGGGAGAAAGGGAGAGAAATGTGCTCCTATATGTCTGCGTGGAATTAGTGTTGCATGCCCTTCTCAGGGGGAAGAGTTTGCAATCTATAAGGTGCCTACTATCTTGGCTGCCGAACACTCATGTACAGGCAGGAGGTACACCTAGAAGCCCTGTGGAGCTTAAGGACATACAGGGAAACGTAGAGAGGCCTCCATCCCATACTACTCCCCAGAAATTCATTTATACCTTGCAGCACAGGTCATTCAGGAGTCATGCAGCCATTAGCTCCCCACCATCCATGCCATGCCATGCCAGACAAGAAAGACAGGTACTTTTAAAAAATGAGTTAGCTAACGTGATTTGAAACACCTCATAACACCTTGCACTGTATATACAGATTAAAACCTCTGAAATTGTGCTGGCTCATGTTGTGACGTTATTGATATAAACTGGGACCATATAAAACATGGTTTGCAACCAAGGTCCTGTAGTGGTACCAAATCTTATGTAAAGGGGGTCATATAAGGTGTCTAGGACCAGGTTATGGGTTACTGGTTATGATTATGCTGTCTGTATTTCTGTATCATTTTGTAGTTGAAGTTATAAGTATTGGCTGTATACTGTCTGTATTTCAAATTGTTGTTGTAGTTCTGGGTGACACCCCAGACAAGTTGGTGTTAGCTCTGCTTAGCCTGCTTGATGGCCCATTAAGGACCATCAGCTACACAACTGACCCATTGAGAGGGGGCAGATAAGCCTTGTAACTCAGCAGGGTGTGCAGTAACTGGCCCATATGACTGCAAACTCCATTTTGCTGTAATTTTCCACAGTAAGAACAAAGAAGTGTTCTTACACCTGGAAGAGCCTATATAAGGCTGATGCCTCATCTCCATCTTGTCTTCAATCCTGCTTCTTACCTCTGGAGGGACTTTGCTACAAACTGAAGCTCCAAACAAAGGACTGATGACCCATCCCACCGGGGGATGTTCTCCAGAGACTTGATTTGAACCTGCAGTTTACTCCATCACTGCTACAAGCCTGAACTAAGAACTTTGCCATTACTGTATGTAATTGATTCAATTTAACCAATTCTAGCTCTCATCTCTACCTTTTTCCCTTTATGAATAAACCTTTAGATTTTAGATTCTAAAGGATTGGCAACAGCGTGATTTGTGGGTAAGATCTGATGTGTATATTGACCTGGGTCTGGGGCTTGGTCATTTGGGATCGAGAGAACCTTTTTATTTTAGAAGGATGTTGGTTTTCATAACCATTCATCCCCAGGACGAGTGGCACTGGTGGTGATACTGGGAGACTGGAGTGTCTAAGGAAATTGCTTGTGTGAGTGTGGTTGGAGCGCCAGCGCTGGGAGAGAGCTCTCCCAGCGCTGCACATAAACCACATCCCTTACGGGTGTAGCTTGCAGCGCTGGGAGCCGTGCTCCCAGCGCTGCGGCACTGACTACACTGAGGCTTTACAGCGCTGTATCTTGCAGCGCTCAGGGGTGTGTTTTTTCACACCCCTGAGCGCGAAAGTTGCAGCACTGTAAAGTGCCAGTGTAGCCAAGCCCTCAGTTGGGTCCCGCCAGAACCACATTGTCACACTTGTCTACATTACAGTTTTTTACCTCAACAATTAACATGAGTTAGTTAGCAAGGCTGCTCTGGACATTTCACATATGTCTCTTCTAGGACATGTTATTTTACCCTAGGCCAGTGGTTCCCAAACTGGGGTTCATGGACCCCTGGGGGTTCGCAAAATGTTACAGGGGGTTCTCGGGAAAAAATTCCCTAATGATGGACAGAGCTGTCCCTAGGGACCCCAGACAACACTGGGCCAGCATCCCGGAGCCCCTGGACTTCCAAGAGGTAACCAGATCGAAGCAAGCATATCTATCACACTGAGGAGATTTAAACTTCAAGACTCCTTATAAGAAATGGAAAGGGAGGTGGATATTTTCCACTGTTTTTAAAATTAAATAGACAGCTAGTATTGTTTTTAAAATTATTACCAAGAAAAAATTTAAGCTTTGCTGTAACATGCGGTGTTTGCCTGGACTGCTCAAGACCTGAACGCTTGTGTAAGAGGAACTCTGAGTTGGCTTCTTAAATACCTTCATGCTGTTTCACATCTGATACTTCTTGATGAAACATAGGAGCCTTGTCTTATAACAGGCTTATTCAAAGTGATACAAGCTACAAATGTGAGATCTTGGAAGAGTGTTCCCATTTTCATAATGTAATACAAACACTGTAATGATAAATAATAAATAATAATAATAAATAGTGTGTAATAAGCATGTCATAAAAACAAATTTTATATTTCCAAGATCACTACTTTTATTATTTATACTCTGGTGAAGGAGAAAATCCCTGGAAATATTCATTTTTACGAGGGGATTCACGAGACTTGACATTTTAGTGAAAGAGGTTCATAGGTTGTTAAAGTTTGGAAACCACTGCCCTAGGCTGAGCTCTGTACTGTCACCTTTATAATAACAAGAGGTCTTACTTTCTTTTATAATCTATACTGCTCCTCTTACTATAATCTCAAACACTGCAATTTTTGCCCCTGAGATTTTGCCTGCAGAATGAAAGCACCTCCAGTCTCACAATATGCTTTAAACCCCGAGGCCAAATACTATCTGAAGGCATATTTTCATCAGTAGTGATAATGTGCTGTGCTGTAAATATTGCTGTAGTATAACAGGAGTCAACTTTGTACCATCTGTTTGTATTTGAACTGAACACTGGAAATAAAATAAAATAAAATAATAGCTCAGTGGTTTGAGCATTGGCCTGCTAAACCCAGGGTTGTGAGTTCAATCCTTGAGGGGGCCATTTGGGGATTGGTCCTGCTTTGAGTAGGGGGTTGGACTAGATGATCTTGTGAGGTCCCTTCCAACCCTAATAATCTATGATTCTATGAAACCCCAAAGCTTCACTGATAGAGCCAAAATTCCTAGCATAACAGAAACCAAAATGGATTGAATTAAATTGAAAGGCAGCGCCATTCTGGCTGCTGTTGCCCAAACAGACTTTGCAGAAAGTCTGAAAGCTGATGGGAGGGGAGACTTCTGAAGAGAGCTCACAGGAGAGATTCATACAGCCACAGTGGCTTCAGGCCTCACCATCCATTTCCTTAACAGATCTGGTCTAGGATGCTCATCTTATCAAAAAGAGGACAGCTGACATTAGTCATAAGTTCATACTAGATACTATGGTCCTTTTTTAAGGGAAGGGACATTTATCAGCTTCCTTTACAAACATCAGCTACTTCATCTGGATGTAGGATTTTCTGATAGAGCATCTATTTGTTCAATAAAAGCAAATGTCAGTAACAAATGGTGCACTTCACGCTTGTACATTACTTAGTGGAAAAGAGCTGAAGGTACAAATACTCAGTTAAAATTGAACTGTTCTAGATCAAGACACAGTATTTCAGCTTCAAACATACCAGGTCTTGTACAGATGTCAAAGTCTCCTGTTGATATACCTACATTTTCAACAACTCCTATTAGAGTTCCAGGGTAGGATCAACTCTTAGGCCTGGTCTACACTACGAGTTTAGGTCGAATTGAGAAGCGCTAAATTGAATTAACCCTGCACTCAACCACACAACTAAGCCATTTATGTCAACATAAAAGGCTCTTAAAATCGATTTCTGTACTCCTCCCCGATGAGGAGAATAGCACTGAAATCGACATTGCCAGTTCAAATTAGGGTTAGTGTGGACGCAATTCGACGGTATTGGCCTCCAGGAGCTATCCCACAGTGCACCATTGTGACGCTCTGGACAGCAATCTGAAATCAGATGCACTGGCCAGGTAGACAGGAAAAGCCCCAGGAACTTTTAAATTTAATTTCCTGTTTGCCCAGCCTGGAGAGCTGAACAGCACAGGTGACCATGCAGAGTTCGTCAGCACAGGTAACCATGCAGTTCGAGAATTGAAAAAGAGCTCCAGCATGGACCGTACAGGAGGTACTGGATCTGATCACTGTATGGGGAGAGGATTCCATGCTAGCAGAACTATATTCCAAAAGACGGAATACTAAAACATTTGAAAAAGTCTCCAAGGGCATGATGGAGAGAGGACACAATAGGGACTCACTACAGTGCCGCATGAAAGTTAAGTAGCTCAGACAAGTGTACCAGAAAACCAAAGAAGCAAACGGACAGTCTGGTGCAGAGCTGCAGACATGCTGCTTCTATGCTGAGCTGCATGCAATTCTAGGGGGGGTGCCACCACTACCCCACCTCTGACCGTGGATTCCAAGGAGGGGGTACTTTCAGCCAAGCCTGAGGATTTTGCGGATGGGAAAGATGATGATGATGAGGAGGACGAGCTTGTGGAGAGCACACAGCACACCATTCTCCCCAACAGCCAGGATCTTTTTCTCAGCCTGACTGAAGTAGCCTACCAACCCTCCCAAGGCGGTATCCCATACCATGAAGCCATAGAAGGGACTCTGGTGAGTGTACCTTTGTAAATATAAAACATGGTTTGAAAGCAAACATTTTTTAATGATTAATTTGCCCTGCGGACTTGTGATGCATTCGCGGCCAGTACAGCTACTGGAAAAGTCTGTTAACGTGTCTAGGGATGGAGCAGAAATCCTCCAGGCACATCTCCATGAAGCTCTCCTGGAGGTACTCCAAAAGCCTTTGCAGAAGGTTTCTGGGCAAGGCAGCCTTATTCTGTCCTCCGTGGCAGGACACTTGACCACGCCATGCTAGTAGCAAGTAATCTGGTATCATTGCATGACAAAGCATGGCAGCATATGGTCCCGGTGTTTGCTGGCATTCAAGCAACATCCGTTCTTTATCTCGCTGTGTTATCCTCAGGAGAGTGGTATCGTTCATGGTAACCTGGCTGAAATACGGGAATTTAATTAAGGGTACAGAGGTGGCCGTTCCTATGGGGCTGTTTGCCTGTGGCTGTAAAGAAATCCTTCTCCGCAGTTAGCCAAGCGGTGGGGGGGGGGCTTTGGTGCTGAGCTGTTCGTGTTTGGCTAGCAGGGATCTTCCTTGATATCAGCCATATGGTGTAGGAAGGGGTAAAGTGATCATCCCAGAGAACTGGATGGTGCAGGGGGTTAGTTTGGTTTCTGCTGCTGAACGTTAACATGGAAACCGCAGAACTCAAAGAATTTTGCTTGTTACAGGAAAGGAGGGCGCTGCTTTTACGAAGGTTGCAAAAGCTGAAAGACAATGGCTTACCATGGCCGCATGCAAGCCGAATTCTGTTGCCTAGCGTCTGTGATCTCCAACATCAAAACCACAGGCACTCAATATTACGATGCAAAATGTGACCTTGTACCAAAATCAAATGTGCTACGTAATGTGAATAGTGTTGTTCACCGTGAAAGAGTACCATGCACCCTGCCACTCCACCCCAGTGGAGCCCAAGCAAAAGGCTGTCATTCAATAAGTTTTGAAATGGCCTTTTCTTTCCTTCCCTCTTCCCCTCCTCCCACACCCCACCCGGGCTACCTTGTCAGTTCTCTATTTTTATAATCAATTAATAAAGAATACATGTTTTTTAAACGATAGTGACTTTATTTCCTTTGAAAGCAAGCTGTGATCGAAGGGGGAGGGTGGGTGGCTTACAGGGAATGAGTCAATCAAGTGGGCAGGTTTTCATCCATGAGAAACAAACAGAACTATCACACCGTAGCCTGGCCAGTCATGAAACTGATTTTCAAAGCTTCTCGCATGCGCAGTGCTTCCTGGTGTGCTCTTCTAATCACTCTGGTGTCTGGCTGCAAGTAATCAGCGGCCAGGCAATTTGACTCAACAATGTCTCCCCCTTACTCTTACAGAGATTGTGGAGCACACAGCAAGCAGCAATAACAATGGGAATATTGGTTGCGCTGAGGTCTGAGCGAGTCAGTAAAGTGCACCAGCGTCCCTTTAAACGTCCAAATGCACATTCTACCACCATTCTGCACTTGCTCAGCCTATAGTTGAACAGCTCCTGGCTACTGTCCAGGCTGCCTGTGTATGGCTTCATGAGCCATAGCATCAAGGGGTAGGCTGGGTCCCCAAGGATAACTATAGGCATTTCAGCATCCCCAATGGTTATTTTCTGGTCTAGGAAGTAAATTCCTTGCTGCAGCCGTTTCAACATATTAGAGTTCCTGAAGACACGAGCGTCATGAACCCTTCCCGGCCATCCCAGGTTGATGTTGCTAAAATGTCTCTTGTGATCCACCAGTGCTTGCAGCACCATTTAAAAAGTACCCCTTGCGGTTTATGTACTGGCTGCTCTGGTGCTCCAATGCCAAGATAGGGATATGGGTTCCATCTATCACCGCACCACACTTAGGAAAACCCATTGCAGCAAAGCCATCCAATATGACCTGCACATGTCCCAGAGTCACTACCTTTGGTAGTAGCAGCTCAGTGATTGCTTTGGCTACTTGCATCACAGCAGTCCCCACAGTAGATTTGCCCACTCCAAATTGATTCCTGACTGACCGGTAGCTGTCTGGCATTGCAAGCTTCCAGAGGGTTATTGCCACTCGCTTCTCAACTGTGAGGGCTGCTCTCATCTTGGTATTCTGGCGCTTCAGGGCAGGGGAAAGCAATTCACAAAGTTCCATGAAAGTGGCCCTACGCATACGAAAGTTTCGCAGCCACTGAGAATCGTCCCACACCTGCAACACTATGCGGTCCCACCAGTCTGTGCTTGTTTCCCGGGCCCAGAATCGGCGTTCCACAGCATGAACCTGCCCCATTAACACCATGATCTCCAAAGCGCTGGGGCCCGCGGTTTGAGAGAATTCTGTGTCCATGTCCTCATCACTCTCGTCGCTGCGCTGCCGCCTCCTCCTCGCCTGGTTTTGCAGGTTCTGATTCAGCATAAACTGCACGATAATGTGCGAGGTGTTTACAATGTTCATGACTGCTGCGTTGAGCTGAGTGGGCGCTATGCTTGCCGTGGTCTGGCGTCTGGACAGGTAACGCAGGAAAAAAGGCGCGAAACGGTTGTCTGCCGTTGCTTTCACGGAGGGAGGCAGGGAGGAAGAGGAGGGACTGACGACATGTACCCAGAACCACCCGCAACAATGTTTTTGGCCCCACCAGGCATTGGGATCTAAACCCAGAATTCCAATGAGCAGGGGAGACTGCGGGAGCTATGGGATAGCTACTCACAGTGCAACACTCTGGAAGTCAACGCTAGCCTCAGTACTATGGATGCACACCGCCGTATTAATATGCTTAGTGTGGCCGCATGCACTCTTAACCAAATTAAGTTAAATCAATGTTAGCCACTCTATTCTGCTTACAGACTCACTATGTAACTTTAGGAAAATCACCTAGAACAAAACTTTTGAACATGTTTGCTTAAAGGCACACATCCAAATCTACATTTAGGCACTATAAGATAGAAGGGCTACAACAAACAGCAACTCCCACCTGACAATTTCCTACTACATACTACTTCTCCCTGGCTCTTTTTATGGTAAACTTATTTTCCCAGCATGCCTTTCTGGGTCTTGCCTTTTACATTTGGTTGAGACACACAACTGCAATCCTAAAGTACTGTAGTCATATTGCATCTCACTGCTACATTTTTCTCTTCCTACTGGTAAGTCTTAACTCTTTCATTTTGCTGAGTAAATGGCATGTTTTCTTAGTCTTGTTTTCAGATTCACTACTCCCTTTGACTTGAAAGCACCTCTAAAAATCAGGCTACTTTTTTAAATACCTACGTGTGGATTTAGGTACCTAACTGTAGCACCAAGGCTGAATGCTTTTGCCTTATCCTGTCTCAGTTTACATAACTGTGACAGAGGTACTTCATAGGTGTGTCTATGTGAGGCTTAATAGTTTAAAGTACTTGTAGAACCTTGAATGAAAGATACCATAGAAGTGCCAAGTATTATTACTAATATGACAAGGATAGTGTCCTCTAGTTGATTGCTGCAGAATGAATTTCTGATCTCCAAGAGCTGGGAACCCACAAAACCAGGGGTCAATTCTCTGCCCCACTATAATTTCTGTAGCTAGCTCACGTAACAATACCGGTGAAACCCTAGCAGCAAGGGTGTGGCAGCTCAAGTACATACCAAAGGTACTGTGCTACAAAGGTTTCATTACTATTATTACTGGAGCTAGCTTTGATTTACACATGTTATGACCACACCTCCAAAATTCAGTGTAGATTAGTCTCTCTGTACCTCAGTTCCCCACTTGTAAACTGGAGATGTGCTTCTCTACCTCCTAGGTTATTGCAAAGATAAGTACACTAAAAGATTGTGAGGTGCTCAGATATTATGGCAATGAAGGCCATATAAGTACCTATGATAGACATGTACGAACTAATTATTACTGAAAGACCTTTAAAACTTTTTCATCTCCCTTGCATTATGGGTCCTTTTACATTCATGAAGAAAACCTAATGAGGCAATCATGTTGCAATGATGACAGAATCTGTATGTAAATCAATAATCTAATTTAATTTAAGGAATGGCATCAGTCCATTACAAGAATTTTGGCAGCAAACATGAGTGGTTCTAGAATAAAAAATTCTTCAACAAAAAAAATACATACGAGCTTTTACTTACAATTTTAGTTTAAATGGCTGGATGATATAATGGGACTATTTGAAAAAGTAAAAAGCTTTATATTGCGGAGACACCTCAATAAAACATCACTATCTATATTCCAATAGATATGACCCAGTTAAGTAATCATGATTTTACTTGTTTGCTTAGCTCTTGTTTTTAAGTACTGCTTAATATTCCAGGTTGAAAACACTGAAAGTTATCAGATCAATTAAAACCTTAGGGTTTCGCTTTACTCACCTCTTATGCATGGAAAAACCTGCAGAACAGGTTTGCACACCCTTTGGAACACCTGGGAGAACCACAACAGCTTCTGAAACGATGTCTGACAATCACAGTATCTAGGGAATAAGTGTCAGGCTTGACAGACACTGCAAGTAACCTTTCTTCCACACAGAAAGTCTCTGAGGCTTCTGGCAACATGTACTCTGGAAACTATCAAACCTGTTTGCATTTATATTCCAACCCCTCCCCATCATCCCCTGTGCCTTCTCCTTCCCCTCACCCCCTAGACATACACACATAAACAAACCCAGGAACAATGGAGAAGAGGCAAGAACAGAGTTCAGGGATGCTTAGGGATGCCAAATCCAAGTTGTATTTCAAATACTTTGAAGTCCAACCTTCTAAGGGATGCCAAAACATATGTAATAAGACAGTACTGCCCACAAGCTCTGTGCGCAAGTAATAGTCTCAAGGCAAACGCTGACAGAACTAAAATCCTTTCCCCACAAATGAGGTAGCCAGCAGAAGTGACACATCTCCAAGCTGTTAACAAAAGAGAGACTGTGGAAGCCTTTCTAAATGGGGCAAAAGAACTGAGAAAAATCCCTTTCGTGTATGGCATTTGGTTGAAGGTAAGAGCTCACTTGACTTCTCAGTAGAGTCAGAACTCACATAATAATAGGTTTACCAATTGTTAATGTGATAGTTATAAAACTGAGCAAATAAGGGCTTATCCACAACTAAAGGGAAACCATAAAATAAAAATTTACCAGATACCAAATAGCCAGAAAATGTCACTTATTAACCAGAAGCTAATATAAAGATTCATGGAAAGCTGGGGCACCAGAGAAGTCCTGGTAAGAAGCCAAGCCTTCCTTCCCACCAGCTGGAGGGTGTTGGGACTTCTTTCAGGGTGCTCCTACCTATAACTCCTTGTCAGGAGATCTATTTTTCGTATATCAGGGGTAGCCGTGTTAGTCTATATCCACAAAAACAACAAGGAGTCTGGTAGCACCTTAAAGACTAACAGATTTTTTTGGGCATAAGCTTTCGTCCAAATAAATCTGTTAGACTTTAAGGTGCAACCGGACTCCTTGTTATTTTTCATCTGATTTCTGGCTGTTAAATATCTTGCTTTTGCCCTCAGGCTCCTTTGGATGCTGAAAGAAGAAGGATCACTCTTTTCCCACTCCAAACCCAGAGACCCCATGACTGTCAGGAGTGGTACTAATTTTGGCAGATTCAAAGAGCGGGAAAGTGACCTCCACTACTTTGCTCTTCCTCAGAATTTTGGCTGTTGTCAGGTGGGGGGGGGGTCCTTTTTTTCAAGTCCATGTTTCATATGGTTAGCACCTAGACTATATCCTGCTGCTCATAACCCTCCCATATGGCAGCTGAATAAAAATGAGATGACGCATCCATTTTTACAAAGTTCTGAATAGTCCAGTAGTGAAACAGATTTAAGTCTCCTTAATTTCACTCTTGAAGAAATCTCTGAGCAGCAACAGAAGCCCTGGAAATGCTACTGCATACTCAAGAAAATAGCACTGCATCAGGTCACAATTGGAGTTTTTTTCATAACCGTAATACTTTTTTAATGGGAGTCTAGATTCTTCAGAAATTGATGGAGTTGGCCCTTTGCATGATAGGGAGAGCTTTGCACTTGGCAGAGGAATTATTTAAGTCTACATACTTTAGAAATGTATTGTTTTAGTACTACCTCTTTTACTTAGTTTTAAACAACTCATGACCTAGTTACTTACATTTCAATCTTTTGCCTCCTATGTTACGTGGGATCAAATGGAGAAGGAAAAATAACAAATGGTGGTACTTCATGCTCTGCCTACAAATGAAGCTCCACCCCTTGAAATGTACTCACAGCATATAGTTGGGGAGATGCTCAAAATATGATCATGGGCTTGCCTCCCACTGGGTGTGGCTCAGATGTCCTATTGAACACCTCCCCAGTCGTGCCATCCATGGTTAAGATATATATCCCAGACTTTCTCCTCAGAGCATATTCTGTGGTATCTGAGTATCTGGTCATTATATAAATACCTGCATCTGTAACTTTCACTACATGCATCTGAAGAAGTGAGGTTTTTTACCCACGAAAGCTTATGTCCAAATAAATCTGTTAGTTTTAAGGCGCGACCGGACTCTGTTGTTTTTGTGGCTATAGATAAATTTCTTGGTGTGTTTGAGGTGGTAACTGGATCTGTGAAGGTGGGTGTGCTGATCCATGGGTTTCTTGTATATAGCTGTCTGTGGCGTTCCATTATTGGAGCTGATTGTGTTGTCCAGGAAGTTGATCCTAGTGTGGGAGTGTTCTAGACATTGTTTAATGGATGGGTGGTGGTTGTTGAAGTTGTGGTGGAAACTTATGAGGGCATGTATGTCCTCTGTCCAGAGAATGAAAATATTATTGATGTATCTCAGGCATATGATTGGTTTAGTGGTGCATTTGTTTAGAAATTTTTCCTCAAGGTGGCTCATGGAGATATTGGCAATTTGGGGAGTCATCCTAGTAATTACAGCTGTTCGCACAGTTTAGACAAAGTGCTTGTTGTTGAATGTAAAATTGTTATGGCTGAGGATGAAACGGATGAGTTTGGCCATGTCTGGGGTGGATATCTGAAGTGTTGTCCATTGTCCTATAGATATTTGAGATAGGCAGCAATGCCATCATTGTGACAGATATTGGTGAACAGGGAGGTGATATCCATGGTGGTAAGGATGGTGTTCTGAGGGAGATTGTTAATTTTATGGCATTTCTGGGGGAAGCTGGTTGTGTCCTGAAGGAAGCTGGCCCTTTGTGTGGTGAGTGGTTACATAGAGTAATACAGGGGTAGGCAACCTATGGCACGTGTGCCGAAGGCGGCACACGAGCTGATTTTCAGTGGCACTCAGGCCGCCCGGGTCCCAGCCACCAGTCTGGGGAGGGCTCTGCATTTTAATTTAATTTTAAATGAAGCTTCTTAAACATTTTAAAAACCTTATTTTCTTTACATACAACAATAGTTTAGTTATATATTATAGATTTCTAGAAAGAGACCTTCTAAAAATGTTAAAATGTATTACTGGCACGCGAAACCTTAAATTAGAGTGAATAAATGAAGACTTGGCACACCACTTCTGAAAGGTTGCCGACCCCTGGAGTAATATACACTATATATCTAGAAAGAGAGAGAGGTTATATAGAGTAACTTAAATACGTGCAAATTCCATTCCATGTATTCACAAAATGTCAATGAATATTTAATAATTTGGTCAAGGGAATTAACCACTGAGGATATGCCAATGTCAAGGTTGGTTGGTTGGTTTTTTAACACTTTGGGCTGAGAATAATTAAAGTCTCAAGTTAAGTAACCATACTGGAAGCACCAGAAATCAATGGCTCTTTCTGTAAAATGGGTATAATACTGCTTATCAACCTCACTGTGTTAACTTGTGGCTTAATTCATTAAGTCTTGTTAAGCACTTTGAGATCCTTGGGCTCTGTAGAAATATGAAGTTTTAATACGCTCTATACTTTAGCAGTTTAAGAAAACAGAAAAACGTTAGAACCATAGAAAAAAATATGCTACACAACGCTGTATTACACAGACCACAGCTTTGATCTCACAGACCCCTCATATTCTTCATAACTTGCTAAGTGAAAAATTCCTCAAAAATTTATCCATCAAAATTTAAACCTTGACCAGAAAAAAAAACTCTTCCTTTTTAAACTGTCATCTTGATATCACCAGATTCCATATGCTCTCCTGCCATCATATTCTCCCTGCTGTTATGAACTTGTACCCACCCTAAGGGTATGTCTGTGCAGCAAGTAGATACCCACTGCTGGCCCATGCCAGCCAGCGAGGCTGTTTCATTGCTGTGTAGACTTCTGGGCTCTGGCTGGAGCCTGGGCTCTAGGACCCTGCAAGATGAGAGGGTCCCAGAGCTCAAGCTCCAGCCCAAGTCTGGAAGTCTACACAGCGATGAAACAGCCCTGTAAGCCTGAGTTGGCTGGCATAGGCCAGCAGCGGGTTTGTCTTTGCCCTGCAGGCATATCCTCAGTGGTTAATTCCCTTGACCAAATTATTAAATATTCATTGACATTTTGTGAATACATGGAATGGAATTTGCACGTATTTAAGTTACTCTATATAACCTCTCTCTCTTTCTAGATATATAGTGTATATTACTCCAGGGGTCAGCAACCTTTCAGAAGTGGTGTGCCAAGTCTTCATTTATTCACTCTAATTTAAGGTTTCGCGTGCCAGTAATACATTTTAACGTCTTTAGAAGGTCTCTTTCTAGAAGTCTATAATATATAACTAAACTATTGTTGTATGTAAAGAAAATAAGGTTTTTAAAATGTTTAAGAAGCTTCATTTAAAATTAAATTAAAATGCAGAGCCCTCCCCAGACTGGTGGCTGGGACCCGGGCGGCCTGAGTGCCACTGAAAATCAGCTCGTGTGCCGCCTTCGGCACACGTGCCATAGGTTGCCTACCCCTGTATTACTCTATGTAACCACTCACCACACAAAGGGCCAGCTTCCTTCAGGACACAGCCAGCTTCCCCCAGAAATGCCATAAAATTAACAATCTCCCTCAGAACACCATCCTTACCACCATGGATATCACCTCCCTGTACACCAATATTTGTCACAATGATGGCATTGCTGCCTATCTCAAATATCTATAGGACAGTGGACAATACTTCAGATATCCACCCCAGACATGACCAAACTCATCCGTTTCATCCTCAGCCATAACAATTTTACATTCAACAACAAGCACTTTGTCTAAACCGTGCGAACAGCTGTAGTTTAAAAACCTTTAAAAATATTTTGAGTTATTTTTATTTGCCTTCCAGGTTCTAAGCCTTTGATATACTTGGATCACTTTTTTTTTTCAGGTTTTTCTCTGCAGCCAAGAGCTAAGTTATGCTATCCTTTAAAAAAACAAAATTAAAAAGAGTCTCATGTAATCACTTGACTCCGGAGCTGGAGCTTTAAGAAAAAAACACCAAATATCATGAGACTAGCCATAAAAATCATCAGACTTGGCTTCACTGCCTTTGTCCTAACCTTTTTTCAGGAGTTCTGGGCCTCCACTAGTCCAACTTAAGTCAAAGGGAGACTTCCAATTAATTGGAGCCTGCAGATGTGAACTGGAAAAGGCTTGTGTTTAGGAGATGGAGGACCCACATCCCCAGGAACATCTATAGAATTGTGCATATGAGGTTACTTCATGTGACACACTCACCTGAACTTGGAAGGGGGATAATTGAGCGCCTCCAACTTGGTAGCTCTCTGAGGGCTTGTCTACATCACAAAGTTGCAGCGCTGGTGAGGGGGTTACAGCGCTGCAACTTAGGAGATGTACACATCTGCAGGGCATCACCAGCGCTGCAACTCCCTGTTTGCAGCGCTGGCCGTACTCCCGTTTTGTCTCGGGTGTAGAGGATCCAGCGCTGGTGATCCAGTGCTGGTAATCAAGTGTAGACACTTACCAGCGCTTTTCTTGACCTCCGTGGAATAAGCAGGTATGGCAGCATACCTGAGGAAGCCTCTCTGGTAATCAAGCAGGTCCCCTTCCCCGGTTTGCTCTCGCGTTCCCCGAACCCCCGAGCAAGCAGGTCTCCTTCCCTGCGGTTTGCAGGGGGGTTCGGGGAACGCGAGAGCAAACCACGGGGAAGCAGGTCTCCTTCCCCGGTTTGCTCTCGCGTTCCCCGAACCCCCGTGCAAGCAGGTCTCCTTCCCCGGTTTGCTCTCGCGTTCCCCGAACCCCTGTGCAAGCAGGTCTCCTTCCCTGCGGTTTGCAGGGGGGTTCGGGGAACGCGAGAGCAAACCGCGGGGAAGCAGGTCTCCTTCCCCGGTTTGCTCTCGCGTTCCCCGAACCCCCGTGCAAGCAGGTCTCCTTCCCTGCGGTTTGCAGGGGGGTTCGGGGAACGCGAGAGCAAACCGCGGGGAAGCAGGTCTCCTTCCCCGGTTTGCTCTCGCGTTCCCCGAACCCCCCGTGCAAGCAGGTCTCCTTCCCTGCGGTTTGCTCTCGCGTTCGCCGAACCCCCCTTGAAGCCGCCCAACAGCGCTGCAGTGTGGCCACATCTAACACCACTTGCAGCGCTGGTTGCTGTAAGTGTGGCCACTCTGCAGCTTTGGCCCTATACAGCTGTACTAATACAGCTGTAACAACCAGCGCTGCAAAATTGTAGATGTAGACATACCCTCAGACTATCACCACTGAAGACCACCAGCTGCCACCCACCTTTCCTACTTCTAGGTTAGTTATCGGAAGGGCTGTTGTTCTCCCTAGTCAAGGGGGGAGAACTACATTTCCCATCCCTCTATGCGGTGGCAAAAAAAGGTTGAACAAAGCAAATGAGCACGCAGTGCCTGCTGGGATTCGGTGTTCTCCTTCAGCATGGCTTCCCCGAACTACATTTCCCGTCTCTCTGTGGCGGGAGGGAGGGGAAAGAGGCGCAAAGCCGAGAGAATAGCGCGTAAAGGCCGCCGGGAAAAGTGACCCAGTAGGCCAAGAGAACTACATTTCCCGTCTCTCCCAGAAGGAAAGGCAAATATGTGCGCGCAAAGCCTAATGGGAATCGTAGTACCTACACCTCAGTACACTCATGTTATGGAACGGGAACCAGGGAAGAAATAACTACCAAGATGGCGACGAAAGATTCTGTCGGGAGGAGGCACGGGAACTCCGGCAGGTCACACTGCGCAGGGCGGTGGGGCACACGCGGAGTCGCTGGAGTGAGGGAGTGCTGAGTCGGTGCTGCCGCCGCCGCCGCCGCCTTCCCCCGTACGGCTTCGGAGCCGCAGAGGTTTGTGGGGCAGCCACAAAATGGAGGCGAACGGGAACGGCAGCGGGAGTAGCAGCGATTCGGCTCCCGACTGCTGGGACCAGGCGGACATCGAGCCGGGCAGCGGCGCCGACCCTGGGTCCGCCCCGCCGGCCGCAGAGGCCCAGGCCGAGCAGCAGGAGCTCCTCCTTGATGCGGCTTTCAGCCGCCAGCTCAACGTGAACGCCAAGCCCTTCGTGCCCAATGTCCACGCTGCCGAGTTCGTGCCGTCCTTCCTGAGAGGGGGGGCGGCGCCTGGACTACCGCCGCCCTCCCCCCCACCTGGCCTGCCGCCGCCCCCGCCCCACGGTAACCGCCGCCGGGGCCACGTTGCGGGGAAAAGGGGGGGCGTGCACCGGATGGGGGAATGCAGACGTAGCCCCGGGGGCGAAGAGGAAACAAGGGAACACGGGGGGAGGGCCTGGTGGTGAGTAGGGCCCTGGCACATTCAGGTATGAGGGGTTACGGCCCGGAGAATAGGGCTGGGGAAGGGGATATTGGGGGATAGCGTTGGAGGAGGTGGAAGCCGAAGCCTTGAGGAAAAGATTGATGTCGAGGCGTGGGAGTAACATTGACAGGAGGGAAGGGGAGCGCTGGGAGGCATCACTGGAAGTGGGATGTGAGGGTATTGCTAAGGGCCATACTGGGTATGAGGATAACATGTAGGGAGAGACTGGGGGCTAATATTCGTGGGGCCTGTGGGAGGGAAATGGACTGTGAGGCTGCTGAGGGGAAATGTAGGAGCAAGGGATTGGAGTCTGCAAGGAGAATTTGGGTTTGAAATCGGGAGGGGAGCTGTGAAAATGAACTTTGTAGAGAGAGAAGAGGACATCAGAGAGGCTGGTGGTACGTGGGGAACTTGAGCATAACCTTGGTGTGTGTGGAGAGGAAGAGGGGCTGAGGATCACATTGCAAAATCTAGCTAAAAGAGCCTTAGGACAGCATAGAAATACTTATTGTGACTCAGGATACAGCCACAGAGATGGGGGGTGGAGTTATAGTGGAGCAGGGCAGAAGGGCACTTTGTGGCACAGTTTAGCTACTGGAGCAATGTGCTGAGCAGGTTTAGGAAGGAGACAAAGGGTACAATTTAGGAATCTGAACAAGGGTGCGCAGTAAAGATATCCTTATTGTCAAGAAGCGGAGATGGAGAATGGGGTAATTCAGTTTTAATTAGTACCATGTTTCACATACTATCTATATCCCAAACTCTCTCTACATAACTCATTTTTTTTTTTTTTTTTTTTTTTTACTTTTCATCCTTAAGGGTCAGAAAGTGCCTTAGATCAATATACTTTTGAGAGATGGGAGTGGATTGGGGGGGGGGGGGGAAGGGAAACTGAGTGTAGAAAAGGGAGATAAGGCACAGATCTGGGTGGTAGTAGACATGACATGGCTGGGAGATTGGCCCTGTAGCTTCCACCAACAATTTCAGAGAGATCATTTATGCCTTTATGAAGAGGATCACTTTAAGCATTTAATAATCTTTCCAGTGTGACACTTTTTATAAGGTTGTTGGGGCGGAGGGCTGTCTAGCTGGCAGGGCTCTAGATTAATATCTTAAATTTCTATATTGCCTTTCATTTCAAAGGATTTCAGCGTATTTTGCAAACACCATATGCATGGTGTTCACTTTTTACATAGGTGAAATTAAACAACAGCTGCTTATTAATACCTGTTTCAAATTGAAGGCGTCTCCTTCCAAATGTCAAAAACTTGGTTTCATTTTCTGGCAGTTTGTCATTCATAAATTCTTATTCATAGATTACAAGGTTACTCTTGTGATTTAGGATTTTGAAACTTGTTTGAATATGTCATTTAAAACCTCACTATTGATTTTTTTTTGAAATCTTCCTTTATTCATATTAACACAATGTGAGAGAACCCTCTATTTCAGATATCAGGGTTGCAGTAATTCAGTCACCAATTTGTTATACAGTGTTTAATAAGCCATATCCAGCAAGAGATCATGAGTTATTAATTATTGCATACTGACTTAGTGTCTAAAGGAATATCATAGTCCCCTTAATATTTAACTTCCATATGATGATGATTGAAATCAGTAACAAAACTTTCACTTATTGGCTTGTAGAAAAGTGTTTAAAATATTCAATATTAAAAACTAATATTCTTCTCTTAAACAATTAAGTGTAAAGCTCTGTGGTCATTAAGTCTGACTTTGCATATTACATATCCTGATATTGTAAAATTCAGGATATGTATTATGTGGGCAGCTGACAATAGGCATGACCTTGTGCAATACCATTAAAAATATTATTTGGATAAGCTTTGGACAGACTGCTCAATTCCTGTTGAAAGAATCCATGCACTTTAATGTTCATAGGTAAATGTAAATTGTGAAGGTGCTGCCAATAGTTGAAGTGGTATCAGAATTTGTATTAAGAACCCTTGAAAAATATTTGAAGTTCACTCCAATATGAAACTTGGAATTAAAATTTAAAAATAATTAAAAAAATACTTTTACATCTTGTACATAATCCATCAGAATCTTTTAAATTTAAACATAATGAAAAAGTTTACTTTTAGATCCCCTCTGCTTCTGTAACTCGCATCATCTTCTCCTCAAGGGAGAACCATCAGACTTTTGTTCTGTACTGTGAACAAGGACTCCTGGTGGTGTTTGAAATACTGTTACCAATATTTGAATAATGGCATCTGCAGTAATTTATTTTTCCCCAGTTCTTTTATGAGGCTGGCAGTTCCTTGGTAGGAGTAGGCTGGATAATACTTTCCCTCATTTCCTTTACTGTATGTTGCCCCTTTTCTGCCTTCTCACCACTGTTGAGGCCTGGGGACTCAGCTTCCATATTTCCAGATAGACAAGCGGAGACTTAACTGAGAGCCAATCAATATGGCTTCCTTGGTGTGATCAACACTTAAAATTTAAATTGACCTAGCTATGTTGCTCAGAGGTGTGAAAAATTTACACCACTCAGGCCTGGGCTACAGTCATGGGCAGGTTCGAACTAAGATACGCAACTTCCGCTACACTATTCATGTAGCTGAAGTCGAAGTATCTTAGTTCGACTTACCTGGCCGTCCTCATGGCAGCGAGTCGACTGCCACCATTCGCCCTTGATTCCCCTTACTTCTCCTCCCGAGGTGGAATACGGGTGTCGATTCGTGGATCGATTTATCGCATCCAGACGAGACGCAATAAATCGATCCCGGATACATTGAATGCTACCCGCCAATCCGGCGGGTAGTGTAGACGTACCCTCAGTGCTGTAGTTAAGTTGACCTACCCCCCCATGTGGATATGGCTAGGTTGGGGAAGTGGATTGCCTACATTGATGGAAAAACTAATTCTGTCTGTGTAGGAATTATTTGTACTATGGTGCTAAAGCGACATAGCTGCAACTGTGCAGCCATAGAGGCATAGTATAGACATGGCCTTAGTCTTTCGAAGTGGACAGTCTTCACTCCTTTCTTTCCAGCTGCTGAACACGCTGCCTATGTAGCAATACTATCTTTGGCTGATTTGAAATTTCTGGCTTGTATAATAGTCATACCTTCTAGATGTTTCAAAGGTTTAAACTGGTACATTACTAAATATTTACTTGGGTTTTCATAATATTAAGCCGTTGTCTATTAAAAGCACTTTTGTCTATCTTGGAGCAACCTTCTTCCATCAAGAGGCTTTTGCAATTCCAAACAATATCTTCATTGCTGTGACCCTTTGAGACTGGGAGTACCTAGTCACGTTAAGTAGTTGATGACCAAGATATTGGTGGAACCAAGATGGTTCTTTTGTGTGGTTCTGTTTTACCCCATTAAGTTGCTGCCTCCTGCTTATATGAACATCTGTGACTCTTCTGGCCAGGAAGTGGAGTTTGCCCTGGAAATCAGTCAGTATAGCTCATGATTAGCAAATAGTGCTAAATAGGTTGTTTGAGCAACACTGTCTGACTTTTCCCATTTCCTCAGGCACTTACGTGTTCTGCAGCAGTCAGCCCCTGCCAGCTCGTAGAACATCTTGATTCACATTTGTTATATGTATTATTTATTATTTGCATTTCAGTAAAATGTTAAAGCCGTAGTGGTGGGCCAGGACCCCATTGTGCTGGGCACAGTGCAAACACAAAATAAAAAGATGAAGCCTGCTGCACAGAGCTTACAATCTAAGTGTAGTGATCTGGAGGAGTATTAATGATTATTGTGCCAGGCTTCTTTTAAAGAGAAAGTGTTAGATGTCAATTAAAAAGAGTTAAGTGGCCTAAAATTCTAGGTTCCTGTAAAACTCCTTCATAAAGCCACAACATATTCAATCTCTTCAGGAGGGGAGTCCGACTCAAAAGGATGGTGCAGGTCAGGAACAAGGTACATTAGTAGAACTGAAATGAGAAAATTGCACTAGCATTGGTTTCTTTCATAAATACTAAATTTACTTCTTATTTTTAAAATGTATTTAATAGACTAGAATGGTAGTTTTTGATTAAATAGCCATTTGAGTGTTTAATCATCTTTTACCGAAGATATTTAGGAAAGCCAATTCTAAAAAGTTTCTTTTCTTTTTTTAAATCCAGGAAAAACTCTGGTTTTAGTTTCAGAGTGGTATCCGTGTTAGTCTGTATCAGCAAGAACAATGAGGGGTACTTGTGGCACATCTGGTTTTAGTGCCATACTTGCACTGTTATGCTGTTTTATACATGGTTTTCTGCTGTTTGCACCTGAGTCCACTGAGGAGAGTGTCTCCCTATAATTTTTATTTCCTCGCTTTCCTTTGTTACTTTTAATGTGACTAGAATTTTTGTTCAGCTTAATTTGGTTGTCATAAATACAATTACATGCCTGACTTTGGAAGCAAAATCACCTTCAGATTATACATAAAATGGCATTTTACTTGGTTTCTTTGGCCAAACTGTCATTTTTCTCCTTTAAGAATTTTTCCAAATGCAGTATCTAGCTTTAAGAAGTCTTGGTTTTGTCAAGTTCAACTAATAGTTTGACTAAGGTACAAGAAGGTTGACCTACCTAAAGTCATACTTCATGAGACTTCACCTGGAATTTTAACTGAGAACCTTTCTCCGTTTTCATCTATAATTGAATGCCATCCTACACTATCTTCCACTAAGTGTTTAAGTATATTATAGACAAGATATGCTTTTGAGAGAACTTATTTTATGCAGCCATCTCTAAAGTATTAAGCCAAACTAAATTAATTTGAGCTGAAAGTAAATCTTAAAACTACAGTTGATCATGTGTGGGCCTCAGAACAGTTCTGTCCACAGTAATCACTATTTCTATAGCATGTATTTAATTCTCATCACGCTTTATTGCTTTTCCTAAATACGTATAAAAGAGATGTTCTGGGCTCATGCGTTGTTCCTTACTTTTGTATCTATTTGAGATGTTTATGCTTTAAGGAGTGAGGAAGCAGTTAAAAGAAAATGCTTTATCTAGGGCAGTGGTTTTCAACCTGGGTCCGCAAACTATGTCTAAGATATCCAAAGGGGTCCATTTGAAATTTTTTAGGGGTCCGCGAACTAAAAAACGTTGAAAACCACTGATCTAGGATGAGTTCCTTAAGGTTACAACTCTTGTTTGGCAATCTTATCAGATAAATGGGTATGGAAACAAAAGACGTGTATTTTGAAACTAAAGAACAGAAGTGAGTTAAGACTCTTGTTTTCAGTAATTTTTATTATAGTACTCTCTAAAACTTAGTCAGTGTAGTCATGTTTTTTATTGTGCGTATTGTATTTTGTGACTCACTTTAAAATGGCTTTTAAAGATTGCTGTGGTTGTGGTATGTAGAATTTAGAAGAATTTTACATACAAAGGTGATGAGAACAAAAACTGGAGGGTGAAAGTTGTAGAGCAAGTCAAAATGTTGAGTTACTTTTAATGGCACTAACATTTCTTTCAATGTCTTTTGTTTGCTTCTAGCAAATTTCTTAATGTGTTTAGCAAGGACTCAACAAATAGGTTAAACAGAACTGTTTTGCAGACAACAGTTGAAAACTTTCAAAGGTCTAACACCCTTTAGGTGGCTTTGTTCTCTACATACCCAATGGGAATGTGGGAAAATGACCAAGAACGGGTCATATTTTCTCCCATCAGTTATATGCTTTGTGCAAAGGCTGCACAGAGACCATAAAAGGAGGGTGTGGGGGGATAAGAAATGAGTATGACTCAGGCAAATAGACAGGAGACAGACAAAAGTGTGGTAGTTGTACCAGTAGTCTTGTGACAACAACTTTAGGACCAAAATCCGTCTCTTGCTCCCTGGGGCAGAAGGAAATAGGAGTACTGTGGAATTGGTCTCATTTATTGGATGAAGTGAAAAATTCATTGATTCCCTTCCCCCATCTATTGAAGAGGAAGTTTGGGGCTATTTATTAAACCACATCAAGCCCTTCTGAGCTAAAGGAAGGGTTACTATCATGCAGGGCATTTAAAGTGGCAAATGGAAATAAAATGAAGGGAAAGAATAGGAATTCCAGAACCACCTCATAAAAGAAAGGAGAAGTTCAAAAGAGGTGGAGCATGAAATATAGTCAAGAACAAAATTGACTTTGTAACTAAAATAATTAGAAGATTAACAGTCACTGAGCAGTTTTCAGCTAGATTTATTTCTTGTATCCCAGTTCAGCTGACTCTGCTAGCAGTTGTATTCCTACATTTTAGCCACTCTTTCTCTTCTTTTTCATTTTTCTTCCCAGTCTCCACAAGCTGTCTCTTCTGGACAAAGAAATTTAACTTCCTTTTATTTTAAATATCAATCCAAAGCAGCTTTCTGCTGTTTCTGTAGAGCAGTAAACTGTACAGTGAAACTTACCTTGCTAGTACTTTAAACTGCTAATGCTATCAACTTGCTGACTTACGCTTATCGTTCTCAACAAAAACAAAATAAGTTGGTACTTCAGAAAGTGGAGCGCAACTTGTTTTTAGAGCCCTACCTGTCTTCTCCATTCAGTATTCCAAGGTCTTGGGGCTATTGTACAACAGAAATATATAGAAGCACAAAATACAATATAAATAATAAGCAACAGATCTGTGTCAGCTATGGTAGAATAATGTGGATTATATAGGCCATAAGGTGCATTCTCAAAGGTATTTGGGACACTAGAATAGCACTTTAAAAGGATGCATGATCCATTTTGTTGTAATGCAGTTTTATACAGGCTCAATCTGA
The DNA here is from genome assembly GCF_025201925.1 of Gopherus flavomarginatus. Lineage (NCBI taxonomy): Eukaryota > Metazoa > Chordata > Testudines > Testudinidae > Gopherus > Gopherus flavomarginatus. The sequence goes on along the minus strand of NC_066625.1, from coordinate 20,415,701 downwards.
GTGCAGTTACTCTTTGCCAGAGTCAGAGCTCCCTCTAGAAACTGAGCTTTTACCTAATGCAAACAGTATACTGCAATACGCTATATCTTTTCTGATTTTCCACCCTTAACGATCCTGTGTCTGTTGTTGGAATGATCAAGTGGTGATAAAGCTGAACAATGTTCCAGATCTCTAACATCTAGGAAGACTGTACGGTTTGTTTAGCTATTGCTGCCACGTTCCACAGTCACAGTATTACCAATATGTTTAATGCCTGCTGTAATGTGCTTTGAGAATGGGTGGAATGTGAAAGATGATACATAATACCAAATTCTGTTATGTTAAACTATGTGTAACTGCAGAATTCTGCAGTGTTTTATGTGATCTTCTGTAACACTTGGTGTGAATTAAGATTGACATTCTGATAAAATTGGATTTCCTGGTAAGCTGATGACACCTTGATTGTAAAGACTTTTACCAGAACGACTTCCACAAATAATGAAGAGCTAGATTTTCAAGCAGAATTTAGAAGTGTGGATAAAAATTTCATATTGTTCACTTAAGTATGCTGTGTATGATAGTAGATGCTACACATGATCTACTAAAGACTGCTTTAGTAAACTGTTGTAAAAAGTGTAAACCCATAATATGTTGTCTAGACACTTCATGTGGCTTGTGGAAAACTTAAGGAAGTCTGAGAAACTTTAGGTATTTGCTAGAGTATTGTCAGGGAAAACAGAAGAGCACAAGATACAGGAAATATCATTTAGGACGTTCCCCATTACCTCCTTTGCTTCAGTTAACCTTCAGAAGTGCTGTGTTGTTGTGACCTTCTCTCCAGCTGATGAAGTCTGGACTTCGTTACCTCGGCTGAATTAATCTGCCATGAACATATCTCCAAGTGGGTCAGCAGAGGCTTTCAACTTTTTTCCAACCCTAACCCCACATTGAGCCATCCAGACAGTCTGCCTCAGCTGGGCCTAGGAATTGTTTAGAGCTCATCAGAGGAGATGCCATTTTCCAGGGTGTTTTTGTAAAGCGTAACATTGACTTAGAAACGAGATGCTCTCTATTCCATTATTAATTCCTTGAGTTACTCAGTTACCTTTTTAGGTGTCTGTCTTAAAGGATTTTTGATCTTCAGTAGACCTCTTCATTTTTACACAGAGCACATAGTGAAAGTCTGTCAAAAAGTCTGTCAAATTTATCTCCTCGATCAGATATTGCTTTCCTATATGTTTGGCACCAACCTCCTAGTACCATAATCTTCCAGGGTAGGTAGAATGTTCATGTCTTAAAAAAAAAGAGTTGTTTTCAGAAAGGTGTTTACATCACAGTCAATATGCACAACCCCAATACTTTTTCCTTTCTAGGGTAGGTCATTTTTAGCTTCTTTTATTTCTAATTATATCTTCTACCATATTAAATTTTTCTGGTGTTCATGTTTTTTTTTATGCATTTGCAAATGTTTGTGTTAACCCTTTCCTGCTCTAGTGGAGCTATATACGTTAAAATCGTTGAGTTTTTTATTTCAAGACAGTTCCTCCAGTTTGTCTTCATCTTCTTAGTACTGAGGTGCCCAGAACCGTTTGTCTAGCTCAGGGGTTGGCAACCTTTCAGAAGTGGTGTGCCAAAGTGGTGTAATTTATTCACTCTAGTTTAGGGTTTCGCTTGCCAGGAATACATTTTAACGTTTTTAGAAGGTCTCTTTCTATGTCTATAATATATAACTAAACTATTGTTGTATGTAAAGTAAATAAGGCTTTTAAAATGTTTAAGAAGCTTAATTTAAAATTAAATTAAAATGCAGATCCCCCCAGACTAGTGGCCAGGACCCGGGCAGTGTGAGTGCCACTGAAAATCAGATTGCATGCTGCCTTCAGCATGCATGCTATAGGTTGCCTACCCCGGTCTAGCTGCAGTCATACTAGAATGTATATATCCACCGCGTAGCTCTGTGAAATACTTCTGTGGATGCAACTCAAGGTGACACTAGCTCTTTTGCTGTTGCCATATTATATGGTACTTTCATATCTAATTTGACTGATACTTCTGTGGCAAGGCATGCCCTTCGCTGCCTCAGCCTTTCTCCCTCAGACAGTGGGGGCCTGGAGTGAATCAGTCTTACTCCAGAGCTTTTTAATTCTTCGCTCTGATTTATTTTTTCAGTATTTACAAGGTGAGCCTCAGGGTAGACACAAGTAGCTCTCTTAAGCAAAACAAAAGAACAAACTCACAACACACAAAAGGAGATACTTTACCTTGCCCACTTTCCGGGTTTTTGCCTTATTATGCTGATTTCTGGTTGCCAGCCCTTCCCCAAACAGCAGTTAACTAGGCTATTTCTCCTACAGGGAGTAGAGCAGCCTTCCTCCCAAGAGAAGCCTTTTCTCCCTTCTGCCACTAACCCTGCTGTAGTTTTTCTCATCCCTCCTCACTCTATCTTAAGGGAAGAGGGGTCTTTAAAGGTCACCGTTAGCCTTTAATTGATTCAGGTGTCTGAGAGGAAAGAGCTTTAGTCATTTTAAGGCTGATATTACTTGCCTTCTACCTACTCTCTTACAGCTGTCAGATCTGACTTTGTCACATTACCTTAACAGAAGTTCATAATAGCAGCAATGCTGCTCCTGCTAGGTCAACCTGTTACACTAATAAAATAATACCAACAGGATCTTATAAGAGGGATGAGGCAAAATGCCAGGTTTATTGCAAATATATAGAGAGAGCAAGAAATCAGGATATGCAATTCAATATAATTTCACTACCATTCCTTATTCATTCACACACTCATTCATACAAGTTTTGTTGTTATAGTTACCAGCCTAGAGGTTGCTCATGGCAGAGTACTGACCAGGTAGCCTGCACACAAGGGTGGAGCCGAGTCTTTGTCAGATGTGCATCTGATGCTCCTGGAAGGTGGTTGCAGAGCCAGATTCAAAGTTTTCAGTCTTTAGAGTCTGTTCTTAAAGGATTTTGTCCTTATACAAGTCTATGGGAATTGCTTCATCCTGCTAATGTTTGTTTGAGGTGATTATCAATCAGCAGGTGGCACATCCCTGATGTTTGAGTGTTATCTTGTTCTTTGGAATCATGGGGGGGGGGGGCACTTGGGTGGATTCCAGCCTGGTCTGTGCATTCTTCAGCCAATTGAGAGTGAAATTGTTATTCTTAGGCTGGCACTTCCCTGATTCATTCTTTATCTAAATCAGTTTATCCTGTATCTAAATCAAGCATCCATTCACATACATCCTCTGTTTTAACATGCATTTATCATTTATTACTTTACTATTTCTTAACTTTTAGCAACTCTCAGGATGTTGCAAATCTACTTAAACTTTAACATACATAGCAAAGAAGTTAAAAGCTACTAAACTGTGTTCTGTTTGGAAGAACAATTACAGTTGTTTTTGAGAACAGACTTTCTGTCTTAGGATGTGTTAATGTAATTAGCAGTTTGGCCTTGCATGTTTCCCAGAGAGAGGGAGAGACACAGAAATGGAAAAATCAAGAGGCCTAAGCTGTGGGGAATTCAATTGAATTCAGTTTTACTCCTTGTCTCTCTTGGCCACATACACTTTATGGTTTTAATACAGAAATTCCCTGATATGGTCCAACAAACCCACATTCCCTACTTCTTTGTGTGATACTTCCCATTTCCAGTATCTCAGTTCTCTGTGGAGGAGTTGCTTTCTTGTTGTCCTCAAACCCATTGTGCCTATGGATCTAGAAACGGTAGTGCAGAGCTTCAGCAAGCTTGCTTTTGATCCAGTACTATGATGAGAGAAGCGGAACAGCAAATAGCTTTTCCTATCCTGCAAAAAGTTTTGAGATTTCAAACATGTTCCTGTTCTGCATAATGATGAAAGGAGATACTTTTTTTTGAATTTTTTGCAGGAAAAAATTAGACACCCACCCCAGAATAACACACAGCCTGGTGGGTAGGGTGCTCATTTGTGATGTGACCAAGAAGAGACTTTGAATCTGGGTCTCCCACATCCCAAGTTAGTGCCCTAACCATTGGGATATTGGCTATTCCGGGGTATCGCTCTAACAGTTTTAGTTTAGATGAATTGGTGTTTTTCTATGAAATTCCCAACCTGCTCAAACGATATGTGCTGCTGTGCATATGGTTTATAGGAGAGGAAAAACAAACAAACCTCTTTCATCTACTTATCATAGTGTTTCTATTTCAAGGCAAATGAAAGTACAATGAACATTGGATAGATTTTTTTCATTTGCAGGCAAGAGACCATGTGGAAAACTTCAGTTCTAAAGGTGAATCTCTTGAAAAATCACAAGTATGTGTAAATAAGTTTGTAATGGAAATGATTTTTCAGCCTTGACTACAGAGAATGCATTAAGTTGCTAGCTGAAATTTCGGAAGTGATGTAATCTAGAAAAAGGAGTTTGGAGTTAGACTTATATTCTAGTTCCAGCTATTCTACTTGCTGTTCAGTGTTAGGTGAATAAGGCAGTTTTTGTTTCTTGGATTCCCATCTGTAAAATGGGGGTATTAACCACTTTTATAAAGAATATTAAGGTCCTCAATTTGGATGAATTGTACTATAAGTAAGGCTGTGAGTCTCATGGATTCTGTGACTTTCCAGGACTTCTGCAGTGCCTGGTGCGACTGGCATGGGGGCCGCCTGAGCAGCTTGGGCAGCCCCTGGGCCAGCCGCAATTGCGGGCTACCGTACCTCTCCCACCCCAGCACCAGCAGGAGTTTAGGTGTGGGAGGGGGCTCAGGCTAAGACAGGGAGTTGGGATGCGGGAGGGGGTGAGGGCTCTGGTTGGTGCTTACTTTGGGGTGGGGAGGGCTCCCTGGAAGTGGCAACATGTTCCTAGGTGGAGGTGCAGCCAGGTGGCTCTGCATGCTGCATCCGCGTTCAGGCACCACACCCGCAGCTTCCATTGGCTGTGGTTCCTGGCCAATGGGAGCTGCAGAGCAAGCGCTTGGGGTGGGGTCAGTACGCGGAACCCCCCTGGCCACATGTCCACCTAGGGGCCACAGGGACATGCTGGCAGCTTCTGGGAGCCGTGCGGAGCCAGGTAGGGAGCCTGCCAGCCCCATTAGGCCACCTCAGCACCAGCATGACCCATGTCCCCTCCCGCACCCTTCCTGCAAGCCTTGTAGACTAGTATTCTGCAATGAACACGTGCCACAGACCTAAAGCAAAGTAGCTGAGGGTCCAGTTTCTCTTCATTGCTCTCTGTGATGCTTTGAGACATTTTTTTCAATGTTGAGGTCTTTCGTGAATATAGTTCAAATAGCTTAAGTAGTATAGGAGTCTGGGCTGTATGCTAAGTGTGGAGGAAGCAGAGCTAACAACACAGCCAAGTAAAGGATATGGGATTGGTAAGGAACTAGTCAAAGGTAAACCAACAATGTGGATGGAGATGCTGTTTTTGACATACTATAGTTGCTCATGTCATTTCAGAGACCCTTGAAAAATTAAACTGATTAAATACCCCAGAACACTTTGTCCTCATATGTAAAAATGTTCCAAAGAGTCAAATGGTCTAATAACTAGTTGGAATGGATTATCTGAGCAGGTTTAATTAGTTACAACTCAGCGTGACCCAATTTAATGGTAGCATTACTGCAGACCAATTTGAATAGTACAAGGAATGTTAGGTTGAATTTGACTCCAGGTCACTAATGGCCCTGTGAAATCTTCTAGAATGTATTTCTTCTTGGAACTGTACTGAGGTTTATAGGATAGTGTATTGTAACTAAAATGGCTTAAGATGCCAAAGTGAATATTAAGGAAAATATCTTAAATCAGTTCAACATGTGTGGATGCAATAAATCATTATGCTTAATCTGGTCCAGTTATAAATGGTTCAGTTCTTCAATTTGGAAAAAAACATTAGAGAGAAACTTTGATATTAGGTATCAGAGGGTAGCCGTGTTAGTCTGGATCTGTAAAAGCAGCAAAGAATCCTGTGGCACTTTATAGACTAACAGACGTTTTGGAGCATGAGCTTTCGTGGGTGAATACCCACTTCCTCAGATGCATGTAATGGAAATATCCAGGGGCAGGTATATATATGTGTGCTAGCAAGCAAGCTAGAGATAACGAGGTCAGTTCAATCAGGGAGGATGAGGCCCTGTTCCAGCAGTTGAGGTGTGAAAACCAAGAGAGGAGAAACTGGTTCTGTAATTGGCAAGCCATTCACAGTCTTTGTTCAATCCTGAGCTGATGGTGTCAAATTTGCAGATGAACTGAAGCTCAGCAGTTTCTCTTTGAAGTCTGGTCCTGAAGTTTTTTTACTGCAGGATGGCCACCTTAAGGTCTGCTATAGTGTGGCCAGGAAGGTTGAAGTGCTCTCCTACAGGTTTCTGTATATTGCCATTCCTAATGTCTGATTTGTGTCCATTTATCCTTTTCCGTAGAGACTGTCCAGTCTGGCCGATGTACATAGCAGAGGGGCATTGCTGGCATACGATGGCGTATATTACATTGGTGGATGTGCAGGTGAATGAACCAGTGATGGTGTGGCTGATCTGGTTAGGTCCTGTGATGGTGTCGCTGGTGTAGATATGTGGGCAGAGTTGGCATCGAGGTTTGTTGCATGGATTGGTTCCTGAGCTAGAGTTATTATGGTGTGGTGTGCAGTTACTGGTGAGAATATGTTTCAGGTTGGCAGGTTGTCTGTGGGCAAGGATTGGCCTGCCACCCAAGGCCTGTGAAAGTGTGGGATCATTGTCCAGGATGGGTTGTAGATATTAGGGAGGATCTTAAAATTTATTAGCCTTTAAAAATGAAGTTACCAGTCACTTGTTTTTATTTCTTACCATGTTTGGTAATTATGGCAGATCTTTGCTTAAACAAGGGCTCATTTGTTTCCTACCCTGTTTTAATTTCCTATTTGATTGTGCAGTGAAGCTATTAGACATCCAGATACTGTGCTGATGGTCATTATAGAAATTCTACAAGATGAATAACTTTTCTATACAATAGAAAGATCTCACAAACAAAAGAGTACTTCATTCCAGATAGTGAAGTTATATTTCAGTGTATTAAGCTCTTAACAAAACCCAAATACCTCAAATAGCTAGAATATGCAAAAAGAATTGTGAAGTAAAATGCACATGTATAACAATTGCTTCCCCTAAATTTGCTTTGGAGTCTCTTAAATACAGGGGGGACAGGAGGACTTCCCCCTCCAACTATCATAAGTAACAGTTGTTAAAATACAATATACCAGCTTTAGTAGAATTCTTTCATACTAGAAGGTTGTATTTAGTGTCCTCTTGTAGGGAGGAGGGAGTATTTTTATTAGATATGGTTTTATTTGTTGCTATGATAAATTTGATAGAACTCTGGTCCTTATGGGATTATCTTGAAATTAATAACCTCTGATTCTTGTTTTAAAAGTAACATTTTTTTGTTTAAGGAGCATCTGCAGAGTCTTCTCAAGAGGCGCAAACAGCATCTTGTGAAGGTACTGGGTTTTCATGTTTGAAAATCTTTTGTAGTGCCAATAAATGGGATTAACAAAAATAGATATTTTTAGAAATTGCAGAAAACCTCTTTAATAAAGTGTTCATGGTGGTATTCCAAAGTTGTTTATTTGATATTGCTGGCTTCACATTAAGCAAATGTACATAATGCCTCAATTTTTTGTTTAGGTTCAAATGTTGCTGTTAATATGGAAGTCTCAGAACCTGTTGGTAAGACATGGCCATTAACAGTTTCTAATATCACTTGGGTTGATTTATTGTTAGCTAAAATGAAGGCTGCCTTAATTGGGCGTTTGCAGTTTAATTGGTACAAAACTCTCAGTATCACTGCTGTGTGCCTGAATCAGAAAAGAGACTTAATGGAATACTAAAGTACCACTACAGTAAATTTTGTGATGGCAGATGTAATGGGATTATTTGAACACTGAAGAAGAATATTCTGTATATTCTACACTTCCTTTCTTCAATGCATTTGTTTTTCAAATAAAATAGTCTCAATATTTCATGCCATGGCATGCTACCTATTGAATAAGCGAAACAAGTCATAACATGTTGAATGTAAAGATGCGATATTTTTCCTGATTTTGTATGCAACTTTCCCTTTTCCTGCTAAAATTGTGGTAATCTTCAGTGCAGTTTTCAGTACAAATATTAGTCTGTAGTTGACCATTATGCTATTCTAAGTCTGTGTTTGGGTTTTCTTTTTCCCCATAAAAATGCTGCTTTGTTAAAATAGAAGTGTCTTAAATCCCTGGGGCATGGTCTACACTACGTGTTTATACCGAATTTAGCAGCATTAAACCGATTTTAACCCTGCACCCGTCCATACAACGAAGCCCTTCATATCGATATAAAGGGCTCTTAAAACCAATTTCTGTACTCCTCCCCAACGAGGGGAGTAGCGCTGAAATCGGTATTGCCATGTCGGATTAGGGTTAGTGTGGCTGCGGTTCGACGGTATTGGCCTCTAGGCGGTATCCCACAGTGCACCATTGTGACCGCTCTGGAAAGCAATCTGAACTCTGATGCACTGTCCAGGTAGACAGGAAAAGCCCCGCAAACTTTTGAATTTCATTTCTTGCTTGCCCAGCGTGGAGCGCTGATCAGCATGGGTGGCCATGCAGTCCCAAATCCAAAAAGAGCTTCAGCATGGACCGTACTAGAGATACTGGATCTGATCGCTGTATGGGGAGACAAATCTGTTCTGTTGGAGCTCCATTCCAGTAGACGAAATGCCAAAGCATTTCAGAAAATCTTCAGGCTATGATAGACAGAGGCCACAGCAGGGACTCAACACAGTGCTGTGTGACAACCGTAACAGAAAGCCAAAGAGTCAAATGGACGCGGAGGGAGGGAGGGGGGGGACTGAGGACTCCAGCTATCCCACAGTCCCTGCAGTCTCCGAAAAGCATTTGCATTCTTGGCTGAGGTCAGTGGTTCAGGGAATATGTCGTCAATTTACCCCCTGTCCCCCACCCCTCAAAGAAAAGGGAAAAAAATTGTTTCTCGCCTCCTTTCAATGTCACCGTATGTCTATTGGATGCTGCTGGTAGACGGGGTGCTGCAGCGCTAAACAGCAGCATCCTCTCCCCTCCCCTCCCTTGTGGCAGACGGTACGGTACAAAATGATAGCCATCCTCGTCATCATCCTGTGAGTGCTCCTGGCTGGCCTCGGTGAGGTCGGCCGGGGGTGCCTGGGCAAAAATGGGAATGACTCCCAGTCATTCCCTTCTTTAAGCTTTTTGTCCTGGAGTTTCAGTCCTGGCAGATGGTGCAATAGGGCTGTAACTGTCCTCATCATAGTAGCTGGAGACTGAGCTCCTCCCCCCCTTCATGTCTAATGGAGATTCTGGACTATCATAGCAGTGGGAGGGTGTGCTCCTCTTTCCCCCCCCCCTCCTCCAACCCTTTAATGAGTAATGGAGATGTCCTGTCTGGACTATCATAGCAGCTGGAGGCTGCCTCCTCCTCATTTTATCTCACTAAAAAGTCAGTGTTTCTTATTCCTGCATTCTTTATTACTTCATCACACAAATGGGGGACACTGCCATGGTAGCGCAGGAGGGTTGGGGGAGGAGGGAAGCAACGAGTGGGATTGTTGCAGGGGCACCCCCTAGAATGGTATGCAGCTCATCATTTCTGCGGGATATCTGGGGCTCTGACCCGGAGCGGCTGTGCTCTCTGGTTCTCTAGTAGACTTGCCCCATATTCTAGGCAGGACTGACTCTATTTGTAGATTAAAACATAAAGAAGGAAATGACCTGGGAAGTCATTCCCATTTTTGTCCGTGCGCCCCCGGCTGACCTCAGCGAGGCCAGCCAGGAGCGCCCATGACAACAGCAGACAGTACAATATGACTGGTAACCATCATCACCAATTTCCAAGACAGCAGACGGTGCAATCTGTCTCTGCTACCTTGCAAAGGCAAACGAATGCTGCTGTGTAGCACTGCAGTACCGCGTCTGTCAGCAACATCCAATACACATACGATGACAGTGAAAAAAGGCAAAACGGGCTCCATGGTTACCATGCTATGGCTTCTGCCGGGACAATCCAGAGAAAAAGGGCACGAAATGATTGTCTGCCGTTGCTTTCACGGAGGAAGGATTGAGTGACGATATTTACCCAGAATCACCTGCGACACTGTTTTTGCTCCATCATGCATTGTGATCTCAACCCAGAATTCCAATGGGCGGGGGAGACTGCGGGAATTATGGGATAGCTATGGGATAGCTACCCACAATGCAACGCTCTGGAAATCGACGCTAGCCTCGATACATGGACGCATACCACCGAATTAATGTGCTTAGTGTGACCACGTGCACTCGACTTTATACAATCTGTTTTTTAAAAAACGGTTTCTGTAAAATCGGAATAATCCCGTAGTGTAGACATACCCTGAGAGTCATAATTTTCTGATGTCAGCAGCCAAGCTTGCTTGAAAGCTAGCGGTAATATCCTTTTCAAACAAAGCACAGAGTACCTGCTTTGCATACCAGGACATCCACAAACTGAATATCTGAAAAGCAGAAAAGTTGCATCTTGATTTAAAAATAAAAATAAAAAATCAGTTCGTTATTGCTGGAGTAAAAATATTGACTAGCTTTTCTGAGTTACATTTTTAATTTATATGAATGTACTTCGTTTCACTCTAGTAGAAAATGGAGAGACAGAAATGTCCCCTGAAGAATCATGGGATCACAAAGAAGAAACATGTGAAGCAGAGCTAGGAGGTGGCCCATCAGGAGATGCAGGGCATACTGAGGAGAGTGCCCAGGAAATGATGGAGGAAGAGGAGGAAATACCAAAACCTAAATCTGTAGTAGCACCACCAGGTGCTCCTAAAAAAGAACATGTGAATGTAGTATTCATTGGGCATGTAGGTAAGTTACAGATAAACAACTGTAGAGCAAGGGATAGAGATATTTGATAACGTGAATAGTAAGTTCTTGTATGACTCTGTCCTTTTAATGAATCCAAATTGTGACTTTCACTCTCTCTTTCTAGGTTAACAGGTTACTAGAATTGGCAGAATAATTTTTAGATTGACAAATATTAGTAGTATTACTTTGGAATCTAATAAACTAGGTTGTTATGTACAATTTTGGCTGAAGATTTGAATCCTTGGGGCAGAGAGGCTTTATTTGTCTAGAATAATTAGGTTGCATGAATAACCCCATCATAGATGAACGATCATTGATAGCTCTTCTAGTATCATATTCTGATACTTCTTAATATAAAAGTTAATATCTGTGAAATACCATTTTATTTCTTTTACAAAAATGCTGTTGCTGTTCAATTTTATGACATTCTTTAGAATGATCAGGGCTGGCCTCTCGCTCACTACATAGCTGGTGCTGTGCTGTAGGTTAGGTGAAGGCTATCCAAAAACCTCTCCTGCAAAAAACCAAACAATCCTTTGTCAGAAAATGTTTTCTTTTAATCCGTTTCTGGTAAAGCCATACCTGAAATATTGGTGCTACACAACCAAAATGTCGTTAACAAATTGGAGAATTCGGAGAGAAGGAACAAAAATGGAGGAGTTGACTAGAAATTGAGAAACACTTATATGCCACTGTCCCACTTTAAGTGTTTTTAGATAATCAAAAAAAGTGAAGGATGGAAAATAATTATTAAGAGTGATAGGGGAAAATACAGACTGAATATATTTTACTAACAATGAAATCTTAAATTGGGGTATAATCTGCCAAGAGAAGTGGTAGAAGCTCCATTGGGACATTTTAAAACTAAACAGGACAAACTACTAAAAATGTCCTGCAAAACAATGCTATATTGTCATGAAATGGGTTTAAAAGACCTAACTTACTCTCTCTTTTTTTTTTTTTAATACTTAAAACTAAATGACTTTGTAAAGTATCTTTCTTTTGTATGTTTGTTAGATGCTGGTAAATCAACCATTGGAGGACAAATAATGTACGTAATTTTTAAAAAATAAGATTTTCTTTGAATTGTTAGACTCTTTTAATATTGTGATTTATAACACATGGGAAGTAAGTAATATAATAGATGGGTTTAGTAAGCATAGACTGTTTGTTTTTTTTAATGAAATACCACTCCAGGTCTATTAATTTAGTAAGTCATTGTCTTTTGATTTGTTAGCTTCAGTGTTAATCTTATTGCTCAGGAGTGTCATTTGCTTAACGAAAGTATAACTATACAAAGGCATATTTTACTAAATAACAAATAAGTTTCTTTAGAATATTAGATTTCATTTTTTCTGAGAGTTGTTCTTTAGAACTGATACTCAGATTGATTCAGCTCTTGTTAAATTTTGTCCCATGTGAGATTTTTAAAATTTTTTATTTGAATATGCTCAGCCTCTGACATTAGCATTATCATTCATATATTGAAATCCAGATATTGATTTTAAATCATACCAGATTATAAATTGTCAACTTTCTTTATATACATTAAACATGTACCAAACAAATCTGGAATAACTTTCCCATAGAAGAAGTTTCTTCATAAGGCCAGCCTTTTAGAAGTTGGCTTTTACTGTGCTGCATGATGTCACTCTCTTAAGCCATATGAGTATATTTTAATATCTGTCACTGGAAGCACTCATTATCCACCTAGGTGTTAATTTTTAAAAATTCTGTGAAGATACTTTGTTAGTTTCATAAGTTAGTTCTGCAGTTCTTTTTTTTTATGCCTTTTTAAATTTCGTTGAATATCCCTTTTTTATTAGAAAAAGTAAATGTCTGTTGTACCTTCTCTCAGCCATTAATTATTCTGAATGCTGCTATAATTTCCCCACTTCCTAGTTTCCTTTTTAAATTAAACAGACCCACTCTTGCCATTACAAGATCAGATTGACGCTTTAAGGAAAAGGAACATACCTGATATGTTAGTATTATACAAAGAGTATCTAATATATATCTCTAGGCTTTTAATATGCAAAAGATCTGTGGAAAAATGGCAATTTTCCTTTCCTTGCCAATTTAAGAAGGCACTGGTCAAAAGTATTCATCTTCAGACTTCACCCAACTGTTAGCATTTTTCTTTTATATAAACTTATATGCCAAGGTTTCTGATTTGTATTACCATTTTGTAGTTCTGTGGGCAGTGACTCAGTCACTTATGATCTGGTTTGGTTTAGAATGTAATGCTTTCAGTTGCTGATACCTCTTTTCTTTTCCTTTTCTCCGTTTATATTTTGTGTGTCTTCTACATGGTTTTATTGTTCTCTAATATTTATTTGTTTTAAGATTAACAAATAAATTGGAAGTTTTGACTAATCCAGTCTTCTGTAACTGTTCTGTTCTAACTATGGATGTCTCTATGTATGCATATATTTTCCTTTAAACACTTGTTTTAAAATAATCCAGAAAAGTAGTACTTGCTTGATTAAAACACATTCTGAATGAAGACAGTTCCTTGGGAGGTCATGTCTGTGAAACGAATATATTAGATTTTGTACCCTTTTAAAATTTATTAAATTGAAGCATTTTAAAATGCAATATATAACCGTCTATTTTTTTGTTTTTAAGTATGTCATTTGTATACAGTAGAGCTCATATAGTAGGTAGGCTTATGCCTTGTTTGCTCTGTACTTTCTTAACAGATAGCCATGCCTTACTTTTTGAATTATGAAATTGCTCTTCTGAGAGCAGATATTCCATTGTTACCCTTTTCTGACAGTACCTCAGATCTACAGAGTAATCAGATCATGTATTCCAGGGGTTCTCAAACTTCATTGCACCACAACTCTCTTCTGACAACAAAAATTACTACATGACTCCAGGAGGGGGAGTCCAAAGTGTGAGCCCACCCGAGCCCCAACACCCCAGGTTGGCGGGACAAGGGCTTCAGCCCCCGGCGGGAGGACCTGTAACCTGTGCCCCACCACCAAGGGCTGAAGCCCTCAGTCTTCAGCTTCATCTCCAGGCAGCGGAGCTAGGGCTTTGGCTTCGGACCCAGATCCCAGCAAGTCTAATGCTAGCTCTGGCAACCCCATTAAAAGGAGGTTATGACCTACTTTGGGGTCCCGACCCACAGTTTGAGGGCTGCTGATATACTCCATTAGAATAGAAACTTAGCTGCCATGTAGTTAATGTAAAATGTCTTCTTTTTTTTCTTCCCCACGCCCCAGGTACTTGACAGGAATGGTTGACAAAAGAACACTTGAGAAATATGAAAGAGAAGCTAAAGAGAAAAACAGAGAAACCTGGTATGAATCTTTTCTAAGAATATACCATGGCATCCTTTTTTAGCTCCTGAGAGGAGACTGTTTTGAAGTTTTCCTTTTAGTATTTGGTTCCTTTTGATTTTTTCCAGCCAGGTCTTTAATGTGTGCCACATTATGCAGTGTATTCCATGCTGGAGCAGATTTTGCTTCCATATCGTACAGAATATTGCCTTAATTTGTGGTGCTGCACAATAGCAACTGACTGGTAGGGATGATGGAGGAAGAAAACCATCCTCGGACAGCCAGAGGACCCTTATGTCTTCCTGCCCTTCCCCTATAAGTACTGTATGAAAGAAGTGTCGGAGAAAGAGGCTTACAGTTCTGGGGGATAGGGAGGGAGGTAGCAGGCTGGATCACAAAACTTTTCACCTAATGAGATGAGTGAATGAAATAGGGCCCTGAACTGTTAGCCTCCAAGGCTGTGAAGAGCCACCCTGCTGCCTCCTTCCTCAGCCAACAGTTCCTGGACAGCTGTGTACCCTCTCAGAAGCATCTCCTGCTTCTTGGAGGGGATGGAGACGGCATGCAGTAAAAGAGGACCTCATTAGAGGCAATAGCTATGAAGCAATGCAGAGAGGTAGATTTGTACCTGAATTAATTGTATTTGGACAAGGTAGAGGGATAGAAGATGGCATGAATTAATTGTATTGAGGTAAGCCTGTGTGGGGACCGCCTTTTCCATTAAAATCCTATGACAAAACCACCTAGCGTCCCTCCACAAAATCCTGAGTATTCTGAGCAGAGACCTTCTCCCCATCCATATCCTGTTTCAGAAATGCTTTGAGTCATACAGTGAGGGAACATCTTTTTAAAAACAAGTTTCAAACTTAAAATATAGCATGATGTGCAACTGAAATGTGAAACACAGATTTTGTCAGTGGTCACACATTTCGGTGACACATTAACAGGCTTGAAAGTTGAGAGATATGTCTTCAGCTTTACTATATATCAGGCCTTAGCCCCATTCCTTTTGAGGGACCCCTCTCATGTGTTAACTGCTTCTTCAGCAGGTTCAGACTCTGTGCTCTGGAAGTTATAGAGGAGGTTCCTCCTTTTCATTAGAAAAAGGGATTCTACTCTCAGTACTTCCTGATCCCCAAGTCCAAGGGAGGGATGAGACCTATCCTCAGTCTCTGCGATCTCAACAATTCATGTTTATGAGATTCTGTGTGGTTATCCTGGCTACTTTTTTCCCCATATTGAATCACAATGATGGGTTTGTTCTCGGTCTTCAGGACACCTATTTCCATGTAGCAATTTTCCCAGGACACAGGAAATTTATGAGATTTCTTGGTGCCAGTCGACTTTATCAGTACACAGTTCTCACCTTTGGCACATTGTCACCACTGTGCATCTTTACCAAATGCATGACAATGGTAACAGCAGTCTATCTCAGAAGAAGGGGAATTCATGTCTTCCTGTACCTAGATGATTGGCTAGTGAAAGGCATTTCTGAGGAACAAGTCCTCAGTTCTCAATGGACCTCTTCGATTGATTGGAGCTGACTTTGACTCCAACTCAGAAATCAAGTTCTGTGGGGCCTACTAGACTATGAATCTGAGGGCTTTTCTCCCATATGTGTGATTGCAAATAGTTCAGTTCATTGTCTGGATCTCCAATCTCATCTGACCACGGTCCGTGTATACCTGAAGTTAGTTACGTGGTTCAACATTTGAAGTTGTCTTCAGTCTTGGTTCAAGTTGGTCTGTCGTGAGCTGCCTGTCATAGGAAAAGCTTGTCTGAGGGCCTCCAGAGATACTGGACACTCTACAGTGGTGGGAAAAACAAAACAATGTGTACCAGGGTATTATTCATTTTGTCCATCCTCTGCCAACTAGAACTGTAGTCACTGATGCTCCCCCACATACTGTGGACACACATCTAGGAATGTTAAATGTTCAGAATTTGCAGTCAGGGCAGAAAGCATCATGTCATATCAAAGTGGTGGAGTTTCAAGTCATTTACAGTGCCTTCAGGGATCAGATGAGGAAATCAATGAGTCACATACTCACCACCAATACCATTGCAGTGTGTTATGTGAACAAAGAGGGAGGAGCCTACTCCAACCAACTTTGTCAGGAAGCAATACATTTTTGGCATTTTTGCGTCAAGGAAGACATCGTACCCACAGTAGCACGCTTACCGGGCTCTCAAAACCAGTTGGCTGACCATCTTAGCAGGACTTTCTCCAAAGAGCAGCATGGTGAGGCTATTTTCAGGGAATGAGGCAACCCATTGATCATCCTAGGTGCAACAAAGGACAACAAGAAGAGCCGTCAGTTTGGTTCCCAAGGGGGCTTGGTTCAAGATCTCTAACCAATGCCTTCCTTTGGTACTGAGGAATGCACCTGATGGATGCCTTTCTCCATACCCCTTTCATGTTATTCTCAAACTGAAGTTGGACCAATTGATACTTTCTTGGCCAAGCCAGCACACTATGTTGATTCTCTGACTTCCTCAGTTTCTGTTCGACCACCCAAATCTCTTCCTCTCCTTCTGACCTACTTCAATACCATGGCCAGGTTGTTCATTCGGCACTGAGTAATCTACACCTCAAGAGATGGCTGGTACATGGCTAGAGTAGAAAAAAGGGTAATTCTCAGAGGAAATTCAGAGGATCCTGCATAATAGTAGAAAACCATCTATTAGATCTACTTCTTTGGCTAAGTGGATGCATTTTTCGGTTTGGTTGATATCTAAGGGAATTCAGCCCACGTTGGCTCATGTTCAGGACATTTTAGACTATCCTTTACATTTAAAGTCCTTTAGGTCTGGCTCTTAGCTCATTGAGGGTTCACTTGGCAGTATATTGGAGTGCCATCCTCTGTTCCAAGGAAAATTGGTTTTCTTAAACTTCATGGCAGTGAGATTTCTGAAAGGTATAGTCTCCCTGTTTCCTCCTGTGAAGGAAATGAACCCTTTGTGGGACTCTAATACTGTGCTGGCCACCCTCATGGTTCCTCCATTTGAGCTGATGACAACCTACTCGTAGGCTATCTTTTGGGAGACACTCTTGTGGCTATAACATCTGCAAGAAATCAGCAAATTACAAACATCTCTGTAGTCAGTTTTTCAAAGACAGTGTCCTTAAAACCACATTTAAAATTTTGTCTAAGGTGATTTCATAGTTTCACCTTAATCAGGTTATTTATTTGACTATTTACTTTTTTAAGCCACACTCAAATGCAGATGAGCAGTATTTCTATACGTTAAAATGCCAAGCACCACTGCACATCTGTCTGGAAAGCACTAAACCATTTAATTCACCACCTCAGATATTTTTTGTCTCCTATGCGGATTGGATGAAAAGTCAGCTGATCTCCATGCAGATAATTTCCAGACCATGGCTTTTGCAGTAGTTCAGGCTTCGCCCCACAGACATTACAGGCTCATTCTTTGAGAGCCTGGGTGACATCAATCTCATTTCACAGTCATGCTTCAATATTGGACATTTGTAGGGATGCTCAATGGTCTTGAGTGCATACTTTTACCAAACATTATGCTGTTACCACATCATCTAGGTCAGATGCAAACTTTGGGACAGAAGTTCTGCAGTCATTGTTCACTGCCTAGTGAAACTGCTTGTGAGTCACCTGAGTGGAATATACACGTGCCACCATTTGAAGAAGCAAAACATTTACTTGTATTGTAATTGCTGTTTTTCAAGATGTGGGTGCAGATATTTGTGTTCTACTCAAATTGGGCATGCCTGGTGCACCAAAGCTGGAGTAGAATACATGTCTGCACACCAATTACTTGGGGTGAACAGATCATCTCAGGGTTAGGTCTCTCAAACCGCGCCCTCCCCCCCTTTTTTTTGGGTAGGGGGTTAGTTTATGTTCTTCCTAGAAGGCATCAGATCTGCCTTATATCCAAGACAAGGTTTCACCCACATATGATACAGGTAGTAAATAGGGACTATTAAAACATTATTATTGAAGAAACAACTGTCTCTCCAGCTTGAATCTTTGACACAACATGTTTTCATCGTTTACCTTTGTTAAATAGACCTTTATTTGAAACTATCAGATTCCCTATTGAAACAAGGACTTTATAATTGCATGACCAAGTTTGGATCGACACATTCTTCCATCCTTTACCAATAAATAAAGTGAAATTTATGATGGAAATTATAAGAAAATAGAGAATTACAGTTGTCATAGCAATTTTAACTCTGTCCCTGTTCGTCACGTGGAATATTGTATACCACCCTGGTGTTAGCATTAAAGGATTAAGATATTAATTGAGGCATGGAAAGAATAACTGAACTTCTAGTCATGTGAAATCTGTTTTGATATTGTGACAACAGTTTTGGAGACCTGGAAGTAGAGTAGGTGGTGAGTGTGAAAGAAAGTTGAAGCAAAGGTAAATTTATCTGATTCTGCACTGACAATCATATTTGAATGCCTAGAAGAGCATGTATATGAAAGAGTGTACAAAATTGCACATCTATTTGAAATTGTGCCTAAGAGCAGTGAGCACTCGAGTGGGCAAAAATTGAAAACCTAGGCACTAGAAACATCAAACTTCCTGTAATTGTTTTGATGCCATAAGGTCATATTTATTTCTTAACTAACTTTTTTTAAACTTAACAAAGCACACATTCTCTAGGAAGGATGGTATGTGCCAGCTCTAAACCAGTTTTGTTACCTGTGCATAAAAGACAGAAAGCCTTGAAACTTTTTTTCCATTATCAAGTTGACCATTAATCTATTGGAGTTTCTTCAGATAGCAGTTTATCTCTAAGCTGAGGAGAAGCATGAAGTGTATGTATGTGCTTAAAAGGTAACTTTGGGAAATTAAGTCATGCAAGTAAGGGTTTGGAATAACAGTATCGTCTTAGCCATCGCCAGAGGTAGAATTAGCTTAGTACTATATGTTGTTGTAGTAATGATTTAGCACTACAGGGGTGTCCACCTGCCTGTATAAAATCTTACACCTATCTGCCACAATCTTAGAAATGCTTATAAAGTTGTCAGTGTTGTTGAGGCAGTTTAAAACATTGTATATGAAAAACAGTCTTTACGAAAACCAAAATATTAGTGTAGTAAATATTAATACAGAACTAGAATAATGTATTTTTGCAGGTACCTATCTTGGGCCTTAGACACAAATCAAGAAGAACGAGACAAAGGTAAAACAGTAGAAGTGGGCCGTGCCTATTTTGAAACAGAGAAGAAACACTTCACAATCCTAGATGCCCCTGGGCATAAGAGCTTTGTTCCAAATATGATTGGCGGGGCGTCTCAAGCTGATCTGGCTGTGTTGGTAAGAAAAACAAATTGGACATCTACACATAATGGTATTGCTACAAATATCTAGATCAGAATTACATATATAAGACTATCTCGTCAGTTGTGGTCTCTGAAATTTTCAAATCTTAATGTAGCAATCTTGTAATATTTGTATGTAATTCAGTTCTGATAGGTACACTGTAACCCAGCTTCTAATGTCAGCACTGTTAAATGGTTTTCAGAGTTAGATTGTGATATGTTATTTGTGTGTTCAGGGTTTATTGCACTATTGAATGTAAGGCTGTAAATCATGCATTGTCCTTTGATTTAATTGCAGAATAACTAAGAATAATTCTAATTCTTCAGTTGTTGTTTTTTAAATACTTAACACTTTTTTTAAATTTAGGTTATTTCTGCAAGAAAAGGAGAGTTTGAAACTGGATTTGAAAAAGGGGGACAAACAAGAGAACATGCCATGTTAGCAAAAACAGCAGGTGTAAAACATTTAATAGTTCTTATTAATAAAATGGATGATCCAACTGTAAACTGGAGTAATGAAAGGTGAGTGTTTCTACAAAGTAAAAAATATTTTAATATTTTCATGTAACTAACCATAGCTGAACTACAAGCTACAGTAGTGTCCAGTTAGTGCTGTTTTTTGCCAAAGCCTCATTTGATCATTGACTGAAAGGATGATGGGCCTAAGAATACAGGCATAATCTACAGAGCATCTACTGGCAAAGTAGATAATTATGTATTTTAACAGTTTGTTGTGCATGTATGTCTAACGAAGCCACAAGCTCTAATATCAATTGAGAGTCAGGAAAACTTTTCAAGGCATTTAGAGCAAGTCTCTCTCACACACACTCCTCTCTCTAGTTAATTTAGCTAAATTCAGTTTTCCAGACTTTCATCTACTTCAGCAATAATTTGAATAACTACAGTAACTAAGCTAAGAGGGCATTCCGCAAATTTATGTTAAACTTCCTTTCTTATCCCTCAGCTTGTTTGGGGAAGCATTAAGCACACATTGCTAAAGTAGCTGCGTGTAGCAAATTGATTGGCAAGTCACTTCTAGTAAACTTGATCAAATCCGGAATGTTGGTCTAATCAGCAAGTTTTCTTTTTAATTTTTATTGTAATATTAAATTTCAAATAGAAAAATATAACTTTACTGGAATTTCTTAGTTTAGTGTGATTGAGCTGCATGTCAATTTTTAATAGATATGAAGAATGTAAAGAGAAGTTGGTGCCATTTTTGAAGAAAGTTGGCTTCAATCCGAAAAAGGATATTCATTTTATGCCCTGCTCGGGACTGACTGGAGCAAACCTTAAAGAACAATCAGATTTCTGTCCTTGGTATATGTAAGTAACTTAGTATTGTTAACGTGTTGGGGAAATAGTAATAGGTCATTAATAGGCAGTACTACAGTACAGCTAGGTGGAAATATAAGTTTATATCTTGTGGTCAGATCCAATATGATTGACTAATGTATACGAGGGAAGACTGCCTTTGCAATGATAATCAAAAACAATATGACGAAGAAGTAAAGCAGAAGCATTTGAGCACTGTTGAAGAAATTCGCTACAAAAGCACTATGGGTATGGCTACACTTACATTTTTGCAGCGCTGGGAGTTACAGCTGTGTTCGTACAACTGTGTAGGGCCAGCGCTGCAGTGTGGCCACATTTGCAGCATTTGCAGCGCTGTTGGGAGTGGTGCATTGTGGGCACTATCCCACAGAGCACCTTGTCCCATTTTGGCGCTGTGGCTTGTGGGAAGGGGACGGAAGGGTGCAGGTCTTTCGGCCTCCTGTTCCAACACCCCATGGTGCTTTGCTACACATTCCAAGCAGTTTGGCGGCATTGGGCTGCAGCGCGATTTCTGTTACAAATGGAGCCCGAGCTGCTGAGGACCTTGCTGATGAATGTTGCCAGCACATCACACATGGCAGTGGAGCTATTCCTTCAGCTCCAAAGTGACAGTGAGGAGTCAGACGATGATATTGATTCGCCTGACGCGCAAGACACTAAATTGCTTGTGGCAGTAACGGACGTGCTCAGCACCGTGGAACGCTGCCTTTGGGCTCGGGAAACAAGCACTGAGTGGTGGGATCACATCGTCCTGCACGCCTGGGATGACGAGCAGTGGCTGCAGAACTTTCGGATGAGAAAAGCCACTTTCATGGGACTCTGTGCTGAGCTCGCCCCTACCCTGCGGCGCAGGGACACGAGATTGAGAGCTGCCCTGCCAGTGGAGAAGCGGGTGGCTATTGCAATCTGGAAGCTGGCAACTCCAGACAGCTACCGATCGGTGGCGAACCAGTTTGGAGTGAGAAAGTCGACCGTTGGAATAGTGTTGATGCAAGTTTGCACGGCCATTAATCGCACCCTGCTAAGAAGAACTGTGACTCTGGGGAACGTGCAGGACATTGTGGATGGCTTTGCACAAATGGGTTTCCCTAACTATGGAGGAGCAATAGATGGGACCCATATTCCTATTCTGGCACCACCCCACCTGGCATCAGAGTACATTAATCGCAAGGGGTATTTCTCTGTGGTTCTCCAAGCGCTTGTGGATCACCGTGGGCGTTTCACTGACATTTACTCAGGATGGCCTGGAAAGGTGCATGATGCACGCATCTTTCGGAACAGTGCCCTGTTCAGGAAGCTGATGGCTGGGACTTTTTTCCCAGACCGCAAGATCGAAATGCCCACTGTGATCCTTGGAGACCCCGCTTACCCCTTAATGCCATGGCTCATGAAACCGTATACAGGGAAGCTTGACAGGAGCAAGGACCAGTTCAACTACAGGCTGAGCCGGTGCAGAATGACTGTGGAGTGTGCTTTTGGCCGTTTAAAGGCGCGCTGGAGGTGTCTCTACGGGAAGCTAGATTTGGGGGAAAGCAGCATCTCCGCTGTTATATCCGCGTGCTGTACCCTCCATAATATTTGTGAAGGGAAGGGTGAAAGATTCAGTGAGGAATGGGCCTCTGAGGTTGGATGCCTAGAGGTTGAATTTGCACAGCCAGAGAGCAGGGCTACTAGAGAGGCCCAGCAAAGGGCTTCAAGGATTAGGGATGCCTTAAGGGAGCAATTTGAGGCTGAAAGCCAACAGTAATGTTTGGTGCCTTTGCTGTGTCTGTTTTTCCCTTGGGGTACAGTATTTCTCACTTTCTTCAATAATAAAAAATGTTTTATAAGCCAAGAAATCATTTATTCAAAATACAGTACATAAAAGGGCAGGGGGGTAGGGTGGTGGACTGTACATTCAGAGGTATGAATATGTCCTGCTTGGATTGCTGTTCAATGCCTGCTGCACTTCAGGATTAATATGCTGCATCGTGATGGGGGTTGAGTGCATAGGGTAAGGGTTGCAGTTATCAGGCCTGGTTGGGGTACAGCATTTATCACTTTCTGCAATAATAAAAAATGTTTTAAAAGCCATGAAATCCTTTATTCAAAATACAGTACATAAAAGGGCAGGGGGGTAGGGTGGTGGACTGTACATTCAGAGGTTTGAATATGTCCTGCTTGGATTGCTGTTCAGTGCCTGCTGCACTTCAGGATTAATATGCTGCATCGTGATGGGGGTTGAGTGCACAGGGTAAGGGGTTGTAGTTATCAGGGCTGGTAGGTGATCGTACAGGTGTTGGGGGCAACTAGGGGTGGTAAGAACCAGGCTGCTGGAGAAAGGTGTTTTGTGCAAATACTGGGGAACAAGAGAGAGAGCTTTGGGAGGGGTGGGGTTTACCACGGTACTGATCTGCCTGCATGGCTACGAGAGACTGCATACAGTCAGTTTGGCGAGCCAGGAGGCTTATCAACTGCTTTGTGCTTTTCTTGGTAGCCAATTCCTTTCTCCTGCTCTGTGTTTGTCTCCACTCATGCATTTTCTCTCTCCAGTCCTGCAGCCTTTTACTGTCTCTGGCGTACTGATTCATAACTGCTTTGATCAAATCTTCTTTTGATTTTCTAGAATTTTTCCTCAAGTTCTGTAACCGTCAGGCAGGCGGTGATAGTGCTGGATTATTCAAGGTCACTTAAAAAAACATAAATAGAAACATTTAATACAGAGGCTACATTGTTTATTATCACAGTGAAGGAGTTTGTAGACTTTTTGTAGCATCATTCCCACATACCTAACATAGCACAGAGAGGCCACAACAGCGAAGGCATAGGCATGTCTAGCAATGGGGTGAGTGTTTCTGCCGCGACTTCACCTGGGAAGGGGAACTGCCAGAGGGCTGGGGTTTCTGTGCATTGGGGAAAGCAGAGGGCAGGCAGTTGGGGAGCAGCAGTGGGGAAAGCAGAACAGAGGGCAGGCAGTTGGGGAGCAGCAGTGGGGAAAGCAGAACAGAGGGCAGGCAGTTGGGGATCTGCACTGAACAATCATCACTACATTTTCAACAGGATTTTCTACTGCCAGATATATCACTGCTGCGTGTTACCTGGCAAGAGAGGGAGGGTCTTCTACAGCAATGTGGATTCCGCCCTGGACCCCATGCAGCTTGCCTGTGTGCAGCAATGGTCCCCCCACCCCTCGGGGCACAGTGGCGCGGACGAGTTAGCCTGACCGGGACAAGGACCACAGTGGCTCTCCCTGTAAACTTGCGCAAGCACATTGCCCACGTTCTGGCTGCAACTTTTGAAGAGACTACCAAGGCCGATTACAGAGACGTGATAGACCAAATCAATGGGCTATTCCACATCTATGCATGCATGTATGCAGCCATAACCCCCACCCTCCTCTCACAAAACATTGCCATCCTAAAAATAAAATCTGCTTACCAGGAACACGCTCCTCTGCTTCCTCTTCACCAACAAGTTCCAGCTGCTGCGACTGGCTAGCCTCCTCCTGGCTTGAGAAGAGCTCCTCGCTGCATGCCTCTTGGGACTCCAGGGTGTCTCCCTCCACCCCAGTAGCCTCACTCTCCGCTTCCTCTACACCCTCCCCCACTTCTCCCTGCCCTGAACTCTCCATCGTGCTCCTCGGATTGGCAGTGGGGTCACACCCAAGTATGGCATCCAGCTCCTTGTAAAAACGGCAGGTCATGGGGGCAGCTCCTGAGCGGCGGTTTCCCTCACGGGCTTTGCAATAGGCACTGCGCAGCTCCTTTACTTTTACCCTGCACTGCAACGCGTCCCGTTCATGGCCCTTTAGCAGCAAGGACTTTGATACCTGCCCATAGGTATCATAATTTCTACGGCTGGAGCGCAGCTGTGATTGCACAGCTTCCTCACCCCAAACACTGATGAAGTCCTGCAGCTCAGAAGGGTTCCATGCTGGGGCTCGTTTGGGGCATGGAGGCATGGTCACTGATTGATTGATTGCACTCCACACCTGGCTGAGCAAACAGGAAGGGGATTTTTAAAATTCCCGATGCATTTAAAGGGCGGGTCACCTGAGCCCAGGGCAGTGGAGTGTGAAACGATGAGCAGAGTGGCTGAAAAGCTATGCTGGGATACCTCTTAATACCCTGGAGGCCAATAAAAGCGCTGTTGGTGTCCACACTTGATGACCAGCGCTGGAATCGCTACACCCGAGGCAGACCAGGTGTACAGCCAGCGCTGCAACCAGGGAGTTGCAGCGCTGGCAGTGCTTTGCAAGTGTGGACAGAGTGAGTTGCAGCGCTGTAACCCCTTCACCAGCGCTGCAACTCTCCAGTGTAGCCATGGCCTATTTCTGTTGTATGTGGAGTTAGCTTACCACAGACCATAACAGTATTTTCCTTGCCTTGTGAGGTCTTGAAAGTGCTGTACTGCCACTTGAATTTTCCAGTGATTTCACGTTGGGTGTGTGGCTAGGGTGAAAAACAGTTTGATGTGAATAGTCTGTGTAGAACCCTAATAAGATTGTGGACATGGCTCATAGCCATTTAATGTTATGTTTGCTGATATGGCTCAAGGCAATTAAACCATGTTAATGAAAACCACTCTGAAAACTAGCCTATTGTGTTCACACTCCTGGAACAGTTTAGCATATCTAGCAAGAGTCTCAGTGGACTAATGAACTGTTCTAAAAATGCTTGTAATGTGATTTTAAAATTAAATGGTGTGAATGTAAGCAGTATAACCACTTTGCATCACCACTTTTGATCTATGTTAACATACACAAGTTAGTGGTGTTAAGGATTTCATTGTTTAGAGGTTAAAGTTCTTTCCCTCTGCTGTGTTTGGCTGAAATCCTTTTCTTGATTTGTAATGAATAAGCCATACAGTTTAGCCAAACTGTAAGTGAAATGTTTATTTAAATAAATATTTTTATTCCTTTTAGTGGTTTACCATTTATTCCATATCTGGATAATTTGCCAAACTTCAACCGTTCAGTTGATGGACCAATCAGGCTGCCAATTGTGGATAAATATAAGGTACAAAATGAAACTAGGATTTGAAATTAGTTATGTTACCTTCAAATAGGTGGCCCATGTATTCCACTCTTACTTTATTTTCAAAGGGTTCCTGTAGTTCTGTCTTAAATGTGGTGGGCATCGTGTCATTTACCTTTTGATACACAGGATTGACTGAAAAGGATCACATTTGCTTTTAAATATGTTCTAATGCTCACCATTTCATGCTTTAGATGCTTTTCTCATTGGAAAATACTAACTTAGATGCAATAATGCAACATCACTTGATTATATCAATATATGTGTTGTCTACGTTTATGATTAAACAGTAAAACACAGCAGTATTTTAAGAAAAATAAGCTTTGAACTAGTGTTTCTGTTTTTTACAAAGGATATGGGCACTGTGGTCCTGGGAAAGCTAGAATCAGGCTCTATTTGCAAAGGACAGCAACTTGTGATGATGCCAAACAAGGTATGGCAAGTTTTCATCTTCCATATTTAAGAAGTTTCTAAGGCTATAATCAGCTTGGTTTACAGTAAGTAATTTGATCAGAACTAAGCGCTTCCATATATGACACTATGTCAGACAGGATTCAGCTTTATATAACTGCCTCTGAAAATATTCCATGTTTTAAAATCATAGGACTGAAAGGGATCTCAAGAAGTCATCTAGTCCAGTCCCCTGCACTCCTGGCAGGGCTTAGTATTATCTAGACCATCCCTGACAAGTGTTTGGGAAAATGTATGGGAGAAAACATCAGTGTTTTTAATAGCTGAGTTTAGCAGTTAACGTTTTTTCTGGATGTTGAGTATGTCTTTGATTTCCTCAGCATTCAAAAGCAGAATTGCACTGCATCACTAAACTCCAGTAACCCTTGGGTCATCAAATCAATCTGGCTTATTTGAGCTTTAGTTTGCTTTGCAATAGGTATGTTTGCCTAGTTGAATCCTTTTTCTGCTGGGAGTTAGTCACCACCTTCCTCACACACTGTATCCATTTTCAAGTGAGAATGGAACAGATTCCAAGGACATAAGCTGAGATATATATTGTATGAGAGAACTACTGTTATTTTTATTGGCTTAAGTTGAGAATTCCTTTACCTCTTCTGTTCCAACAGTCAGTGAAAATTAAGGGTGTCTCAGCATTCATGCCAGAACATAAGATGAATCTCTTGTACACGGGAAACAGAAATTTCTTTATGCAAAATGCATTGATGTTTAGACTGATTTCCATGTCACCTCTTCTGGAAAATTAGCAGCTGCAAGTTAATAGTACGGGGCATGTTTTTGCATTAAAGATTTAAAAATCGACAGTATAAAGGAGCTAGCTTTGTGTTGCTGCCATCTGATGAATAGTATCCAGGAGTGTGATTAAAAAGTACATTCTGTAATCTAATGTCAAAGGCCTTGAAGGATGCATCATACTTGTTTTTGACAGTCTGTCTATACCTGAATTAAGATTCCAAGATAAAAAGAAATTTTCAGACACTGTCTCTAAAAGTTAACTTGGGTAGTAGCCTCTACTCTATTTGATGTCCAGTCCACCTTAATTTAGGGTGTGGAGAGCCAGTTAAATCAATATTAGTGCTCAAATTACTAACATTTGTTCTACTGGTGTAGTGACTAAAGAAATGAATCATCACAGCACTGAACAAATTTGAAATTTGAGTGAAAGACAAGTTTACCAACATGTTGGGGAAAAGTTCCATAACGGTCAAATGCATTAGTAACAGAATATTTTTCTTGTTACAACTTAATTTGCCTATTGTGGTGAAAATTGAGTGCTTCTCTGGATTTTTATACCTGGCATTTCTTATTTGCAAGTGGTTTAGAAAATATTGTTTTAAAATACACCTTCCGTGGAACTTGAGGAATTATTCCCCCAGGGGAAAAAGGAAGAAGACCCAACAATTTAAAGAACTAATTTGAGATGTAATTCTCAGATGAGCTTGTACTTTTGACTTAAGGTACTTTAAGAAGCTATTTCCTTTTCATCACAAAACTGTTTGACACTACTACTACTGACAGACAACCATGTAACTCTGTAGGAGAATTAGTAGGGAGCAGTTGAGAAGTTGCAAATGCTTTTAGCAGATTACCATAAACATAAAATTTGTATATTTCAATAAGTCCTTTTACACTTCAGATGACATGCACTTCTGTTAGTAGTAGTGAGCTAAAACCTTACAAAAGTGAACTGTGGTAACCCTTTTACTCTTTTGGGGGTAGGATGAATCCTTTTTTTTTTTCCCCCCCCTTACTCTTTCAAATTAATCTAATTCTTCCCAACTGGTCCTTACTGGTGAGTGAAGGCATGAGACCAAAGGACAGACTATGGTGTAAAGGGATGTCAATAAATTAGATTATATGATGTTTTGATTGAGAGTATTCATAAACCTGCATCCTGATTTATATTCATCTGCTTAGGAAGCTCTACAGAATCTTCTCATGTGATCTGCAAACAAAATCACTTCACTCCTTTATTCTGACATATTATTCCTTTTATCAGAGTGCTGAAAGGGTACGTTTTAAAAATGTAACCTTGGCACATACTAGCTTTTCATCTTTAGAATATAAAGTTCTCGAAATCTTAAAACTTCAATGTTGTGAACACCTGGACTAATTCTGATTCTAATATTAAAAAAAATACATATTTATTTATAACACCACAGTATACACTCCCCAAAGTGGATGAGACTTATTTCCTGCATATGATCTCCATAAATATGTGCCTTTCTCTATGATGAAAGCCTTTTGAAACTTGCTGTAGACTAAGATTAAAAATACAATGTATCACAATGTTGTCTAAATTGGAATATTGGACAGAACAAAAGTGCTAGATTATATTTTAATAACTGAGTGATACCAGCAAATTTTCTTCTGTGTTCAAGTTTTTCATAAAATTGTGAATTAAAATGCTTTATTATAATCATTAGGGCTGTCAAGCAATTAAGGGTTTAAGTGTGCGATTAATCGCATTGTTAAACAATAAAAGAATACCATTTATTTAAATATTTTCCACATTTTCAAATATATTGATTTCAATTATAACAGAATATGAAGTGTACAGAGCTCACTTTATATTTATTTCATTACAAATATTTGCACTGTAAAAAAAAAAAAAAAAAGAAATTGTATTCTTCAATTCACCTCATACAAGTATGTGGTGCAATCTATTTATTATGAAAGTTGAACTTAAAAATGTAGAATTATGTCCAAAATATAACTACAATCAAAAACAATTTTTTAAAAAACTTTTTAGAGCCTACAAGTCCTCTGTCCTATTTTATGTTCAGCCAATCGCTCAAATAAGTTTGTTTACATTTGCAGGAGATAATGCTGCCTGCTTCTTGTTCAAAATGTCGCCTGAAAGTGAGAACAGGGGTTCACATGGCACTGTAGTAGCTGGTGTCGCAAGATATTTACATGCCAGATTCATATGTACCTTAGTGCTTCAATCTCCATTCCAGAGGACACACGTCCATGCTGACGACAGGTTCTGCTCGATAGCAGTCCAAGGCAGTGTGGACAGACACATGTTCATTTTCATCATCTGAATCAAATGCCACCAATAGAAGGTTGATTTCCTTTTTTGGTTGTTCAGGTTCTGTAGTTTTCACATCGGAGTGTTGCTCTTTTAAGACTTCTGGAAGCATGCTCCACACCCCGTCCCGATCAGATTTTGGAAGGGACTTCAGATTCTTAAATCTTGGGTCGAGTGCCGTAGCTATCTTACAAATCTCACATTGTACCTTCATGTTTTGTCAGATCTGCAGCGAAAACATTCTTAAAATGAACAACATATGCTGAGTCATCATCCAAGATACTATAACATGAAATATATGGCAGAATGTAGGTAAAATAGAGATAGAGAAATACAGTTCTCCCCCAAGGAGTTCAGTCACAAATTTAATTAATGCATTATTTTTTTACAAGCATCATCAGCATGGAAGCATGTCCTCGGGAATGGTGGCCGAAGCATGAAGCGGCATATGAATGTTTAGCATATCTGGCACATAGATACCTTGCAATGCTGGCTACAAAAGTGCCATGTGAATCCTGTTCTCGCTTTCTGGTGACATTGTAAATAAGAAGTTGGCAGCATTATCTCCCATAAATGTCAACTAACTTGTTTGTATTGGTGATTGGCTGAATGCTAAATAGGACTGAGTGGACTTGTAGGCTCTGAAGTTTTGCCTTTTTTTTTTTTGGAGTGCAGTCATGTAACAAAAATCTACGTTTGTAAATTGCACTTTCACGATAGAGATTGCACTACAGTACTTGTATGAAGTTAATTGAAAAATACTGTCATTTTTACAGTGCAAATATTTGGAACACATATAAAGTGAGTACTGTGCACTTCGTATTCAGTGTTGTAATTGAAAGCAATATATTTGAAAATGTAGAAAAAATCCACAAATATTAATAAATTTCAATTGGTATTCTATTGTTTAACAGTGCATTTAAAATTGCAATTAATCATGATTAATTTTTTGAGTTAATCGCATGAGTTAACTGCGATTAATCTACAGCCCTAATAATAATACACCTAATGCAACATATTTAAACTAATGCAGAGATGTAGCTGACAAACTGTATAGGTCTAATATACTCTTTTGTATTAGTGATTTTTTTTTTTGGTGACATGCGTTAAGTAAAACATTTAATATATCAGGAAACCCGAATCTCGCTTTCTTTAAGCACAACGTGGAAGTTCTTGGAATCCTTTCTGATGATGTAGAAACTGATGCTGTAGCCCCAGGTGAAAACTTGAAGATTAGACTGAAAGGAATTGAAGAGGAGGAGATCCTTCCAGGATTTATACTCTGTGACCCTAATAACCTTTGTCATTCTGGACGCACATTTGATGCCCAGGTACGCTAGCTGAAATACAGGTCTGTAATTCCTTGGTTCTTGTATCTAATGATAGTGAATGACACTAAACAAGACAATTTAGTTAGAAATTTCACAGCTGCTGTAAGACCACTGTGTGATTTCATAAATCTTAATCCAAGATGTAAAATCATTGCTTAAAAAAGTCAAAAGTGAATTACATATTTGTTCTTTGAACAAATGTTCTCTGAATGTGAATATTCTAACTGAAGTTTCAGAAATCCCTAATCTTAAAGCAAAATTCTATTTTCCTTCTTATAGATGAGTTATTTTTCAGTAAGTATATTTCTGTATTATAAGACATTCAGTCATTTAGGGGGAGGGATAGCTCAGTGGTTTGAGCATTGGCCTGATAAACCCAGGGTTATGAGTTCAATCCTTGAGGGGGCCATTTAGTGATCTGGGGTAAAAATCTGTCTGGGGATTAGTCCTGCTCTGAGCAGGGGGTTGGACTAGATGACCTCTTGAGGTCCCTTCCAACCCTGATATTCTATGATTTTGCTGGTTCCCTAACAAGAGTGTGGGGTTGGCCTTTTGCTTCTGAAAAGTTTTATTCAGTGACGTGATGTGGCATGTATATGAAGTTCTAGATAAAAATGTGTGATAGCTAACCCTTAATTGGTTAGTCTCTGCCTCTTCAGAATATAATATGTGAGGAATGCAGTTATATTAAACTTCTTATATTACTTTACAGATAGTGATAATTGAGCACAAATCCATCATCTGCCCTGGTTATAATGCGGTGCTGCACATTCATACCTGTATTGAAGAAGTCGAGATAACAGTGAGTTTATATTAATGCTTTAACTTAAAGACAGCATGCTCTTCAGAGGAGGAACTTGTTTTCAATTGTTTTTACAGAAAATAGTACAACAGATCTCCAGTCCAGATTGGATCCTTGTGCACTAACACAACATAGCAAATAAGCATCATATATACATGTTATGAACACTTTGGGAGCCCTGAATGCTACTGTATATTCAAACTTGATATCATAAAAGGACATGGTCCACTATCACACTTCGGTCTGAATATCTTCCTAAAAGTACCCAAAAAAGGGGGGTGGGGGAGATATCTTTCTCCCTTTTTTCAATTTGTTTACTTGTGGATTTGACAGCATTTTGTATGTGTGTTTCACTGTATTCCAAGTATAGTCCATTTGTGTAGTTTTTTCTGTAGTAACAAGGGAGAAGAGTATTTGCAGAAAAAAAAATATTATAAAATCATAGATGTTGGTTGGGGTGAGTGTCTCACGAGCAAGTGTTAGGTAAACCACCGTTACCTTTTCAAAATTGACTAAATTTCAAGTAGACAGTAGTTTTAAAGAGGCTTGGTGAATACTGATGCTTCATTTCTGAGGGGAAAATATAATTGTCAATAAACTGTGTTTTGCTAACACTTTAAACTTCTCATTCTTGTGCAGGCCTTAATCTGCTTGGTAGACAAAAAATCAGGAGAAAAAAGTAAGACACGACCACGTTTTGTGAAACAAGATCAAGTATGCATTGCCCGTTTAAGGACAGCAGGAACCATCTGCCTTGAGACATTCAAAGAGTTCCCTCAGATGGGTCGTTTTACCTTAAGAGATGAGGGTAAGACTACTTGTGCAACTATTAAAGTTTGTTTCTCTATATATACACCATCTTATTACACTTAGAATAAGAAATCTCAAACACTGAAATGAAAAACTGGAAATGGAAATATTATCTGTCCCTTTTCTAATTGCAGTACTTAGTAGAAAATTATCTGTAGAAGACTGTTTCTTATTCTTCCTGCTGAAAAATAGATATTCCATTGTACAGTATAGAGAGAGGAGACAACAGGGCTGCTGCTAATAATAGAAATGCATTCACAGGTCTTGCATACTAAAGATACAGTAACTCTTCACTTAACGTTATCCTGGTTATGTTTCGTTTTTACGTTGCTGATCAATTAGAGAACATGCTCGTTTAAAGTTGCACAGTGCTCCCTTGTAACATTGTTTGGCAGCTGCCTGCTTTGTCCGCTGCTTGCAAAGAGCAGCCTGTTGGAGCTAGGTGGTGGGGACTTGGAACCAGGGTGGACTGGCAACCCCCTTATGAGCTCACCTAAGTTCCTTGTGCGGCAGCTGCCTAGCAGGCTATCAATTTCTGGGCAGTTCAGCGGTGTCCTCCCCCTCCATGTGCTGCTTCTGCCCTCTGCCTTAGAGCTGCTCCCGGGAGCCTCCAGCTTGCTGTGCAGAAAAGTTAAAGAATACAGAACATTTCTCAAGATCTGAGGCCCAATTTGGGAGACTAATAATATTGTGACAGGTTTCAGAGTGGTAGCCATCTGTATCAGCAAAAAGAACAAAGAGTACTTGTGGCACCTGAGAGACTACACAAAGTAAAACCTGTTTCTCCATGCTAATCCCCCCCCCCCCCCCCCCCCCCCCACACACACACTTTTACTCATACCTTCTTGTCAGCTGTTGGAAATGGGCCATCCTGATTATCACTTCAAAAGGTTTTTTTCTCCTGCTGATAATAGCCCACGTTAACTGATTACTCTCATTATAATTAGTATGGCAACACCTATTTTTTCATGTCTTCTGTGTGTATCTATCTTCCTACTGTATTTTCCACTGCATGCATCCGATGAAGTGGGTTTTAGCCCACAAAAGCTTATGTTCAAATACATTTTAGTCTCTAATGTGCCATGAATGGTGGGAGGGGAGACAGCATGACAGAGAGAGACAGTCATACACCCTGTGTGTAACACACACACACACACACACACACACACACACACTTTCTCTCTCTCTCTCACTCTCTCTCTTTGTGTGAGAGACGTGCATTGCCCCTTTAAGTATGCTGACCCCACTCTAACTACACTGCCTTTTTAAGTAGACCAGTAAGTTGAGACAGCAGCTGCTGCCAGCAGGCACCCTCCATCCTGAGCCCTGTCATGTCCCCCACCCTGCTCTGTGGAGATGGTGTAAAGGAGCGGGGCACAGGAATGGGGGGAGGAGGGCACCCTGACATTAGCAGGGGAGTCTATGAACTGGTCTGTCTCCCAGAAGTGGATCAGTACACCCAGAAAGTTAACTTACAACAACAATCTACAGTTACTATCAGGGCTTTGGAGCTGTGGTCTGGCTCCACTCCAGGCAAAAACCTGCAGTTCCACTGCTCCGGAGCTGCTGTGCGCTCCAGCTGCAGGCTTCGCTCCAAGGCCCTGGTTACTAGGTATGTCCACTTTTTCTTTACTGATATAGAGATTAAGTGGAAAGAACTGAGGGGCAGCTGTTTCCCCTTTCAAGTCCTTAAGTCTGAATTTCCAGGCTGAGAAAAGGATGTGTGCAGCACGGAGGGTCCATCCATTTTTTATGTGTCTCAGACAGATGGTGTTTATGGACATACGAAGAGTTGGCTATTAGTACAGATCCCCATTCTTTCTATTTACTTGCCATATCCTCATCAGACTGGCTGAATATGCTGTTGCTCAGCTTTTGATAAAATGAGCCACTTATAAAATATAATGACAGGCAGGAAAATGTGGTCTCTTAAAATGTAGCATTTCTGGATGTATTAGCTTTTTTCCGGAATAATGCCCTTGTCAGGCGTTGACTGCAGCTTAGTTGAAAAGTAAATGGTTTCCCGAGAGTTTCTGCCATCTTCCACATCTTTTTCTCAGTTGAAAAGAAAAACAGGCTGTTATGAAATTATAACACTTTCTAGCTGATAGCAATGCGTGGAGTCACTTCAAAAAATGGTACTTGAAAGCATGATTTCCATTCTATTTAATCACTGTTGAGCAAAAAAGGCAGGTTCATACTAGAGTTCTTAGCTTCCGCCATCTTCCCAAACTGTCCATAGCTTCAGCTTTAGTTTATACCAAATCCCTACTGTTCACTAACCTGGTCAGCATGATTCTGTTTGGCTCTTAATCTCTATTCTTTTTTTTTTTTTCTTCCTTCTACAGTAATTAAGACATAAGAGATCTCTTGTAATCCATTGTTGTTTCATGATGAACTACCCAAGTTAACAACTTTAGACTCTAATAGTCAAGAGAATCAAACTGAGGAACATGAATCTTGGGTCTTGTAAGTGAGGCATAATATTTAGGGCTGTTGATTAATCACAGTTAACTCACTTGATAAACTCAGAATTAATCATGATTAAAAAATTGTGATTAATTGCAGTTTTAATCACACTGTTAAACAATAGAATACCAACTGAAATTTATTAAATATTTTGGATGTTTTTCTACATTTTCAAATATATTGATTTCAGTTACAACACAGAATACAAAATGTCCGGTACTCACTTTACTACTTTTGTTACAAATATTTGCACTGTAAAAATGATACAAGTATTGTAATGCAAGTATTCCTCATACAAGTATTGTAATGCAATCTCTTTATTGTGAAAGCGCAACTTAAAAATTTAGATTTTTGTTACATAACTGCACTCAAAAACAATGTAGAACTTTAGAGCCTACAAGTTCTCTCAGTTTTATTTCTTATTCAGCCAATTGCTAAGACACACAAGTTTGTTTATATGTGCGGGACATAATGTTGCCCACATCTTATTTACAATGTCCATCTGAAAGTGAGAACAGGCATGCACAATGCACTGTTGTAGCTGGCATCGCAAGATATTTACGTGCCAGATATGCTAAATGTTCGTATGCCCCTTCATGCTTTGGCCACATTCCAAAGGATATGCTTCCATACTGGTGATGCTCATTTAAAAAAATGTGTTAATTAAATTTGTGACTGAACTTATTGGGGAGAATTGTATATCTGCTGCTCTGTGTTTTACCTACATTCTGCCATGTATTTCATGTTATAGCAATCTTGGATGATGACCCAGCACATGTTGTTCATTTTAAGAATACTTTCACTGCAGATCTGACAAAATGCAAAGAAGGTCCCAATGTAAGATTTCTAAAGATAGCTACGGCACTCAACCCAAGATTTAAGAATCTGAAGTGCCTTCCAAAATCTGATCGGGACAGGGTGTGGAGCATGCTTCCAGAAGTCTTGCAGGAGCAACACTCCAGTGCAGAAACTACAGAACCTGAACCACCAAAAAAGAGAATCAGACTTCTGCTTGTGGCATTTGACTCAGATGATGAAAGTGAACATGAGTTGGTCCTCACTGCTTTGGATTGTTATCGAGCAGAATCCATCAGCATGGATGCACGTCCTCTGGAATGGTGGCTGAAGCATGAAGGAACATATGAATCTTTAGTGCAACTGGCATGTAAATATCTTGCAACACCGGCTACAACAGTGCCATACAAACATTTGTTCTCACTTTCAGGTGATATTATAAACAAGAATCAGGCAGCATTATCTCCTGCACATATAAACAAACTTGTCTGAGCAATTGGCTGAATAAGAAGTAGGACTGAGTAGACTTGTAGGCTCTTAAGTTTTTTACACTGTTTTATTTTTGAATGCATTTATTTTCTGTACATAAGTCTACATTTGTAAGTTCAACTTTTAAGATAATACAAGTACTGTAGTGAAATCTAAGTGAATTGAAAAATACTATTTTTTTATTTTTACAGTGCAAATATTTGTAATTAAAAAAATTAAGTGAGTACTGTACACTTGGTATTCTGTGTTATAATTGAAATCAGTATATTTGAAAATGTAAAAATATCCAAAAATATTTATATAAAAAGTCTTCTATTGTTTAACAACACGATTAATCACAAATTATTTTTTTTGTGTGATTAATCATGATTAATTTTGTTAAATGTGATTAATTTTTTAAGCGCTTGACAGCCCTAATAATATTTTGCAGGAATCAGACACTGAAAAGTAATTCCCTTTTCCCCCACCCTAGTTTTTCTGTGCCAGCAACTGGGTATCGAACACCTGCACGAAAAGTTTCTTATGACATCTCCGTCAAGTAAAAATGACTTATGATCATATTATTTAAATCCATTTAGCTTGAAGCAGGTGTTTCTGGTAAAGCAGAGTGC
The DNA here is from genome assembly GCF_025201925.1 of Gopherus flavomarginatus. Lineage (NCBI taxonomy): Eukaryota > Metazoa > Chordata > Testudines > Testudinidae > Gopherus > Gopherus flavomarginatus. The sequence goes on along the minus strand of NC_066625.1, from coordinate 20,379,110 downwards.
AGGTGCTCACTGATACTCCAGCTGCTAGCTGAACTTCAAACAAGAAGGAAAAAGTGGTATTCCCAAATGACTTTTCACTAACCTGACAAAACATGCCTTATGGTCACAAAATATTATGACTTGAGGCAATCTTTATTTTGCCATTCATTCTAGACTTCCGGCTATATGCATCCATAATAAAACTTATGAAATTACTCCCTTGCGCTGTAAGAGCTGTCCCTTATTGGTTACTTAAATTCTTCCATGTATTCCCTTGTCCTACAATATAACTTGCAGGAATGGCGTTTTCAACCTGTACAAGTTGGAATAGCATAACTTAAAGCACTTATGATGAAGCCCGACTTAGCAAGCAAAAATTCAGATGAATACAGAACAATCTCACTCTTTGTATCTATATTGATTTCTCCTTTGAGAGAATGGCACTTTTGCTCCCATTAACACACTATTATACTCTTGTCATGAAAAATAACGTTCTCTAATATATAATTAGACACCATGAGGAATCTCTGTTTTAGAAGCTTTCACACTTCTAGATGTAATGCACTGTTCACCAATAAAAGACCTAACACAAGCATCTTTCTCCTTGGTTTAGGTAAGACCATTGCAATTGGAAAAGTTCTGAAACTGGTTCCGGAGAAGGACTAAGCATTTTTCTTGATGACCCTGCACAATACTGTGAGGAAAATTGACTCTGCAAAAGCCTACTTCACACCGCCTTCTTATTTCTGCCCATTGATAAACTTCTCCCCATATTTTGCAAAGACAAATTTCACAGCCAAGGTCCACATTATGTCAGCTTTCTCATATTGAGAGCTCTGCTATGCCATTGTTGAATTTCCCAAAAAGGGGTTTTTTTCTCCCAAATTCTGCTTCCTTGCAAAGATTCGGCAATAGCTTTGTAAGTGATGTGGACATAATTGCCTATAATTATGAAAATCTAAAGGATTTTTAATGTTTAATTTCCCCTGGCATATTAAGACATCTTTTTTCCAGGCAGATCACTCAGTGTGAGTGTGTGTACACGTTACAAAGACAACTACCATGTTAATAAACTATTCAATTTGAAATCCTTTTTGGTATTGGAATTGCTTTTGAATAACGTTTTTTATCTGGATGTAACACTGTTGCACTAGCTTTTTAACTTTCCAAGGAGTCTAAATGTTCGATTACTTGGAGTTTTCTAAACTCCTCAGCAGCTCTCTTCCTTCTCACTCCTCCGTGTTTTAAATGAGGTACTTAGACAACTGACCAAGTTTGTATAAAAGGAATTCGTTTTGCCCCAGCCTAATGGTGGTGTTTAATGCATTCTTTAAATTAAATACCTTTCTGCAAATGTGGCACTACTTTATTAGCTTTATGTTGATTTATATCTACAGCAAACCTAAGTTGACTTAACATAATTTCTTAGACACAGTAAGTTGGTTTTGAATGCTAGAATTACATACTATGTCTTTTTTTATAAAGTACAGCATAATCAAATTCTTACCTTCAGAAAATGCTAACAACCAGTAAATCAATGGAAGTTGCAAAAACATGGTAATGGTGGCAGTAATGCCTGCATTGGTATTTAACTGGGCCAGTTAAAGTGCCAGTTCTACAAGTCACTTAATTCATTCTCTGTTAGAAGGCTGGATAATCCTTGCTGTTTTAAAGATCTGTCTGAATTGAGGAGAGAGACTATTTAAGACTCTAAGTGTTTGCACATATTGAAATGTAGGAGGTGCAGAATCAAGTGCAGTCTGTACATTTTTGCATATCAAGCCAATTTAAGCTTGTGTAGACTGGTGAAGAGCTTTCTTGAGAAAGTAAAGCCATAAGCAGTTGAAAATTAAGCTTCCTCAATACAGCTTGAAGGAACTAAATATTAAAACCCTACGTAGTTGTAGGTAAAAGTGGACTATCTCCTGTTGCCATCCTGGTTCGAACGATGTGAAAAAGGGTGAATGGGAAATGAGAGAAATACAAAGTATTAATGGAAATCTCCATTATTATTTTAAAGGGTTAACTTCAGAGCTTCTTCAGAATACTTTTCCTTAAACTAAATATTTTGCAATTGTAAAATTAAATAGTGGTGAGCCCTTGCCTTCCCCAGAAGCTGACAGTCACATGACTGTTTCAGTTTACAGAACTCTAAAATTTTAAAGAGTTTCATCCTTCTTGTTTCTTTGTAACTGTGGAATTCCCATTCATTTCACTTAAGGCTACATTGTATGGACAGCGCAAGTTAATTGTCCTTCAGTTTCATATGATTACACTTGTAGCTACCGTAATGCATGAAATTTAAATAAATTTTATTAAGTCTGCAAATCTCTGGGCTTTTATTTTTCTGGGAAATCTGAGAGCTTTAGACAAAATATAAACAAACACCTTCCCTCTCCTTTCCCCCCTCCCAACTGAACAAAAGCAAACCACAGACACTTGGATCTTAAATTGGTATAAAAATTAGTCAAGGAAATTCTTGCAAAGCTCTTTTTGTTTTTCTGGTTTGACTGAAAATTCTCAAGTACATATATTGGCTCCCAAAATATTTATGCATTTGAAATTTTCTCCTTATTAAAACTGTCTTTGGGGAGTGACAGTTCAGGGAGGACCTTAATGTAAAGTTATTTTTTTTATTTAAAGTATTGAAATGCGACTGAAGCACTAAATATCTGAATTATCACTTTTGAGCAAACTTATAATGAGGACTTAAATTGATTAGTTTGATCATGGATTGAAAACTGATTCATCACTGAAACCTGAAAATCAGCTGATGGATGGAAATGTATCAGGTACATGGAACTGTCAAGGATTTCTATAATATATTCCATTGTAAATCTAGTGTATTTGAATCTGATTTACATAAATTGAAGTGCATTAACAATATGTTGAAAGGTAGGTTGTAGATCTTGTTAAAGCAATACAAAATTTTTATAAGGTTGTAAGATATTCTGTTTGAATATTTTACAACCTTTAAACATGCTAATAGCAAAAGGCAAAGCAAAAATATAGGGCATTTGGCTTCATTATTAGGTATAAGAGCTAAATATGTCTATATACCTTTCTTATTTTGACCATAGACTTTTTTTGAATCTTCCTCAAATTGCGTAAGTTTAATGTACTCCATTAAATCTTCGTACCACATTGTTAGTGCAGTTTTTACTACAATTGGTGGGCTTAATTTAGATAATTAAGGAAAAAGAAATGGTGCAGTTGCTTTGTTTTGAAATAAGTACTGCTTGCTAATAAGTTCCTCAATGTAATAAACTTTTTTAAACAGTTGTCATTTTGAATCCTTATTTCCTTCTGTCAAAACACATGGCAAACTACTATGAAGATGAAAGAAATAAAGGATTTATCCAGCCATAAGAGGAAAAAATCATGTGAACTAAGACATGAAGAGTTGAACTGAGTGTAAGGAAATGGCTTAACTTATCAGCAGATAAATATATTATACTGACTTTATATAATTAAGATCTTTTGTTACTGAACTGAAAACCTTGATAATATATGTAATGGTTAAATGCAAAAAATCTTTATGTGGAGTAGCAGAATCCTGATTATTCTGTAACATGAAAAATGACAGTGCATTCTTTCCTGCTAGTTATAAGAGGAAACAAACACCACATAAAATAGGGCCCTGGGCATGCTAATCATTCACCTAACTGGGAATATGCCTTTCTTTGGTCATATCTGCAGATAGGCAGAAACTGCTTTACATTTGCTGGCTCCAGTTTCCTGATGCATACTTATGCTAATTGTTAACTATAGTGGCACCAGCCATTCACTAGGGATAGTTCTTTGGAAAACCAGATGCTTTATGAAGTTTATTCCACAAGGGTCTTTGCTGGTGGTATGGCTTGAGGCTACAGATTTTTCAGTGGTACAAGATGCCCAGTGAAAATTGCTTAATGAATAATCTCTGCCACCAACTCATTAAATATTATCATCATTATGAGAAATATAGCCTTCAGGAGAGGTCTATATATGTCCTGAGATATTGGGGGCATTTTTAGATGGTGAACCATTCCAGAAGTCTGAATAAATGTTATGTCTTGCTTTTTTTATGTTGGTAGTGCAGAATGTTCAGATTATCTGCTGAGCAGATGGAGTTTCCTTCATACAAAACTTCATGGCTTTTTCTCACCCAGCACTCCAAGAAACGTGCTCAGTCAGCAACTCAATAGACCTAAGCTGCTTCTTTACAATCTCCATGTGGGATCCTTATAGAAAAGTATACCAACAAAGTTAGTTCTTAGGTAGCTATTGTTGTTCTTAAGGAAAGTGATAAGATTCTCAATTTACGTCAGTGGGCTATGGACCTTGGTTATCAAGTCAGTTTATACCCTTCCCCCTGCCGTGGAGAAGAGTTACCACTGGTTCTAATCTTAATATCCAACAAAGATTACTTCTGACTGGGCTGATAGATATGTTGGATTACCTTTAGCTCTGGGTATAATGGCCATTGTGTTCTCTTGTTAAATTTCATATTTAACTCTCGACTCCTGTCCCACCATTAGTTGGATTTCTGTTGCCAAAAAATCTGTTTGGCAGAGTGGAAGAAAGCATGACTTCTTCAATTCTTTGAGGGTGGCTCAAGATACTGCATATAAAAGCTTTTCCAAGAAGTATTAGGATTTGATTAAACCACCCTCAGGTGGTCAAGTTATTTAACCTGTTCCTTGTAGGGCAATCTAAAGAAAAACATGGAGAATTAAGTAGATGGAAAATTACTTCTGTTCACCTCAAAACACTATATGATCACTGCCTGCCTAGAGAGTGCTTGTAGTTCTGTTCCCTGGATACCATAACTCCGTGGAATAGGGGACAGGACAGAAAACCTTCCACGTCCTGATCACTACACCTCTTCCAGATATTTGTTCTTCTAAATGTTCTAGTTGGTTGAGTCGCATTGAAAAACTTGCACATGTTGAATGCTGTAGAAGGATCCAAATCTGTTCTTCAAAAGTGTTATGTAAATGGAGGGACTAAAGGAGGGGAGAGAATCTGGCTTCTCCATAGTGTATAAAGGCCGGAAAGAATTTTTCTAAAGTACTTTATTTTTTAATATTAGAAATTCAGACCTTGCTTGTACTGTTTGTCTAGAGAAACTATGATCCACTGCAGAACTAATAGGTTTTATTATTGGCAGTTACTTATGGTAGTGCTGAGGCCGCAATCACGGGGGCGTCCCATGGTATTGAGTTCTGTACAATTACAGAGGTAGGGATGGTCCCTTCTCTTGGAGAATGAGTAGCTAGGACGTGAAACCTAATTATTCAAGGGAAATAACTATTATTCATACTCTGGTAGTGTCTAGATGGCACAATCAAGCTTGGGCCTCCAGTGTCATAGGCACTGTATAAATACGTTGTAAGAGTCAGTTGCTGTCTAACAAGCTTACACACTGATTTCAAGATGGGAAGTAACAAGTGACTATAGAGGAGAGGAAAAAGTGGAAGGAAATGAAAGCTTAATCAAGAATAGGACTTTGAAAATTCTGTGGAGGAAGAAGTAGTAACCAGAAGGATTTGGCCAGGTCATGGGTGTGTAAGGTAAGAAGAATGGAGTGTTATATGATACCCATGTGTTGTGACAAGGAAGATAAAGGCATTAACAACAAAAGAAGTGGGAGAGGGCTTGGAAGGAAAGGTGAGAAGTTTTTTTCCAGATGAAGTTTGACGAAGATACCTAAGGAGTGTCAGAGACAGGTCAAGATGCTGAATTGTATAGGAGGAAATAAGTCAGCAGTATGTAATGTGAACAGAGACCACTGTAAAAACAAAACAAAAAATTAAACCACCTGAAGTGGAAGAAAAGGTGTCCTAGTTAAAAATTAATCACATATGCCCCTTTAATTAAGGGATGAATGCACAATTCACTTCTCTAGGTTCTTCACCATGACTTCCAGCAAAAATAGAGAACGGGCTTTAATTCTACAATTTCCAAGATAAACTAAAGCAGTATTGTTTTCATAGAATCATAGGTCATTTAGTCAAGTCCCCTGCACGCAAGGCAGGACTAAGTATTACCTAGTTCTAAAGCAGAGGTCAGCAACCTTTCAGAAGTCATGTGCGAGTCTTCATTTATTCACTCTAGGTTTCGCGTGCCAGTAATACATTTTAACGTTTTTAGGGCTCCTTCAAGTCTGTAATATATAACTAAACTATTGTTGTATGTAAAGTAAATAAGGTTTTTAAAATGTTTAAGAAGCCTCATTTAAAATTAAATTAAAATGCAGAGCCCCCCAGACTGGTGGCCAGGACCTGGGCAGTGTGAGTGCCACTGAAAATCAGCTTGCGTGCAGTCTTTGGCATGCGTGCCATAGGTTGCCTACCCCTGTTCTAGACTATGCCTGACAGGTGTTTGTCCAACCTGCTCTTAAAAATCTCCATAATAGAGATTCCACCTCATCTCTAGGCAATTTATTCCAGTGCTTAACCACTCCGACAGTTAGAAAGTTTTTCCTAATGTCAAACCTAAACTACCCTTGCTGCAATTTAAGTTGTGAAAACCTTTTCAGGTCTTTATATGTCAAGAAGAAAGGCACTAACTGGAACCAGTTTTTCCACTGCAGTCACTTCTAATAATGGCTTTGGTAACAATAAAATGAGCAATCAGATTTTTTCCCCCCCTTTATATGTAGAAATACTGGCTTGAGGCTCCAAATACCAATTTAAAAAAAAAATTCTGCTTTTGGTTTCCTGCTATCAACTCTAGTCCAGAGGAAGGTTAATCACAGCCTGCATCAATGACAATATGCACACTACACCTCTACCCCGATAGAATGCTGTCCTCGGGAGCCAAAAAATCTTACCGCGTTATATGTGAAACCGCGTTATATCAAATTTGCTTTGCCCGCCAGCATTTCCATTATTAGTAGTCAGCAAATCATTTCTTTAGAACTAACACACTGTATGCAGTAAATAAATCTGTTCTACAATAGTTAAATTGTATTGCCTTTCTTTAATTACAACAATTTATTTTATAAGCTTACTTAAAAGATAGTGTATTAACACAGGTACTAAACACTGCTAAATGCGCTCATGAGGACTAGGTTTCATCATATATCAATCATTTGGTCTGTGTGTAATGCTTAGGAAAATGCAGAATTCACATAAAATATCAGAAAAATGTTTTTAATTACACATCCTTACAAATTGTTGTAAAAAAGGATTTTGGTATTTTAGCAAATAGGAGCATGGGCCACTTTGTCACTTAGCCAACTATGTTATATGTAGATTGTTATGTAATATGAGCTGTTAACTATTAAATACATTGTAGTTTGAAAACTTTTTGGGGAGTACAAGATGCTTGCTTATAAGATGCACCCTTTAACATTTTTTTAATTTTTAAAAAAACTTGTTATACTTTGTTGCTTCATGCTACTGCGAGCTGCCTTCTTTGCCAGATCAATTATGGATTTTAACTGCAGTATTTGCAGTCTATCCACATCCTGGCTTTCTAGCCACTTAAGACCAATCTCTAACCCTACAACCGCATCAGCAGCTTTGGGCAGTGGCTCCGAGGGTTCTTTATCACTATCCTCAGGGTTAGACACATTTTCTGAGGCACCAGGTGGTTGACGGGCATCATTATGAATTATATCTACATCTGTAAGTCGTTCATAGGTTGGACACACAGCATCCACCTCCATCCACTCTTGAACATCAGCTATTCCACTTTGAGCCATAAGTTCCCTGTAGACTTGTTCTGCCTCCATGGCCTCTTCTTCCGTAAAACCTTCAAAGTTGTTCTTATCTTAGTCTTCTTCCTCATCTTGGTTGTCATCGCTTTCAGTGACAAAAGCACTTTTGAGACCACGATGCCAACATTTCTCTATCATTGACGGAGTGATTCCTAGCCAGGCTGTCTCACCTAAGTTAAATACATCCAGCAAATTCAATTTCTTGATTACATTCGTTATGCTACTGTTGTCCTCAACAATTTTATTTACTAAGGCTTTACGATAGTTTCATTTTAAATGTGACTATAATGCCTTGATCAAGGGGCTGTGTTTTGGACGTCATGTTCTTAGGAAGGTAGCTCACCTTTATCTTCCCATCCAACTGGGGGGGGTGAGCAGGACAGTTGTCAAGTAGGAGCAATGCCTTTGGCTCCAGGTTTTGTCTGCATAGATGGTTCTGGACAGCTGGTACAAAATACTTCTTAAACCATTCCTCGAAAATATCCAATGTCATACAGGCATTTTTTGAATGGCGATAAATGAATGAAAGCGAATCCATGTTCTTATGGTGGAAAGCCATAGGTGACTTGGATTTGCCTATGCACAGAGGTTTAAGTTTATGTGAAGCGGTTTTATTCACACAGAAAAAGTATTGTCACTCTTTTATCACCTTACCACCTTTGGTCTTTGGTTCTTTGGTCCTAGAAGCAACTGTTCTATCCGACAGCATATGGTAACATAAGCTGGTTTCATCAGCATTATAGATTTGCTCCGGAGCATAGCCACCCTCAGTGATGATCTCTTGTAACTTTAGTGGGTAATCATCGCAAGCTTTTATATCTGCAGAGCGTGTCTCTCCTGAAATTGCAACTTGCAAAATGCCATGACGTTTTTTAAAATGATTAAGCCATCCACTGCTAGCATTAAATTCGTTACCTTGATGTGCAGAAGCGTCCTAGCCCGAGCATGTGAAATCGAGATCCTTCTTCAATTTCTCCACTTGTTTCCTTATGCATGGGTGGGCAAATCTTTTGGCCCGAGGGCCACATCGGGGTTCAAAGTTGTATGGAGGGCCAGGAAGGGAAGGCTGTGCCTCCCCAAACAGCCTGTCCCCACCTCCTAGCTGATGCCTTCCTACTTCCTGCCCCGACTGACCCCTCAGAACCCCTGACCCATCCAACAGCCCCTGCTCCTTGTCCCCTGACCACCCTCTCCAGAGATCCAACCACCCCTACCAACACCCCACCCACTAGCCAAGCCCCCCTGCTCCTTGTCTCCTGACTTCCTCAACCCTATCCATACCCCCACCCTGACAGGCCCCCCTGGGACTCCCATGCCCTATCTAACACCCCTGTCCCCTGACCGCCCTGCCCCCAGAACCTCCAAACCATCCAACACATCCATCCCTTGACTGCCCCCTGAGACCTTCCACCCCTTATCCAACCCCTCAGCTCCAGCCCAGCACCCTTAACATGCCACTCAAAGCAGCATGTTAGAGCCAGTCACACTGACGCGCTGATCCTCCAGAGCGCACAGCCCCTTCCCTCGCCCCCCAACTGTTGCTTTACAGCATTGTATGTGTACCCATGTTATATCAGGTCGTGTTACAGCGGGGTAGAGGTGTACTTATAAATGACGACACAAAGTATTTGTGGATCATCATAAATAGGACCTTACCGAATTCATGGTCCATTTTGGTCAATTTCACGATCATGGGATTTTAAAAACTAAATTTCACAGTTTCAGATAGTTAAATCATAAATTTCATGGTGTTGTAATCCTGCGGGTACGGACCCAGAAGTGAGTCACAAGGTTAGTGTATGGGGGTTGTGGTATTGCCACCCTTACTTCTGTACTGTTGCCTTCAGAGCTGGGCAGCCAGAAGGCAGCTGCTGGCTGGGCGCCCGGCTCAGAAGGCAGCGCTGCCTCCAGCAGCAGCAGCAGCACAGAAATAAGGGTGTAGCATTACCATACCCTGCCACTGATCTGGGGGCCCAGCCAGCAGCTTTCTCTCTACAGCCCTTCAGCTCTGAAATCTGGTCTCCCCTACGACAGCCAGATTTCATGCAGAAGATCAGATTTCACGGTCTGTGATGCATTTTTCACAGCCGTGAATTTGGTAGGGTCCTAATACTGAAGTTTGACATCTTCCCTTGTGTTTAAAGCATTTTTTTTTAATTTTTACACTAGGAGTGTAAACATCCATAATCTTTTTATCTCTAACTCAATTATTCTTATTTGCATTTATCAGATCACTATCCTTAAGAACATAAGAACGGCCGTACCGGGTCAGACCAAAGGTCCATCTAGCCCAGTATCTGTCTACTGACAGTGGCCAATGCCAAGTGCCCCAGAGGGAGTGAATCTAACAGGCAATGATCAAGTGATCTCTCTCCTGCCCTCCATCTCCATCCTCTGATGAACAGAGGCTAGGGACACCATTCTTTACCATTCCTGGCTAATAGCCATTTATGGACTTAGCCACCATGAATTTATCCAGTTCCCTTTTAAACATTGTTATTGTCCCAGCCGTCACAACCTCCTCAGGTAAGGAGTTCCACAAGTTGACTGTGCGCTGTGTGAAGAACAACTTCCTTTTATTTGTTTTAAACCTGCTATCTAGTAATTTCATTTGGTGACCCCTAGTTCTTGTATTATGGGAATAAGTAAATAACTTTTCCTTATCCACTTTCTCCACATCACTCATGATTTTATATACCTCTATCATATCCCCCCTTAGTCTCCTCTTTTCCAAGCTGAAGAGGCCTAGCCTCTTTAATCTTTCCTCATATGGGACCGTCTCCAAACCCCTAATCATTTTAGTTGCCCTTTTCTGAGGTGAGGAGACCACATCTGTACACAGTATTCGAGATGTGGGCGTACCATGGATTTATATAAGGGCAATAATATATTCTCAGTCTTATTCTCTATCCCCTTTTTAATAATTCCTAACATCTCGTTTGCTTTTTTGACTGCCTCTGCACACTGCGTGGACATCTTCAGAGAACTATCCACGATGACACCAAGATCTTTTTCCTGACTCGTTGTAGCTAAATTAGCCCCCATCATATTGTACGTATAGTTGGGGTTATTTTTTCACTTTACATTTATCCACGTTACATTTTACATATTACATTTACAGTTGGGTTTATTTATCACTTTACATTTATCCACATTAAATGTCATTTGCCATTTTGTTGCCCAATCACTTCTTGGGGAGAGAAGGAGTGTAGTCTAAGATTATACAGAAAATATATAACTAATGAATGAACTCTTAGAACAATAGCAAAATTTTCCAATGTCTCCAATAATAGGTTCCTTGCAAATTCTTCCTCAAAATGTTTTTCTTACAAATTTCTGCATATTTTCCTTCTACAATTTAAGGCAAGTAGTACATATGGTCCTGACAGAATATGGATTTCAGAAATTTGCCTCCAATGAAAAAGTAACCTAGTCTGGGGAAATAAAAATACTACTTAAAAAAAATTGGAATCCTTAGGGAGTTTCCACCAGCTGGTTTGTTGACTTAGAACTACAGAAAAACTAAGCTTTTAGTTTTGGTATGTACTACCCACACATTGACTAAGAGCAGTTTTCATTTGACAACCACAATCATAGACAATCGTTCCACTGAGGAGACTGACTCAGGCTATGGCTGTAGCTACACTGGCACTCTACAGCGCTGCAACTTTCGCGCTCAGGGGTGTTAAAAAACGACCCCCTGAGTGCTGCAAGATACAGCGCTGTAAAGCCTCAGTGTAATCAGTGCCGCAGCTCTGGGAGCACGGCTCCCAGCGCTGCAAGCTACACCCGTAGAGGATGTGGTTTACATGCAGCGCTGGGAGAGCTCTCTCCTAGCGCTGCAAGCTACACCCGTAGAGGATGTGGTTTACATGCAGCGCTGGGAGAGCTCTCTCCCAGCGCTGGCGCTCCGACCACACTCACACTTTAAAGAGCTGCCGGGCAGTGCTTTGAAATTTCAAGTGTAGCCATACCCTATGTCTATGCTACAGATACTTCAGCTGTGCTACTGTTGCACAGACACCACCTATATCGATGGAAGGGGGTTTTCTGTTGTAGTTATTCCACCTCCCTGAGAAGCAGTAGCTAGGTTGAGGAAATTTTTTACAGCCCTGAGTGACTTACCTAGATTGATTTAATTTGTAAGTTACATCAGGCCTCAATTGTCTAACTTCCATGATTATCTTTCCTCTACCCTCCTGTCTTTGTGTACGTCCAGTATCTCAAACAGGAGTCTTAAGAAGGGGCATAGTTTGGGGCAGACATGATGGGTGTAGCCCCTTCAAACTGGAAAGGCTTGGGAAGGCATGTAATTTACCCCCACGTGCAGCCCTGTTGGCCTGGCTGGAGCTTCCCCTCCAATACACAAATAAAACTTGAGGTCTCTGTATCTTCCTTCTCTCTGAAGATCCCTAAAACACACACGTTCTTTGATGTCACTTGTTTTGCTATCATTTTCATTGTGCAGAGCCTCTACTGATATGAGCAGAAGACTTTATATTTTGTGACCATCAATTCACTCTCCACATCCTAATGCATCACAGCAATGTGCTTTTGGGACCACCACTCTGTGCTGTGACACTGCTCTCTATCTGCAAGCTCTAAAAAGCTTTCTCTGATTTCAGCATAAGCTTCCTTGTCCCACACCTGCTTTGCCAGAGATGCTCCAACAGGTAGAAGAAACATAGAATCATAGAATAACAGGGTTGGAAGGGACCTCAGGAGGTCATCCAGTCCAACCCCCTGCTCACAGCAGGACCAATCCCCAACTAAATCATCCCAACCAGGGCTTTGTCAAGCCTGACCTTAAAAACCTCTAAAGAAGGAAATTGCATCACTCCTCAGGTAACCCATTCCAGTGCTTCACCACCCTCCTAGTGAAAAAGTTTTTCCTAATATCCAACCTAAACCTCCCACACTGCAACTTGAGACCATTGCTCTTTGTTCTGTCACCTGGTACTACTGAGAACAGTCTAGATCCATCCTCTTTAGAACCCCCGTTCAGGTAGTTGAAAGCAGCTATCAAATCCCCCTCATCCTTCTCTTCTGCAAACTAAATAATCCCAGTTCCCTCAGCCTCTCCTCATAAATCATGTGCTCCAGCCCCCTAATCATTTTTGTTGCCCTCTGCTGGACTCTCTTCAATTTTACCATGTTCTAGTTATGTTGTTTAGGCCACACCATCTACAAGCTGTCCTATCACACTGCTAGCAACACATATATATACATGTAGTAACATATATAGATCTCAGCAACTTTGAAACAGCTGCCTTGCTAGTCTACTCCAATCTCTTATCTAGGGCAGAGGAAAGTTTGAAATCACTAACTAATCCACTTTGTTACCCAGTAGATGGGGGTGGGAAACTTTTTGGCCTGAGGGCCACATCAGGGAATAGAAACTGTATGGCAAGCCATGAATGCTCACAAAATTGGGGTTGGGGTGTGGGAGGGGGTGAGGCCTCTGGTTGGGGATGTGGGCTCTGGGGTGGGGCTGGGGATGAGGAGTTTGGAGTGTAGGAGGGTGCTCTGGGCTTGGACCGAGGGGTTTGGAGCATGGGAGGGGGATCAGGGCAGGAGTGCGGGAAGGGGTGCAGGTTCCGGCTGGAGATGCAGACTCGGGGTGGGGCTGAGAGGTTTTGGGTGCAGGAGGGTGCTCTGGGCTGGGATCGAGGGGTTTGTAGAGCAGGACGGGGATCAGGGCGGGGGCAGGGGTATGGGGAGAGGCTCAGGGGTGCAGGCTCTGAGTGCCGCTTACCTCAAGTGGCTCCCGGAAGCAGTGGCATGTCCCTTCTCCGGCTCCTATGCAGAGGCGCGGCCAGGCAGCTCTGCACACTGTCCCATCGGCAGGCATCATCCCTGCAGCTCCCACTGGAGCACTTAGGAGCCAGAGCAGGGCCATGCCACAGCCTCCGGGAACTGAGTGGAGTGGCCCCTGAC